>NW_026652285.1:63795844-64191706 GCF_009828535.3 Hylobates moloch | reverse complement strand
AAAAAAAAAAAAAAAAAAAAAAAAAGAAAAGAAATATATCTACCAAAGAAACTCAGGAAACAGAACTGGGAAGAAACTGAAGGACATTTTGGCAATTAGAGAACCTGGATTAGTCGGGTGTGGTAGTCACACCTGTAATCCCATCACTTTGGGAGGCCAGGCAGGAGGATCGCTTGAGCTCAGGAGTTCGAGACCAGCCTGGGCAACATGGGGAAACCCCGTCTCTACAAAAAATTTAAAAATTAGCCGAGTGTGGTGGTGTGCGCCTGTAGTCCCAGCTGGTCAAGAAGCTGAAGTAGGACAATCACTTGAACCCAGGAGGTCAAGGCTGCAGTGAGCCGTGATTGCACCACTGCACTCCACCCTCGGCGACAGAGCAAGACCCTGTCTCAGGAAAAAAAGAGACAAAAAAAGAAAGAACCTAGATGAGAACGAAAATTTAGAACTTGGATGAGCAGGGAAGATGTGTTGGGCCTGAATTCTACTACTGGGGGCAGGGGGCGGTAAAGTGATGAAGTACTCTGCATCATTGCAGAAGGGAATTTATTCAGAGGATTAGTAACAGAATTCAAAGATAAACATAGAACCAGTTGCCAAAGGACCTTGAATTCCAGGCTTAAGAAAATGCCTTTGATGTTTTCCAGTTTCATCCATGTCCCTGCAAAGGACATCATTCTCAGTAAACTATCGCAAGGACAAAAAACCAAACACTGCATATTCTCACTCATAGGTGGGAATTGAACAATGAGAACTCATGGACACAGGAAGGGGAACATCACACTCCGGGGACTGTTGTGGGGTTGGGGGAGCGGGGAGGGACAGCATTAGGAGATATACCTAATGCTAAATGACGAGTTAATGGGTGCAGCAAAACAACATGGCACATGGATACATATGTAACAAACCTGCACATTGTGCACATGTACCCTAAAACCTAAAGTATAATAATAAAAAAAAAATAAAATAAAATAAAAAATAAAAAATAAAAAAAGAAAACGCCTTTGATTCACTTAGGAATGGCTGGAGGAAATGTAACCTTGTAAATGCTGCTGAAAGACTTATCGGGGTGCCAGCTCAAGGTGAATCCAGGTGTTAGAGTCAGGAGAGCAAGTGAGCAGGGGTCAAGAAAAAGATCTGGAGAAGCCAAAGAGCTCTTCCTTCCCTGGGTACATTAGTGTGTTCTGAACACTTCAACAACAGTGAAACCCCAGCAGAGCCAAGGTCACTGAAGATGGTGGATTGTAATGAACCTGTTCTTCATTGTCTGCAAAGTATGATAAGTATCATGATGTTATTTTTTGCTTCTTCAATTTGTAGTTGCTTTTGTATTGTATGCCCCAAGTGGCACCTAATATCATACCAACATCCATACAGAACAAAATTGGGGTAATTACTGAAATAATTCAAGGGAAAGTATTCTCAATTTTTTGATATTGTAAATGAGTGTGTTTCTAGAAAAATCAAGATAATTGTCTATATTTTCCACTTCACTTGCTGTGAACATGCAAATTAGGCCTAAAGCTTGCAAAACACATTTAAAAACTCATTTTCTCCGGGTAGAAAGAAGCATCTTAGCACCTCCTCAGAGTCATGGAAAAAGGCAGAAATGAGGGAAGTGTCACTCTTCCCATTCATTAAGTTTGAGAGTAAATTAGCCTCAGGCCAGAAAGTTCTAGGATAGAGCAAAGTGTACTATAGGCCAAGCATGGTGGCTCACGCCTGAAATTCCTGCACTTTGGGAGGCCGAGCCAGCCAGATCACCTGAGGTCACAAGTTCAAGACCAGCCTGGACAACATGGTGAAATCCTATCTCTATTAAAAATACAAAGAATACAGGTGTGGTGGTGCACACCTGTAGTCCCAGCTACTCAAAAGGCTGAGGCAAGAGAATCACTTGAACCTGGGAGGTGGAGGTTGCAATGAGCCGAGATCATGCCACTACACTCCAGCCTGGGCAACAGAGCGAGACCCTTGTCTCAAAAAAAAGAAAAAAGAAAGAAAGAAAAGTATGCTGTAATAACTGGTGAAAGCACCAAGGTGGGGTGGCTCTTGCCTGTAATCCCAGCACTTTGAAAGGACAAGGAAGGAGAATCCCTTGAGGCAGGAGTTTAAGACCAGCCTGGGCAACGCAGCAAGACCCCGTCTCTAAAACAAATTTTTAAAAATTAGCTGAGGTGGTGGTGGGCACCTGCAGTCCCAGCTACTTGGGAGGGTGAGGTGGAAAGATTGCTTGAACCCAGGAGTTTGAGACTGCAGTGAGCTATGATAGCTCCATTGTACTCCAGCCTGGGTGATGGTGAGACCTTGTCTCTTAAAAAAAAAAAAAAAAAAAAAAAAAATTCTTTTTTCCTCTCTGTGCTTCATATTGGGTAATAAATAAATAACTGGGGTAAGCAATCAAAACTGGCTAAGCAGAAGAAAATACAAGCAATGGCTAGAGCCTGCTACTTTTATTTGTCCCTGCCTAATGTTCTTGCCAAGTTCTCTTATACCTCAGTACTATGAATAGTGTACCAAAAATTAAATGGTGCCTTAAACGTGCAGTAACGCATATTTATGATGAAAGCGTTAAGAAAGAATGAACAACAGGTTATTTTTGAGTATGCCTTTTATGTACTTTAAACATACACAGTGACAGTGAGTGCTAAGGCGAGAGCCCTGCTGGCATTTCCTTTGCCCCCTCTTCCCACAATTGTGATTGAAGAACTAGGTGACCAGGCCGCCAGTGACAGCAGATTTGGAAGCTGCTTCAGAGGAATGTTCTGCCTTTGCAGAGGGGAATTGTTTCCCTGGGGACATGGCTGGCACAGCTGGATTCCGTGAGCGCCAACTCCCAAGGAAGTGTGGTCCTCTGGGCTTCTGTGCGATGCCACTAACATTCACTGTACTTTGAGAACTCTTCCTGTGTCCCAGAAATAGCCTTTCACAGATCTCAACAGGGAAATTTAAATCACCTGGCCACATGCACAGAGTGGGTAGGTGGGGAGCAAGGAGGTGACTTTGAGAGCCACACTTCTAATCGCTATGCGACACTGCCTTAGGTCTGAGCTGGTAGCATTTTTTTTTTTTTTTTTTTTTTTGAGACAGAGTCTCGCTCTGTCGCCCAGGCTGGAGTGCAGTGGCGTGATCTTGGCCCACTGCAAGCTCCGCCTCCCGGGTTCATGCCATTTTCCTGCCTCAGCCTCCGGAGTAGCTGGGACTAGAGGCGCCCGCCACTGCGCCTGGCTAATTTTTTGTATTTTTAGTAGAGACAGGGTTTCACCGTGGTCTCGATCTCCTGACCTCGTGATCCACCCGCCTTGGCCTCCCAAAGTGCTGGGATTACAGGCGTGAGCCACCGTGCCCAGCCGCTGGTAGCATTTTTAAGGGCAAAAAAATCATGGGAGGGAGGGTGAGAAGCACAATAACTGTTTTACCCCCTCAGTTTAGGCCACAAGAGCCTAAACTAGTCTGTGGGCTACCACTACTGTCCCCAGTGCCAGCGAGCCCTGCATCATCTACCATGCTGTGCCCACTGCTACAGGCCAACCACCTCCCCAAAGCCCACACTGAGACACACTGCCCACCTTCTTTTTTTGTGGGGAGAGAGTCTCACTCTGTCGCCCAGGCTGGAGTGCAGTGGTGCAATCATTGCTCACTGCAGCCTTGACCTTGATGATTGCTTGCATGGCTGGGTTTCATGATGTTGCTCTGGCTGGTCTGGAACTCCTGGGCTCAAGCAATCCTTCCGCCTTGGCCTTCCAAAATGCTGGGATTATAGGCATGAGCCACTGTGTCTGGCCACATTGCCCACCTTCTAAAAACCTCAGGAGGCCCTCTTGGTTACAAATAACAACGCCTAAACCTCCTTGTCTGAAACTTAAGGCCCTCAACATTTCAGCTGATACTAACCTTTCCTGGCGTATCTCCCATCCTCTGTGAATTCCAGACTGTGGGTTGCAACTGCACTGGCTTGTGCCATGAATGCCAGGGACACTAGCCCGCATTTCAGATGCAGGAACAGACGACATGGCAGTGCATTCAAGGTAGCAAGTCTAGCTGCGGTTTTAAGAAACACACATCCTGACATGTTTCCATTTACAATGTAAAATGCATCTCTTATGATAGGTCTCTGCTGAAGCAAAGTCTTGAAAGCCACGATTTCATACCACTGATGTGAACTGTTCTCCTTGGAACCCAGGAAGCCCACAGAGAGGCTTTACCGGCCTCTGGGAGGCAAAAGAAGGGGGCATGAAAGCCTAGGTCTCAAGGCCCGGTTCTCCTCTCATTAGTGCTCCTCTTTTTCGTGTGTGTGTGTGTGTTTGTGTGTGTGTGTGTGTGTGTGTTTGTGTGTGTGTGTGTGTGTGGTATTGGGCTTCTACCTGGTAAAAGAGTTGTGCTCTTCCATACTCTGTGACCACATTCTTCATCACCCCACATACTGGGTGCTCTTACGCTTCTACGTCTATAGCACACGCCTGCCCTAGCATCCATCATACAGCTCTTTTCCTGTAGCATTATTCAAGTAAATTCTGATACAAGAAAATTAGGACTACCTTTTCAAGACAATCATTTTCTAGGTTAGATAATAACTGTGTACTACTGGCATTACTGTTCTTTCCATCTAAAAATTAGCCCTCTTAAATGGTACCCCTTGAAAACAACTTGAATAAATTAAGTAGTACCTCGCCAGGTGCTGGAAGTGCAAAATAAAAATGTCCTGGTATTTTAGACCAGTGGTTTCCAACTTTTGTTTATCCCACAGTCCTAGCTATTGAAAGGAAGGAAGGAAGGAAGGAAGGAAGGAAGGAAGGAAGGAAGGAAGGAAGGAAGGAAAGAAAGAGGAGGGGAGGGGAGGGAAGGGAAGGGAAGGAAGGAAGGAAGGGGGAGGGAGGGAGGTAGGGAAAAGAAAAGAAAAAAGTACATCTATCTATGTATCTATTATCTACTTTCCTACCTATCAACCATCTATCATCCATCTGTCATCTATCCACCCATTCACTCATCCATCTAGCTGTTTTCTATTTACGTATCTACCCATACATACATCATACATCTATCTATCTGCCTTTTTATCCATCCATTCATCCATCCGTCTATTCGACGAGAGAGAAAGTGCAGGTACTAAAGTCAGTTTGAACATTAAATATTAATAAACCTTGCTGAGTGGGGTGGCTCATGCCTGTAATCCTAGCACTTTGGGAGGCCAAGGTGGGCAGATCACTTGAGGCCAGGAGTTTGAAATCAGCCTGGCCAACATGACGAAACCCTATCTGTACTAAAAATACAAAAATTAGCTGGGCATGGTGGCACACACCTATAATCCCAGCTGCTTAGGTAGCTGAAGCACAAGAATTGCTTGAACCCAGGAGGCGGAGGTTGCAGTGAGCCGCTGCACTCCAGCCTGGGTGACAGAGCGAGACCTGTCTCAAAAATAGGCATAAATAAAATAAATATTATTAAAGCTTAATGTATCTCATTTTCAGACGTGGAAGCAAATAAATACGAAAAATAATTCCAATATTCTCCCTGCATCACGGAAGATAATTTTGTAAACATACTGGGCATCATCCTTGGACGCCAGTAAAGACCACTGCTTTGTATGAGGAGGGATTGGAGGTAGAGGAATGGCAGCTCTTCATATACTTGATCAGCTAACTGGGTTTTTACAAAAAAAAAAAAAAAAAGTAAGGCACATTTTGACATCCCAGTTTAAAGCTTTTAGATGTTTCCAAATGGTAAAAATATACACACATCTCTATTTCTTCTTCTCCCTATTTCTTCTCACCAGCTTGGATTTTAATGGATAAGATAGCCTTATAGATAGTTTCTAGTTTTGGACTATTTTTGACACCTACACTATATTTTAAAATTGAGGCTATGTTTGTCTTATAAAATGCCTAAGACTTGTTTATTACCTAAAAATGAACAAGGAAAGTCATAGCCTGCCTTAGTGTTGTTCCAGCGGTCAGCAAAAAGCTTCTACCACTGAGCAGTTTAATGATGCAATGGGAAACTACATAAAGTTTGGCTTTGAATCCATCAGGAATCGTGTTGATTCAAGGCACCAGACAGCTCCTTATAGAATATAAGGCCAAAGAATATAAGTTCCCCTTTTATTTTATTTTATTTTATTTTATTATTTTTTGAGACGGAGTTTCGCTCGTGTTGCCCAGGCTGGAGTGCAATGGCATGATCTCGGCTCACTGCAACCTCCACCTCCCAGGTTCAAGCGAATTCTCCTGCCTCAGCATCCTGAGTAGCTGGGATTACAGGCATGTGCCACCACACCGGGCTAATTTTTTTTTTTTGTATTTTTAGTAGAGACGGGGTTTCACTATGTTGACCAGGCTGGTCCCGAACTCCTGACCTCAGGCAACCCACTCTCCTAGGCCTCCCAAAGTCCTGGGATTACAGGTGTGAGCTACCATGCCCGGCCAAGTTCCCACTTTAAAAGTTGTAAATTCTTTCAGGGCTAGCATTCAAATAGGCTTTGAGGGAAAGCAATCACCTATTAAATTCTTTGTGAGAAACATTTCTGGATTAAACTTGTGAGGGATTCCATCTGGTCTCTGATCTTTGAGATTCTTTATAATTACAACCGACCCCAAAGTCATTCTATTTTGCAGTGTTCTACCTTGGGTTCCAGCAGCCTTCATGATGTTTGTAAGATATTAAAATTACCATCTGCTATTGCTTACTATGTCTTAGGCTTCTGATGTGATAAAAGTATTAATTATTTTAAGCAGTACATTTTTAAACTTTTTATCCTCTTTTATGAATGCTCACTAATGAATTCTTATTAAGCCATTAAGGTAAGTATGGTAATTTATTATTACATTTTTTTTCTATAAAATGGGAACAGCTTGTCTGGATTTGCATCTATAATGATAACAGAAGCTTCAAGAACATCTGCTTTGGTGTTAACTTCTAATAGGCCTTGCATGGAGCAATCTGTTCTCCATGTATGAGACTCAGTCATTACTCACATTCCTGAGAAAAGATGGCACCAAGTCAACTACTGCTGGTTTTATTTGTATTATTTTTAAGTCATTTTATTTTTTGCTGTAGATATCCTGTAATTGAAACACACTACTTACTTATAAGAATTCTACTAAAATTCCATTTCTATACTAGGACTAAAGTATTAAATTAGGAAGAAACATACATAGTACATTCAAAGAATGCATATTTCATGAATCTTTGAGGTATTCTTGCCATTTGAGGAATTCCTGAAATGAGTCATAACCCACAGGATACATATCCGCAGAACTTTTGTTGTGTGACTTGCAGCAGCAAGTCACTTACAACCAGTTTTACACATGTTTGTCTGGTTTAACTTCCTAAAATACAAATGTGATCAACCCAATCTTCTGATTTCTTACTTTACAGACTAAGCTTTGCTATTCAAAGTGTGGTCCAGGCCCCAGCAGCGAGAATCTGACATGGAATCTTCTAGAAATGCAGACTAGCAGGCCCCTCTCAGAATTAGAATCTGCATTCTAACAAAATCCCCAGGTGATACATCATACTCATTAAAATGTGAGAAGTAAGAGCTATAGGAACGGCCCCCAAAAAAGTCTGTCTTGGTGAAATTAGTGAAAAATGAAGAACACAGTGAGTTTGCCATAAAGCTAAAGGTATCTAACATTCTTAGTAGACAAGTATGAAATCTCCCTCTCCCCGCACTGCCACCCTCCAGTCTGTTCTCCATCCGCAGCGTCCTTGTTCCCACCTTGCACAACTCTGGGGCTTTGCACATGAAGCTTCTTTCATTGGGAATCCCCATCCCTGTCTGACAAACTCCTTTGAATTCTTCAAGACCGACTCAGTTTCTACCACATCTGTAAAGACATTCTCAGTGGTGTCCCTACAATGCCATACTCATGCTGTGATTATAGTGTTTCTCACATTATATAAAATATTTTTCATGTGTCTGTCAACACACTTAGACCATGTGCTTCTCAAAAGCAGGACTGTGTCCTCTCCGTCATCGTCTCCTCAACTCCTAAGAAAGACAGACACAAACTAGTTGCTCAATATGTTTGCTGAATGAATGTGACCTATGTGGAAATAAGCACCAGCAGAGATAGTTATTGTGAAACACTCCATTTGATAGGTTGAACATGGTACATGGAAAGGCTGTCGGTTCAGGAGACCACTTGCTAGAAGACTTTGGTCAAGTCACTTAATCCTTCTGTGCCTCAGTTTCTTCACTTGTAAAATAATACCTGATTTCTCTCAATGCATTGGATTATTCTGAGGGTAAAATGCAAGGAATTATGAAAGAATCTTTAAAAGTTAAAAAGCAGGAACATCAAACACATGGTTAAACATCAATATGAGGCAGTAATCTTTTTTTTTTTTAATGTACCATTAGAATGAAGACATACTGTATATGAGTATTTGTGGCTCTTTTGGTTTTCTAGAGCTGCTGTAACAAAGTCCCACAGTCTGGAGGCTTAAACAACAAAAAATCTATTTTCTTGTAGTTCTGGAGGCTAGAAGTTTAAGATAAGGTGTTGGCAGGGTTGGCTCCTTCTGAAGCCTCTCTCCTTGGCTTGCAGATAAATGACGTCTTCTCCTTGC
The DNA here is from genome assembly GCF_009828535.3 of Hylobates moloch. Taxonomy (NCBI): domain Eukaryota; kingdom Metazoa; phylum Chordata; class Mammalia; order Primates; family Hylobatidae; genus Hylobates; species Hylobates moloch. Next base: position 64,183,138 of record NW_026652285.1, on the reverse strand, counting down.
ATCTTCACATGGTCTTCTGTGTGTGTCTGTGTCCTCTAACTCTCTCTTTTTATAAAGACACCTGTCAGATTGGGTGAGGGCCCACCCTACTGACCTCATTTTAACTTAATTACCTCTTTAAAGACCCTGTCTCCAAATATACTGGCATTCGGAAGTACCAGGTGTTAGGACTTCCACTTACAAATTTTGAGGAAGACAATTCAGCTCTTACTAGTGACTTATTTAACTTTACACAATAAGTGTTTGTGGCATTTTAATAAAGGTAAGGTACCTCCTACCTGCTCTATCCATTCCTCAAATCCAGCCGGTTGTTAGGGTTCCCAATCTTTTTTTCCAACAGTAGGCCATTCAGAAATGCAAAGCACCATTCAGTCAATAATGGTGCGCCAAGACGGTTCAGACTTGGTAAGTGGGATTTCATTCGAACATGACTCAAGTGGAGAAGGAGGTTTTTACGATATTTTTAACGTTATAAAAATATAAAAGAAACATAATATAGAAGTATAGAAAGAAAAATTTAAAACGTCCCCTTCCCCAATCTGATCCCCCCAAGATGACCAATGTTATGTGGTTTAGTGTGTATTTTTCCATATTAAAAATGCTTATATATGCAAACCTACACAAAAACATATGCACATATGGAGTCTCCATATGGAGGCATTTTCACACCCATTTTACTTTTGTCAGTAACCCATCATACTGTCTCAGTTTCATGATGTAATTGCAGTGGAATTACATTTAACAGCTCAAAGTTACATATAATCAACACATTTCGATGGGGGTGGAGGAGGCAAGCAATGTGCCTCTTACTTGCCGGTGAGCCCCAGCACTCTACTACCTCCTCATGCAGACTTAGTCAGTTGGCCACCATGATGGCTAATTTTAGGTATCGACTTGACTGGACTTAAAGGATACCCAGATGCTGGTAAAGCATTATTTCCGGGTGTATTTGTAAGAGTGTTTCTGGAAAAGATTACCATTTGAATTGGTAGACTGAGTAAAGAAGGTAGCTCTTCCCAGTGTGAGTGGGCATCATCCAATTTGTTAAGGGCCCACACAGAACAGAAGAGCAGAGGAGGGGCGAATTTGATCTCTTCCATTTGGACTAGGACATCCATCTTCTCCTGGCCTCAGACATCAGCACTCTGGGTTCTCCGGCATTTGGACTCCAAGACTGACACCGTCACTTCACTGTTCCTGATTCTCAGGCCTTCAAACCCAAACTGATTTACATCACTGGCTTTCCCGAGTCTGCAGCTTGCAGACAACAAATTATGGGACTCCTTGGGCCTCCATAATTACATGAGCCAATTCCCATGCTAAATCAATTCCTCTCTCTTGTGTGTGTGTGTGTGTGTGTGTGTGTGTGTGTGTATAAATCTATACAACCCTACAGTGAACTCTTAACTCACAAGAGTCAACCTCTAAGATGCTGTCCTCTGTTTTGTAGCTTTATACTGATTTATTTTCTTTCTTTCTTTTTTTTTTTTTTGGAGATGGAGCCTTGTTCTGTTGCTAGGCTGTAGTGCAGTGGCGCGATCTCTGCTCACTGCAACCTCTGCCTCCCAGGTTCAAGTGATTCTCCTACCTCAGCCTCCTGAGTAGCTTGGATTACAGGAGCCTGCCACCACACCCAGCTAATTTTTGTATTTTTAGTAGAGACGGGTTTCACCATGTTGGCTAGGCTGGTCTTGAACTCCTGATCTCAGGTGATCCACTCGCCTCGGCCTCCCAAAGTGCTGCAATTACAGGCATGAGTGTACTGATTTCTTGAGTCACTTGAAGCACAAGTCTCTCATTTTTAAGAAGCTAAATTTACTTACTACCATGCTTAATTTAAATGTTGTTTTTCTGGCTTTAATAATTTCTTGTCTTTAGAAAATTATCACATATGTTCATATTCCAATGTGATTAAATGCTTGCAACTAATTTTTTGTTTCCTTTTCCTAATATTTAAGGCACTATGCCTTGTGGCCTAGCCGCTTTCCTTTCCATCTCCCTCTGGGGTCTACCTATCTGGGGAAGCATGCATTCTCTGCTCCTCTGTGCCTTGAGTCTTAGGGCACCAGCTCCTCACAAAGATGAGGAAGCAAACAGTTTATCAGCTACAGCAGTTGTCCAGTTCTATCGGTGATCGAGCAAGTAGATCTTATTCTAGAACCTGGTATTGGCAGGCTCATTTGGCCTACAGATGGAAAGCCATGTTTGCTAATAGTCGTGTTAGTAATAAAAGTAATAGAAGAGAACCTGAGATAACACATAAATGAATGTTGGCTTTGTCTCCCTCTCTAGTCCCATTGCTCAACAGGTTGGGGTAGTAGAGTATAAAATGCATAGCATTACGTGCATGTTTTGGTGGTGTTTGTTAATATTCAATTCTGCTATGGAAGGAAAAAAATGGAAAGGAAGAAACTTAAGATAGAAGTATAGATGAGTAGTAAGTATGTAGCTTGGAAGACATCCACAAAATTCCCAAGATACGTTAGATAAAGAAAAGTGGTTAGCAAGCAAAGCGTGAGAGAATGGACTGAGAGATACCCAACATATATTACTCTAAATATATAGGAGGCACTTGAGGCACTACATATTCATGAGGTTTTAATTCAACCACCCATCGGTGACGCCCTTTCTGGCCCTACCTGTTCTCTGTCTAAGAAAAGCAGATAAAACCCTTATCTGCTCAGCAGGCTAATTGACAAGCTGTCAAGGGGCCAGGCATCCTTGCCCCCTTGGTGCCAGGCATCTCCTATGGTTGGGCACCCTGGCTCAAACCTCAACACTAGTCCTTATAACATCATCTATAGGGACAGCTGATGAGACAGAGATGAATGACAGACACACCACATGAACACTGTCATGTACCAGGATTCAGAGAGCATGGCCCTTCATCCTGCTCGCACCCTACACTAAGTCTGCTAACTAATCCTATTTCTTTTCCCTTGCATCTCCGTGTGTGTTTTAAATTGACTTAATACATTAAGCGCCTGGAAGAGTTTAACTTGTTCGGTGAGACTTTCTGTTCTGTGACCTCTGGAACCACTTGGCTGGTAATGTCAAGTTGGTGATGAGTATGGGATGAATCCCAACTAAATTAACAGGAAAACAAGGTCACACTGCAGAAAGACTCTCTGAAATCAAAGCCATACTTAAAAGGAAAACCTCCAGGCTAGGAAGACTATGAAAAACTGACTCACGGTCTAGTGTAGAAAAGGCATTAAACAAGAATTTAGGAAATAAATCCAGGTTAAAACTCAACGCAGGCCTAACCAAATCCATAGGAGTGAAAACAAGAAGTGAAAACCTAGAGCCAAAGGTGATGGCTTCAGTGTTAGTGGGAGCTTTGATAATGTGCATAGGCAGAAGTTACGGCAGAAATCAGACTACATAGTAGCAACTGCCCACCTCTGGGAGCTGACCCTGGGGAGTCTTTGACAACACCCCAACCTCTGCCTGGAGGATACAAAGAGGATCACTACGATTGACCAATAGAGTGATTGTATGCTTCAAAACCAGGAAGTACTGCCTGTGGTCCTGTTGCTCAAATCAAGGAAATGGGAGGCTTATACTAGGTCAGACTTAAAACAAATGGTAGGAGAATTTAATTAAATCTCAAGAAACATAATGAATTAGCAGACTGGATTAAAAAAATTCTAGGCTGGATTTAAAAAATCCCAGCACTTTGGGAGGCCAAGGTAGAAGAGTCACTTGAAGCCAGGAGTTTGAAACCAGCCTCAACAACAAAGCATGTCTCTACAAAAATAAAAAATAAAGATAAAATAACCCGATATGGTGGTGTGCACTTATGGTTCCAGTTACTTGGTAGGCTAAGGTGGAAGAATCGCTTGAGTCTGAGGTTACAGTGTGCGTGTAATCACACCACTGCACTCCAACCTGAGTGACAGAGTGAGAGTCTTACTCAAAAAAAAAAAAAAAAAAAAAAAGCAGAGCTTGGTGGCTCACATCTGTAACCCTAGCACTTTGGAAGGCCAAGGCGGATGGATCTCCTGAGGCCAGGAGTTCAAGACCAGCCTGGCCAACATGGTAAAACCCCGTCTCTACTAAAAATACAAAAATTAGCTGGGCGTGGTTATACACGCCTGTAATCTCAGCTACTTGGGTGGCTGAGGCTCAAGAATCGCTTGAACTGGGGAGGCGGAGGTTGCAGAGAGCCAAGATTGTGCCATTGCATTTCAGCCTGGGTGATGACAGAGTGAGACTCTGTCTCAAAAATAAATAAATAAATAAATAAATAAAGAATGATAGAAGAATTTAACTAAATCTCAAGAAACATAATGAATTAAAAAAATTCTGGGCTCGATATGGTGGTCACATTTGTAATCCCAGCACTTTGGGAGGCCAAGGCAGAAGAGTCACTTGAAGCCAGGAGTTGGAGACCAGCCTGGACAACAAAGCACATCTCTACAAAAATAAAAAATAAAGATAAAATAACCCAGTGTGGTGGTGTGCACCTATGGTCCCAGTTACTTGGTAGGCTAAGGTGGGAGAATTGCTTGAGGAGTTTGAGATTACAGTGTGCTGTAATCGCACCACTGCACTCCAGCCTGAGCAACGGAGTGAGAGTGTTACAAAAAAAAAAAAAAAAAAAAAAAAAACACCGGGAGTGGTGGCTCACTCCTGTAATCTCAGCACTTTGGGAGGCCGGGCAGATCACTTGGGGCCCAGAGTTTGAGACCAGCCTGGCCAACATGGCGAAAACTCGTCTCTACTAAAAACACAAAAATTAGCTGGGCATAGTGGTGCACATCTGTAATCCCAGCTACTTGGGTGGCCGAGGCATGAGAATTGCTTGAACCGGGGAGGTGGAGGTTGCAGTGAGCCAAGATTGCACTACTGCACTCCAGCCTGAGTGATGACAGAGTGAGACTCTGTCTCAAAAATAAATAAAAACAAATGACAGAAGAAAGTAACTAAGTCTCAAGAAACACAATGAATTCGCAGAATGGATTAAAAAAATTCTGGGCCAGGCATGATGGTCACACCTATAATCCCAGCACTTTGGGAGGCCGAGGCAGAAGGGTCGCTTGAAGCCAGGAGTTTGAGAGCAGCCTGATCAACAAAGCATGTCTCCACAAAAATATTTTAAAAAAATAAAATAACCCGGTGTGGTGGCATGCACCTGTGGGTCCCAGTTACTTTGTAGGCTAAGGTGGCAGGATCGCTTGAGGAGTTCAAGGTTACAGTGTGCTGTGATCACACGACTACACTCCAGCCTGGGTGACAGAGTGAGATCGTTACTCCAAAGAAAAATTCTGTTCAGAACCACTCTACCATTATAGTTTTTGTTTTTGTCTTTGTCTTTTCAAGAATGTCTTATAAATGGAATCACATGGCATTTAACATTTTGCATCAGGCTTCTTTCACTTAGCACAGTACCTTTGAGATGATCCAAGCTGTTTTGTGTATCAACGATTGGCTCCTTTTTATTGCAGAGTAGAATACCATGATGATACGGCTGGACCACCATATGTTAGCCATTCACTCTTTGAAAGACATTTGGGTTGTTTCCAGTTTGGGGCTATTACAAGTAAAGCTTGTGCAAAGTTTTGTGTGAAAAGAACTTTTCAGCCCGGGTGCAATGGCTTATGCCTGTAATCCCAGCACTTTGGGAGGCTGAGGCTCATGGATCACTTGAGGTCAGGAGTTCAAGACCAGCCTGACCAACATAGTGAAACCCCATCTCTACTAAAAATGCAAAAGTAGCTTGGCATGGTGGCACACGCCTATAATCCCAGCTACTTGAGAGGCCGAGGCAGGAGAATCGCTTGAACCCAGGAGGTGGAGGTTTTGGTGAGCCGAGATAGTGCCACTGAACTCCAGCCTGGGCAACAAGAGTGAAACTCCGTCTTAAAAGAAAATAACTTCTCATTTCTCTAGGGTCAAAACCCAGGGGTGGGGTTACTGGGTCATATATGTAAGTGTGTGCTTAACTCTGAGAAACTGTCAAACCGTTTTCAAAGTGATGGCACTGTTTTGCATTCCCCTGGCAACGCATGAGGCTTCCGGCTGCTTCCTATCCTTCCCAGCACCCAGTATTCTTTATGGTACTCATTCTAATGGGTGCCTAGTGGTTCCTCCTTATTTTTTTCTCTGTCTCTTTATAAGAAACTTTGAAGATTAACTCATCATAAAAGAAAAAACAAAACATTGTCACTTGTTAGATACCTGAAAGAAAAATAATAGAATGTAGCCAAGGAAAAGAATCAATTAGGCCAAAATAGCGATAAACTATTTAGGCATTACCCAAAGAAGGCCTTAGTACTAGATGTTATAAAGGAAAAATAAAAATAACAGCTCTTCCTCTCTGGCAAAAAAAACAAAACAAAACAAAAAACTACACAGAGGCCCAGAGAGACGTTTGAGTACTGGAGACATATATTTTAACCTCGGGTAACCTCTTTATGCAATTACTGGAAGACCTGGGACATTGGGAGAAGGGTCTCACAACAGCTCACCCTTGACCCACCTGAGCAAGCTGGTCTCACCTCCCTCCTATTCTCCCCATCCCTTTACCTGGAAATCACTGTTTTGGATAACTGTGCTTTCTTGTCTCTGACATCAACAAGTAGGTGGTTGGACAGTCTGAATCAAATACATTGATACATCGATTTACACAGATACACAAACACACACACACACCCCCCACACCACACACATGCTACAATAGTATACCGGGCATTACAACAAACTGGAAACTAGCCAGCAACACTGAACACAACAAGGGCAATGGGTTGGATTTACCCCCGGCCAGACATAGTGGGGATACAGCCTCTCTACTCAGGTAAAATGAAGAAGGACATCACAGAAGGGGCTGAGAACCTGCGGTGTGCCATTTGCTGTGGGCCTGCTGGGGTCTAACAAAGCTTGGAGGGGTTAGGGGGTGGGAAGACCCTTGAGGGGAAGGCCCTGCGGATTTGGGCCCTCCCTGTTCAAAGCTCTCAGACAGGCAGTGCCTGAGGCCCTGGGTATGCTCTGCTGAAACTCCCAGGGACCGAGCCTGGCCAGGCTTAGCCAAAGGTGGGGAAATGTGTCAAGTTGGCTGAATTACAAGCTATGCTCAAAGACATAATTGGTGACATATTTTACACTGATTCCTAAACAATACCAAGTGGTGTAACTACTTGGTCTGCACATGGACAGACTACAAACTGGGAAGTTAATGGCAAAATGGTGGCAAAATCTAGCAAAAAATCATAAAAATTTAAAAAAAGAAAGAAAGAAAAGGCCAGGCATGCTTCGTGCCTGTTGTCTCAGTTACTCAGTAGGCTGAAGTGGGAGGTCGTTTGAGATCAAGTGTTCAAGGCTGCAGTGTACTGTGATTGCGCCTGTGAATGGCCACTGTGCTCCAGCCTGGGCAACACGGTGAGACCCTATCTCTAAAAGATGTTTAAAGATTAAAAAAACAAAAAACCCAACCAACAAAACAAGCACACAAGCAAAAAGAACATTGCCATGTAGCCCAACCCTCACCTTAAATAAATATCTGAAGCCATATAACAGGAGTCAATGGACAAAGTAACTCAGAAAGTATATACAAGACTGTATTACACAAGGAACAGTAAAAATTCAACATAAATTAAGCATAGTAAGATATTAACAACAATAACTCATAATAAAATGAGCAATTATAAGAATATACTGAAATAAAAGTTATGTGAATGTAGTCTGTGTCTCAAAATATCTTATTGTACTGTACTCACCTATTAGTGGAAGGCGCTTGACTGTGGGTAACTGAAACCATGGAAAGTGAAACCCTGGCTAAGGGAGACTTCTGTACACTAATCAAACAAAAACAAAGCTTGGCAAGTGACACTTTTGAAAAAAAAAAAAAAAAACACCAAAAACCCCCATAAATTATCCCATAGAATACAGTAAATTGTGTTTCTGAAGACTCAGGACACTCAGGAAAAAATTCTCTGACAACAAGAATTGAGCAAAAACACATTCCTTTAAACAACGAGGCTATTTTACCAGCTCTCCAAAAATGTGATCCATGTCATGCTGATGAAGTCAGCCTTTCACTTGTCGATGGAGAGATTGACAGATCAGAGGAAATAAACTGAGCCAAAGATGGCAGATGGGTTATGGGCAGGTATTACCCAGACCCCTGTCATGGAGCAGAGAAATACTGTCTCAACACCTAAGATACAAACTCAGCACTGGCATTTGCTGTCCAGGCAGATCTGCAATTCCTGACCACTGCTATAGGGTCCTGCCGTCTCTCCAAAAATGACTTCTGCTCACAAGCAGAAAATGATCAGAGAAAATGACCAGCATACTTCACAACTCAGGTGGTCCAGGTAGGGGCAGAGGTACATAGGCTTATCCATTTAAATAGGGCTTTTACCTCCCCTTGAACTCTGAGTTCAGAATTAGATGAAGTTCCTTTTATTAATTTGGCCTACAGAACTTTAAGAAGCACCAATTTAAAATAGGCCAGAGGGCAAAAACAAAAAGCAAGAACAAAATTGGGATGGGTGACAAAATAAACTTCTAAAGTTTTAAGGGTGTTAGTCTTTCAATATGAGTCCTTGTCTTACGGAAGTGGCCAAGAGAGTCCATAAATAACAATGACTAAATAGCTAGATAACTAGATAAACCAGAACACCAAAAAAAAAAAAAAAGAAAACATCGGTACTATTAAGTACAATTTATTTTATATATATTTTTTGAGACGGAGTCTCGCTCTGTCACCCAGGGTGGAGTGCATGGCGTGATCTTGGCTCACTGCAACCTCCGCCTCCCAGGTTCAAGCGATTCTCCTGCCTCAGCCTCCTGAGTAGCTGAGACTACAGGTGCACGCCACCAGGCCTGGCTAATTTTTGTATTTTTAGTAGAGATGGGGGTTTCACTGTGTTGGCTAGGCTGGTCTCGAACTCCTGACCTCATGATCCGCCCGCTTCGGCCTTCTAAGGTGCTGGGATTAGAGGTGTGAGCCACCACGCCCGGCAGTACAATTTAAATGAACTGTAACATTTGGTTGGTAAATGCAGAGGTATACAAATTGTATGGAGAACATCATGGGTGGCCAGGCTCAGTGGCTCACACCTGTGATCCCAACACTTTGGAAAGCAGAGGTGGGAGGATTGCTTGAGGCCAGGAGTTTGAAACCATTCTGGGCAACATAGAGAGCTCCTGTGTCTAAGAAAAAAAAAAAAAAAAAGAATAAACTAGCTGGGCATGGTGGTACATGCCTATAGTCCCAGTTACTCAGGAGACTGAAGCTGGAGGATCACTGGAGACCAGGAGTTTGAGGCTGCAGTGAGTCATGATTGCTCACTACAGCCTGGGTGACAGTGAGACCCCAACTCTAAAAAGAAAAAAGAACATCGAGGGTTATATTCCTATTTAATATGAATACTTGAACACAGTATGTTAGTACACACAATATATTCAAAACACAGTATATTCAAAAACATCTATTTGTCTTCTCTCTAATCTCATTATTTTATACTTTCTAAATTTCCTCTGTTGATTTCATGAGTCAGATAAATTATAATTCTTTACACAAAATATGTAAAGGCATAAAAATATAAATATATGTATTTAACTAAATTAAATAGCAACTGCTGTTTTCTAAAAAGATTTGTTCCTGTAAACCTGAAATAATAGTGTAAAACAGTTCACTCTTGCTATCTGCATGTGATTTTTTTGTTTTTGTTTTTGAGAGACAGGGTCTCACTGTGCTGCCTTGGCCTGGTCTAGAACTTCCGAGCTCAAGCTATCCACCTTCCTTGGCCTCCCAAAGTGCTGGGATTACAGGCATGAGCCACCATGCCCAGCCCTTCATGTGATTTTTTTTTTTTTTTTTTTTTTTTTGAGATGGAGTCTGGCTCTGTCTCCCAGGCTGGAGTGCAATAGTGGGATCTTGGCTCACTGCAACCTTGGCCTCCCAGTTTAAGCGATTCTCCTACCCCAGCCTCCCGAGTAGCTGGGATTACAGGTATACACCACCACCCCCAGCTAATTTTTGTATTTTTGGTAGAGAGAGGGTTTTGCCATGTTAGCCAGGCTGGTCTCAAATTCCTGACTTTGGGTAATCCACCTGCCTCAGCCTCCCAAAGTGCTGGGATTACAGGTGTAAGACAACATGCCCAGCCCTGCATGTGATTTTTAAATATTGTACCTTTGATTTTTAAAATCAACAATGATTATATCACACTTTAAATATAATTTTGAGATCTGTAATTGTCTTCAAGACCTATGACTAATATTCAATTAAGGTAATAAATAATATTGTCACCTGAAATCTTTGGTGACTAAAATGCATAAATAAGAACAGAGATTACAGAAGTGATAGACCACTCTATAATAACATATTTGCTCTTTGCAAAGCTCAAATTAAGATGGTAAATTTATATGAGGTATATTGCTTTAGATAATACAATGGTATTTAATTTATCAATGTTTATTTTAAAAAGCTGAAGTTAAAACTTTAACTACATATGTATATTTAATAAAAATGCATATAAGGTATATTAAAGATGTTAAATGAAAAGATCCTATGAATAATGAAGACAGAGTGAATAGTTCAGGCGAATATTATTTTGACCCTTGAATATGCAATCTGCTCTTTAAAAAGAGAAAACAATTTTGTTCTCTGTCTTGAAAACAGAACCCCACTGTTAACTCTTCTCACAAGAGTGAACCTCTGAGAGGTCGTTCTCTATTTTGTAGCTTTGCCCTGATTTCTTGAGTCATTTTAAATAAGTCATTTTGAAAAAGTCAAATTTAGGTACTAGTATGCCTAATTTAAATATTATTTTTCTGGCTTTAATAATTTCTTGTTTTCAGAAAACTATCCCATGTTTATATCCTGATATGATTAAATGTTTGACAATTCTTTTTTTCTTTTCCTTTTCCTAATCTAGGTACACAAATTAAACCTGGCGAAAAAAGAAATTAATTATGTAGTGATAAAATATAACTAATATAAATTTCAATAATCATTTGCTTTTCAGGTTGGATAGAACATACTTAGGTTATGTATAACAATTGAGGCAAAGCTGTCAACAAATTAGTTTATTCCTAGATGCAAAACTCCTTGTAATTTGGTACAACTCTAATATAGGAACAAAATCAAAGACCCTGGACATTTGTCAGTATCTTCCCTGATAGTTCCTTCTCTCTGTATGATCATTGGCTAAATACCCAAATAGGGGATTCCATTCTCCTCTCTTCTGATTAAATAATATTGACTAATCAGAGCTATTCAGTCTTGTCTCCTGCAGGTGGTTTTATAAACTGTAAATCAGAAATTGAGTTTTCTAGAAGTGCCTCCTCCTCAAAAAGCCCTAATAAAAGATGGTACCAGATAGGAACAGACTTTTCCCAAGGGATAAAATTAGGATTTCCAGGACTCTTAGTATCTAGAGAGAGATGACTCCATTGAAGTAGACTGCTCGACCCAAGTTTATCAGTATATTTGACTTTTGAGACTATGCCAACTGGATATCCATGTATTGAAAAATTAAAATCAGAGTACTATTTCACACCATACACAGAAATAATTCCTGATAGATTAAGGACATAAATGTGAAAAATAAAATATTTAATATTTTAGAAGAAAGTATAGGAAAATATGTTTTAAGACTCTCAAGTAGGAAAATATGTAGAAAAGTCACATCTGATAAGAAACAACCAGTAAACCTGACATCATTAATGTAAAACCCCCATTCAACCAGTGACAATAGAAATAAAATGAAAATAGAGCTCAAAGAGTGAGAAAAGATACTCAAATGCACATAAGAGGATATAAAGAATATATTAAAAACTTCTACAAACCAATAAAAACAGGATATACCACTCAGAAAAAAACCTAGATAAAGGATATGAGTAAAGAATCTACAGGAGAAGAAATTAAAATATTGCATAATCATTTGTAAACCACTCAGTCTCTCTAGTCATCTGAGAAGAGCAAATTTTTTTTTTTTTTTTTTTTTTTTTGAGACGGAGTCTTTCTCTGTCCCCCAGGCTGGAGTGCAGTGGCGCGATCTCGGCTCACTGCAACCTCCACCTCCTGGGTTCACACCATTCTCCTGCCTCAGCCTCCCAAGTAGCTAGGACTACAGGCACCCGCCAACACGCCCGGCTAATTTTTTGTATTTTTAGTAGAGACGGGGTTTCACCGTGTTAGCCAGGATGGTCTCGATCTCCTGACCTCGGGATCTGCCCGCCTCGGCCTCCCAAAGTGCTGGGATTACAGGCTTGAGCCACCGCGCCGGGCCCGAGAAGAGCAAATTTAAAACACAAAGATCAATCATTTCATGGCCATCAGATGGGAAAAATAATTTGTTGTCATTATCTTTGTAGAAACAGAAATTCTTTTTTTTTTTTTTTTTTTTTTTTTTTTTAACAGAGTCTCGCTCTGTTGTCCAGGCTGGAGTACAGTGGCGCGATCTCAGCTCACTGCAAGCTCCGCCTCCAGGGTTCACACCATTCTCCTGCCTCAGCCTCCCAAGTAGCTGGGACTATAGGCACCTGCCACTAGGCCCGGTCAATTTTTTTTTGTATTTTTAGTAGAGACGGGGTTTCACTATGTTAGTCAGGATGGTCTCGATCTCCTGACCTCGTGATCCTCCCGCCTCGGCTTCCCAAAGTGCTGAGATTACAGGCATGAGCCACTGCGCCCGGCTGAAACAGAAATTCTTATGCATTGATAATGGAAGTATAAGCTCACACAACTACTTTGGAGGATAATTTCTCAATATTTTATGAAGATAAAACTGCTCATATCTTTTGACCAGTTTCATGATTTGGACAATATTTGTAATTTTCTGGCAAGTGTGTATAAGAAGACAGATAACAGAATGTTCACTGCAGTATTGCCTATAATACTGAAAAAATTTGAAGACAATGTAAATGCCATCAACAGAGAATAAAATAATGATTTATTCCTTTAATTGATACAAATAATCAAAAGAGTGAACCAGAGCTGCATGTATCAAAAAAGATACATTTCAAAATCAAACTGAGTTAAAAAATACGCACACTGAGTTTGAAGAGTTAACAGTGTAACAACTTGCAAGAAACTAAGCACAATATTTTAGAAAAGTGACCATCTCTGGGAAAGAAGAGGCAATGAGAGGATTTCAGAAATAGCTTTAATGTTTCCATGTTATGTAATACCCTTAAAATAATTTAAACTAAGGCAAAATACTAGACTTTGAAAGGACTGGTTTGTGGGTATATAGGTGCCATTTTGTTACTCTTTGTGTGATTTTCCATGTTTGAAGTATTTAATCACAAAAATGTAATAAAGAATTTTAGTTGTCTCAATAACTTCCGTCAGTTGCTATAATTTAACAAATGAAATCTGGGATAGTTCCTCAGGCTTTGTCTTTTGTGGCGTTTAAGAATATAAGAATACACATATGTATAAGAATGTTCTTCATTTGGAGCTTGTCTAATGCCTCCCCACGAGTAGAGTCAAGTCACTTGGATACTGTGCAGATGATGGGTCTTTCACAGGATTCACATCTGGTGGTAAGTGATATCACTCATTGGTATTGCTAATTTTGATCATCTAGTCATGCTAGTGTCCAGCTTCTCCATTGTACAGTATTTCCCCTCTTACATTACAATAAGCAATCTGTGGGGAAAGACTAGGATCCACTCCTCATCATAATGGCTCACCAACTTGGTTTATCCTTCATCGCTGCTTCTTGATGGAATCAGTATTTATGAAGGATGTTGTAATATGAATTTCCAACTCCAGCATTTCCTCCATGTTTACCACTTGGCCCTTGACATTCTACTGTAAGCAAATGCTTTCCCAGTGCAATCAACCATCCATCCACCCACCCATCCATCCATCCGTATCTGTCTATCTATTGTCAACAATCTTCAGTATGGACTCATTGATTTCCCCCTTTTTTTCTTAATGGTTTATAATTTATTACCATCTTAGTTATTTTGGTGTTCAAATTATCTCGGATTTGGCCACTGGCATCCCCTTAAAGCCTGCTCATGCAACATGTGCCCCTTATTTTATTTTATTTTTTTAGCATTTCTTTCTTTCTTGAATAACAGCATATTCCAGGATTATCTTCTGCCATCTTTGCATGATCCCTGGAAATTCTCTCCAGGGACTACGATTATAATTTATCGGGATAAGTTCCTCATTTTCCCTTTCAGTGTGATTATGATATTCATTTGAAATACAGGTAGTTTAAGGTTTGCTTTCAGTTTTTTTCTTCTTCCTCATTCTTATAAATTAATATTATTTTTTGAAGATGTAGAACATTAACATGCTTCTAAAAATCAAACTGATATAAAAAGGAATAGTGTCATTATCTTCTGTATCCCATTAATCACAACATCCCCTCACTTATAGTTAACTATTCTCATTTTTTTTACTTATCCTTTTTGCATTTTTCTTTGTTTTTGTAAACATAAGCAGATATGTGTATGTCTTCTTTCTTCCTCTTCTTTCTTACATAAAAAGTAGCATACCATATATGCTCATGTTGGTCCGGCACGGTGGCCCATGCCTGTAATTCCAGCACTTTGGGAAGCCAAGGCGGGTAGATCAATTGAGGCCAGGGTTTGAGACCAGCCTGGCCAACATGGTGAAAACTTGTCTCTACTAAAAATACAAAAAATTAGCTGGGTGTGGTGGCGCATGCCTGTAATCACAGCTACTCAGGAGACTGAAGCACGAGAATCACTTGAACCAGGGGCGGGGTGGGGGTGGGAGGCGGAGGTTGCAGTGAGCCAAGACTGTGCACCACTGCACTCCAGCCTGGGTGACCGAGTGAGACTCTGTTCCCCTCAACCAAAAAAAAAAAAAAATATATATATATATATACACACACACATATATATGTTTACTTTGCTTTTTTTCACTTAACTGTATATCTCAGATATAATTCAATCTGTCTAGAGCAATATTCTTCACTCATTTTACAATTGCATAGGACTCTTCTGAGCACAGAGTTCTTGAACATTATGACAAGACCTGATGAATTAAGAACAGAGAGAGGAGAAAGGCAGGAGACAGGTTTTCTAAGGATATAGAGAAAAAGGCTGCTTCATTTACTTAAAATGTCACCCAGGGCTCTGGGAGTGTGCCAACACCATAGTCAAAATACCAGCACTGGGTTGGAAGCCTGCATTTCATAGCTTCTGTCTCAATTCCATTTAAATCTCCTTTAGAGACAAGAGAGGAAGCAAGAGAAAAATACACATCTATCTGCTATCACCCTCTTCTCCTTTTTACTATAGTCAGGATTTCCAAACTGGAATGGAACTCAAAACTTGACTACACTATACATTTGTGCTTGGCCCAGCCGTAATAGTTTGTAAAACTAAAAATATAAATTAAGTGATCCTAAGAAAGTCTCAATTTCTCAGCCAAATAATGTGTTCCTATAAAACAAAATAGAAGATTATTACCTATAAGAACAGCTACACCATAGAATTTTTAAAAATATACTCTACATTCTTGCTTCTTTGTATAAGAACTCATAATCTGACCTCTTGGGTTAAATTTTAAAAAGAAGTCTCACATGTTCTTAAATAAATAATACTCAATTATTTTTGCTGTAATCTTTCTCCCCTGGGCAGTAGTGAGGAGAACTTCATAAACAGAGTTACATCGTATTTAAACTAATAAGCAATCAATGCACTAATGTCTCCTCTCATTTTCGGTATTTCTTCAGTGGTATCTACTATGAAATGGGCTGGGCTCTTATCAACTCCAGGAAATGACCAAGAGCCTGATAGTGATTTAAGAGAAACATCTGGTTCCTTTTATTAAGTGTGGAGATAGAAATCAAGATAAATGTTATCATTGGAATGTTGCTTGTGTTTCATTATCCTGGCCACTGATAAATGAAGTTCCAGAGTGCTGTTCTTGCTCAATAATTCAGAGATTACCCAGAACAGCAATTTTATGCATTTCTTGGCCAAAAGAGCCCTAGTTGTTGGAAACAGCCTCTCAGGCAGCCTTTCTTCTTGTTCTGCTGAGACACTGATACCTTGTGTGCTTGGAGCTGCAGGAACTATTGAATTAGTGATTTCTGCCCTTCAGGGGACTTTAAGTATGCTGTACAAATATCAATTTCTGTGGGCACCATAACATGAAAATGACCAGAAGTGTTGTTCATAAGACAAAAGTCACTTATTGTCTATATGCATTGATGGGCAAATAGCATTTTTCAGCTGTAAAATTTCAAATAATTTTTAAGTACTTCAGAAAGAGAATATAGCTTAGAAGAATGCAATTTAGTAACAATTGCTTTTAAATGCCTATATGTACTATATATAAAATAAACGGCCTGAAGAATCTGCCTCTCCTAACAACACTTTAATACAATGTGTATTAGTCCATTTTCACACTGCTGATAAGACATACCCAAGACTGGGCAATTTACAAAAGAAAGAGGTTTATTGGACTCACAGTTCCATGTGGCTGGGGAGGCCTCACAATCATGGCTGAAGGTGAAAGGCAAGGAGGAGCAAGTCACATCTTACATGGATGGCTGCAGGCAAAGAGAGAGAGAGCTTGTGTAGGGAAACTCCCATTTTTTAAAACCATCAGATCTCGTGAGACTAATTCACTATCACAAGAACAGCACAGGAAAGACCCAACCCCACAATTCAATTACCTTCCAACGGGTCCCTCCCATGACACATGGGAATTGTTGGAGTTACAATTCAAGATGAGATTTGGATGGGGACACAACCAAACCATATCACAGTAGTTCTCAGCCTTGGCTGTACATTGGAATCGTCTGGGGAGCTTTTAAAAACCCCAATGTATAGGTAGGTGAAGTGGCTCATGTCTGTAATCCTAGCACTTTGGGAGGCTGAGGTGGGAGAATCACCTGAGGCCCAGAGTTTAAAACCAACCTGGACAACATAGTGAGACCCCCATCTCCATAAAATTAAAAGAAAAATTAGCTGGCATGGTGGTGTGTGCCTATAGGCCAGGGCAGGAGGATCACTTGAGTCTATGAGTTTGAGGCTGCAGTGAGCTATGATCCTACCACCAGCCTGAGTGACAGAGAAAAACCCTATCTCTAAGAAAAACAAACAAACAAAAAAAAACCCCACAAAAACACCAATGTCCAGGCTGCAGCCTAGACCAATTGAATCAGAATCCTTGAGGGTGGTATCAGCAATTTTAAGAGTCTGGCCCTCCTAGGAGATTCCAATGTATACCCGAGAGTGGCCACTCTAAGAACACACATTTTATTTTGTCACTTCTTCATTTCCTATTTTGTGAGAGCCTGTAGAAAGGTGCCACACAGCACCAATATGGCCAATACCTACCTGGGCTCTACCCTAGTGAGTCTGAGGTCTTCATCCAGCTGTCCATGTTTTCGTTTTCCTTAAATGAAATTCAGAGGAATGTTTTAACTTTAAGTGTTGTCATTTGACTCATGCAATCCATTGAAGAGTGACGTGTTTAAAAAAATACAGCTAAATAAATGATGTTTTAACTAATCTACCAGAATTGGTACAGCAGTGACAGATTAATACTATCTGCTCTACAATTCTAATTTAAAAGCCAAATGCTAAGTCTTCAAAATTAAGTCGTAATTTTTGGAGGGTTTGGTCCTAGTTCTGACTGACCTCATGGAAAACCACATATCTTAGTTTTATTCTAACAGAATGAACAAATGCAATGTTTTGCATGGACACAAAGAAGGGAACAACAGGCACTGGGGCCTGTTGTGGGTGGAGAGAGAGGATAGAAAAACTACCTATTGAGTACTGTGCTTATTACCTGGGTGATGAAATAATCTGAGCCAGGTATGGTAGCTCACGTCTGTAATCTCAGCACTTTGGGAGGCCAAGGTGGGTGGATCACTTGAGGTCAGGAGTTCAAAACCAGCCTGGCCAATATGGTGAAACCCTGTCTCTACCAAAAGTTAAAAAAAAATTAGCCAGGCATGGTGACAGGTGCCTGTAATCCCAGCTACTCGGGAGGTTGAGGCAGGAGAATCACTTGAACCCAGGAGCAGAGGTTGCAGTGAGCAGAGATCATGCCACTGCACTTCAGCCTGGGCAACAGAGCAAGACTCTATCTCAAAAAAAAAAAAAAAAAAAAGAAAGAAAGAAATAATCTCTACAGCCAACTCATGTGACATGCAATTGACCTATGTAACACACCTGCACGTGTACCTCTGAACCTAAAATAAACATTTAAAAAATGCAGTGTTTCAGACCATCTAATTTGTGCCAGGTGTTGTGGCAGACCCCGGGAACACAGTGGCACGTAAGATGCACAAAGCCACTGTTCTCATGATTCTGATCACTTAGCAGTAATGAGGTGTGAATTCTGAGAACACACATAAAAACCACAGACATTCTTCAACATAATTGAGAAATCCGTCCTGGCCTACGGACTTGAAAAAGAAGAGCACTTAGCCCCAGATGTCAAAACTTAACACATGGCTCTAGATTATACTTTCCCATACAGTAGATCTCATATGTACTTCCCAGAAACCGATACCATTGATAAATAATTATAAAAAACAATAAGCATTTTCCCAAGCAAGATTCATATTATACCAAATGCCCCCACTTAGGCATAATTTTCTCTAGTAGCACCTCAGTGATGTGCTTGCTAAAAATACATGCTCTTTCTTTTATATTTAATAGGAAATGAAGTCAGCTTTGTCTTTAGGGCTAAATATGCCTTTTGGCTCTAAAGGCCAACATATTCCTGGGCATTCGCTGGGTTATAACACATTGTGACTGAGTTGAAACAAGCCACAGGGATTTCTGAGGTGTGTCCCCTCTCCCTGGGGCTCTACACCCCAAAACACCTAATACTTGGAGGGGACGTCTCTATTGTTTCAAAAAACGATTTGTTTGATAGGTTTGATATTCTTAGATTTTTCTCCCTTTTCTCTTCTGTTTCTCTTTCAAAGCGGTTATTATTTCAAGCAAAATTTTGAGTCTCCCTTTTGCCTTGAACTGCAACTGTAGACTACCTTTCTCTTAGAAAAATAAAAGTCAGGGCCAGGCACAGTGGCTCATGTCTGTGATCCCAGCACTTTGGAAGGCCGAGGTGGGTGGATCACCTGAAGGTCAGCAGTTTGAGACCAGCCTGGCCAACACAGTGAAACCCCGTCTCCACTAAAAATACAAAAAATTAGCCTGACCTGATGACGCGCACCTGTAATCCTAGCTACTTGGAAGGCGGAGGC
The DNA here is from genome assembly GCF_009828535.3 of Hylobates moloch. Lineage (NCBI taxonomy): Eukaryota > Metazoa > Chordata > Mammalia > Primates > Hylobatidae > Hylobates > Hylobates moloch. Next base: position 64,163,957 of record NW_026652285.1, on the reverse strand, counting down.
AAAAGAATCACTTGAACCTGGGAGGCGGAGGCTGCAGTGAGCCGAGATCACAGCATTGCACCCCAGCCTGGGCAACAAGAGAGAAACTCCATCTCGAAAAAAAAGAAAAGAAAAAAGTCAGGCTCCCACATGGCAGGTCCTCTGCATCAACCTCCTGGGTGGTAGCCACTCAGGAAGGTGGCACAGAACAAATGTGCAAGAAGCACAGGGCGCCCACACTGCTGCTGATTAACAGGGGTTGAAAATCAGGAGTTCTTCCTTCCACATCTCACAAGCCCCAGCTTCATTTAACTAGGTTTTCTAATTTGGAGATAGATAATTATCAAGTGACTTCATTTAAGATGACAACATGGAGAGTTTCTACTGGACATCTATAGTAATGTTGCTGATAAAATAAGGTCTTACTCATTTCCTGAATTATTTATAAATTCAGTTGCTGAAAATAAACCCACTGCTCTTGATCTGTTGATTTGACAAAGGAATTTTCATGAATTGCTGGGGTTGGAAAGAAACGCATCATCCCGGCTTTCTTGGCCCTAGTTCAAAATGTGAATATTCACATGCTACGCTACAGGTTGGCAAGCTTTAAATAAGTAATGATTTGAAAATATGTTGTGGTTTGTATGAAAGAGACTTAATCTTGAGAATGAAAATTCTATAACACTTCTTGGCCTTTTGGCTAAGATCAGGTGAAAATGCTCTACACTGGCCAGGCAGGTGGCTCACGCCTGTAATCCCAGCACTTTAGGAGGCTGAGGCAGGTGGATCACGAGGTCAACAGATCGAGACCATCCTGGCTAACACAGTGAAACCCTGTCTCTACTAAAAATACAAAAAATTAGCCGGGCGTGGTGGCAGGTGCCTGTAGTCGCAGCTACTTGGGAGGCTGAGGCACCTTTCATCCAAGAAGTGCTTTGCAAACATCGGGCTGGGTTCTATCAATTGTATAAATCACATCTGTGACCCCCTGAATGCCCCACCTGCTTCATCAACCTTCTGGCTACTACTGTAGGGGTGGAGAGCAGTTAGCGATTCCCCCGCAGGCCCCAACATGATAATGAGACCTTTAAGTTCTGGAAGAAAGAGGCTCAGGGAGAATGGTGTGAACCCGGGAGGCGGAGTTTGCAGTGAGCCGAGATCGCGCCACTGCAGTCCAGCCTGGGTGACAGAGCAAGACTCCATCTCAAAAAAAAAAAGAAAAAAAAAGAAAATGCTATACAAATATATGTTTCTGGACTTTTATTAAATCTCTGAGCCAATTGTCTCCAATTTTTAAAAATCACATCTTCTACCAGTGAAAACATTTTTAGGTACGTAATTCCTATATATACATGTTCACACATGTATGTATATATACCCACATATGTATATGTATGTATGTACACACACGAATAAAAGTTATAGGGAGAAGTAAAAATACAAGCAGAAGTCCTAGGGTTTTTTTTCCTATCCTAATGTATATTGTCTCAGAATAACTAATCATGCCAAAGTTATTGTATCTTAAAGGTAATGAAAATAACAACTGACATTTATTGAATGCATATAATATGCTGTACTATACTAAGTACTTTACATATATTATTTCATTAAACCCTCAAATGAATTGCTATGGTCTGAATGCTTATGTCCCCCCAAAATTCCTACGTTGAAATCTGATCACTAATGTGACGGTTTTTGGATATGGGGCCTTTGGGAAGTTATAGGTCAGGAAAGTGAAGCCCTCATGAATTGGGATTAGTGCCCTTATAAAACAGATCCCAGTCTGCCCCTCTAGGGCAGACGCAGTGGCTGATGCCTATAATCTCAACACTTTGGAAGGCCGAGGTGGGCCGATTACTTGAGCTCAGGAGTTCAAGACCAGCCTGGATAACATGGTGAAACCCCGTTGCTACCAAAATACCAAAATCAGCTGGGCATGGTGGTGCATAACTGTAGTCGCAGCTCCTCGGGAGGCTTAGGCAGAAAGATTGCTTGAGCTCAGGAGGTTGAGGCTGCAGTGAGCCGAGATCATGCCACTGCACTCCAGCCTGGGCGACAGAGAGAGACCCTGTCTCAAAAAAACAACAAACAAAGAAAAACATAAAGGAGACCCCAGAGAGATGCCCTGCCCCTTCTATCATGTGAGGACACAGCTGGGAGGAGCCATGTATGGACCCAAAGTGGACCCTCAACAGGCAACCAACCTGCTGGCACCTAGATCTTGCACTTGCCAGTCTCCAGAACATTGAGAAATAAATTTCTGTTGTTTATAAGCCACCAGTCTATGGCATCTTGTTAGAGCAGCCTGAATGGACAAAAACACAACTGTATAAACCAAATAATATTATTTCTCCCCTTTAATAAATGAAAGTTGCTCAAGGACGCACTACTAATAAATGGTCTCATTGAGGCCGACATTTACATGGTTCGAATCCAGAGGTCATGCTTGTAATCACCATTCTCCCAAAGTGATCTTAGTTTCTGCAACATATTTTTAATTTCACTTCCTTTACTTTTAAAAAATTATCAGATAATAAATGAATGTGGTTGAAAAGATCCAAATGGTTAAAAAAAAAAGTACAAAAGGAACAGGAAAAGTCTCCCTTCCCTCCTAACTCAATTTTTTAAGTGATTTGCCAAAAGATCCTAGATATTGCGATGTCAAACACAGGAAGCATTTTTTTCTCAGAAGCACAGCTAAATTGTCTTTGCCTCATGTTTGGAGTTCCGTTTCTGGTAATGACAGAGTGGCTCGTATCAGACCAAACCTCCTGAAGATGACAATTATGACCTCTGGGCAAAATATAAAAAACAACTATCCAAAAGCACTGGCGGGAAAAGAAGAGTGGGAAGACACTTGTTGAAGTTATTAAGATAATCTGGCTTCACATCGTTGAAAAGATAGGAATATTATAATAACTTTTACTGATAATTGTGGATATTCTTTAACATCACACTAAAATTTGACAACTGGTAATTTCTTAACGGTTAGTTGCAATGTGGAATCTGAAACTGTATCTAGTCTGCTTTATTTCATATTCTATTCTATCAAAATCCATTGTTTTATACTGTACTTTGAATGAATAGTTATGTATGTTTTCCCATTTATTCTTTATAACCCTAAAACATGAGCTCTTCATATTCCTACATTACAGATGAATGTTTTAAAATTTGTACAGGTGGGTGGATCATGAGGCCAAAAGTTCGAGACCAGCCTGGCCAACATGGTGAAACCCTGTCTCTACTAAAAACACAAAAATTAGCTGGGCGTGGTGGTGCATGCCTGTAATCCCAGCTACTAGGGAGGCTGAGGCAGGAGAATGGCTTGAACCTAGGAGGCAGAGGTTGCAGTGAGCTGGGATTGTGCCACTGCACTCCAGCCTGGGTGACAGAGCAAGACTCCATCTCAAAATAAATAAATAAATAAATAAATAAATAAATAAATAAATAAATAAATAAAATTTGTACAGTAAGGCATATTGATCCTTTCCTTCAAAAAACACATAATCTCATGAGGTCACCAGGTGAAAAAACAAAACATATGTATCAGCTATGACTTTGCTACTACAAACCTTTATTTAGCTTAATCCTTTTTATAACAGGCTTGTATTCAGATACTACTAGTATATGAAAATAACAAGAACAAATGTGATTCAAGAACATTTTCTGGCCAGGTGCGGTGGCTCATGCCTGTAATCCCAGCACTTTGGGAGGCTGAGGAGGGCAGGTCACTCGAGGTCAGGAGTCGAAGACCAGCCTGGCCAACATGGTAAAACCCCATCTCTACTAAAAATACAAAAATTAGCCTGGCGTAATAGCGTGTGCCTGTGATCCCAGCTACTCTGGAGGCTGAGGCAGAAGAATTGCTTGAGCCTGGGAGGCAAAGATTTTGCCACTGCACTCCAGCCTGGGCAACAGAGTGAGATTACATCTCCAGGCCAGGCTAATTTTTTTTTTTTTTTTTTGAGAGATAAGGTCTCATTATGTTGCCCAGGCTGGTGTTGAACTCCTCAGCTCAGAAGATCCACTGTTCTCGGCCTCCCAACGTGCTAGGATTACAGGCATGAGCCACCGTGTCTGGCCTGGGAGAGTTAGTGTCTAGCATACTGCAGACCTAGCCTTTGCAAAACTTGGTGGCTAGTCCCCCAAATGTCCAAGTGATTTTTCTCTTTGCGATACAAATGGAAAACTACTTTACTCAAAGAAACAATTATGACCCTGATAGAGCAGTACAAAAAGAACAACATTGGAAAGTCTTGAGAAGTAGAATCTACTTTGCTGCTTTTTTTTGGTAAATTAATTTCTGGATAGTCACGAATCAAAGAGACAAACCAACTGCACTGTCATCTGTTGCTTTTTTTCTGAAGCTGCTGAAAGCACTAATGATCAGGAGATTAGCTAAGGCCTATTCTTTGAGCAAAAGGAAGCATTATTCTATCAGTGCCTCTACTGTCAGTGCCTCGTGCCTAACTATGACAAAGACTTTAATGAGAATAACTGGATGTCCTGGAGAAAAAAGAGAACGTGAACAGGGAGGCAGGAGGTTATGACAAAATACCTTGCATGGATTTGCATAAGGTTCTGCAGCTTACTAGCTATGTGACCTTTGGCAAATTGCCTTCCTTAACAGGGGGAGACAGGGTGCTGATGGGCATAAGAGGAGGTGTGGGCTGTTGACATTATTATCATCCAGGGAGGCTGCCACAGATTTGGGGAGGCTCAGGGATATGGGGATAGGTCTACAGAACTGGCTACGGGAAACAGAGGAAGAAGAATCCCTTTGTTATAGACTGAGCTGTACCCCTCCAATTCATATGTGGAAGCCATAAACCCCACTGTAAGTGCATTTGGATATAGGGCCTTTAAAGATGTAATTAAGGTTAATTGAGATCATAAGGGTGGGGCCCTCATCTGACAGGAAAGGTGTCCTTTATTTAAAATTAAAATTTAAAATTTAGTTTCAGGGGGTACACGTGCAGGTTTGTTACAAGGGTATATTGCATGATGTTGAGGTTTTGGCTTCTATTGATCCTGTCACCCAGATAGTGAACATGGTACTTCCAATAGGAAGTTTTTCAGCCCTTGCCTCCCTCCCTCCATCTCTCCTCTTGGAGTCCCCAGTTACCACTGTTTCCATCTTTATGTTCGTGTGTACTCAAGATTTAGCTCTTACTTACAAGTGGCAGCATGCAGTATTTGGTTTTCTGTTTCTGAGTTAGTTTGCTTAGGATAATGGCCTCCAGCTGCATCCATGATGCTGCAAAGGACACGATTTCATTCTTTTTATGGCTGCATAGTATTCCGTGGTGTATATGTGTCACATTTTTCTATTCTGAATAGTGCTGTGATAAACACATGAGTGCATTTTTGGTAGAAGTATTTATTTTCCCTTGGGTATATACCCAATAATGAGATTACTGGGTCGAATGGTAGTTCTATTTTTAGTTCTTTAAGAAATCTCCTCTCTACTAAAAATACAAAAAATTAGCTGGGCATGGTGTTGGGCACCTGTAGTCCCAGCTACTAGGGAGGCTGAGGCAGGAGAATGGTGTGAACCGGGGAGGCGGAGCCGGGCGTGGTGGTGGGCACCTGTAGTCCCAGCTACCAGGGAGGCTGAGGCAGGAGAATGGCGTGAACCCAGGAGGCGGAGCTTGCAGCTAGCCTAGATCGTGCCACTGCACTCCAGCCTGGGCGACAGAGCGAGACTCCGTCTCAAAAACAACAACAACAACAACAAGAACAACAACAACAATGAAATCTCCAAACTGCTTTCCACCATGGCTGAACTAATTTACATTCTCACCAGCAGTGTATAAGCATTCCCTTTTGTCTGCAGCCTTGCCAACATCTGTTATTTTTTGACTTTTTAATAATAGCCATTCTGACTGGTATGAGATGGTATCTCATTGTGCAGGGGTCCCCACCTCCCGGGCCACCGACCGGTACTGGTCCACGGCCTGTTAGGAACCGGGCCATACAGCGGGAGGTGAGAGGTGGGCCAGCGAGCATTACCACCCAAGCCCCGCCTCCTGTCATATCAGCGGGGGCATGAGATTCTCAGAGGAGCCAAACTCTATTGTGAACTGTGCATACAAGGGATCTAGGTTGAGTGTTCCTTATGTATAAAACTCTAATGCCCAATGATCAGAGGTGGAACTGTTTCATCCCCATTCCCTCCCGCTCCCAATCCTGGCCCAGTCCATGGAAAAATTGTCTTCCATAAAACCGGTCACTGATCCAAAAAAGGTTGGGGACCACCGTCATTGTGGCTTTTATTTGCGTTTATTTGATAATTAGTGATATTGAGCATTTTTTCATATGTTGGCTGACTATATGTCTTCTTTTGAGAAGTGTCTGTTAATGTCCTTTGCCCATTGTTTATTTTTTATTTTTATTTTTTGAGACAGGATCTCACTCTCAGTCAGGCTGGAGTGCAGTGGCCCGATCTCAGCTCACTGCAACCTCTGCCTCCCAGGTTCAAACAATCTTCCTACTTTAGCCCCCCACCCTAGTAGCTGGGACTACAGGTGTGTGTCACCACGCCTGGCTAATTTTTATATTTTTAGTAGAGATGGAGTTTTGCCACGTTGTCCAGGCTGGTCTCCAACTCCTAAGCCCAAGTGGTCTGCCTGCCTCGGCCTCCCGAAGTGCTGGAATTATAGATGTGAGCCACCATGCCTGGCAGCTTTGCCCATTTTTTAATGGGGCTATTCGTTTTATTCTTGTTGATTTGTTTAAGGTCTTTATAGATTCTGGATATTAGGGTTTGCTGGATGCATAGTTTGTAAATATTTCTTCTATTCTGTAGGGTGTCTGTATACTCTGTTAATGGTTTCTTTTGCTGTGCAGAAGCTCTGTAATTTAATAAGTTCCCACTTATCAATTTTTGCTTTTCTCGCAATTGCTTTTGAGGACTAAGCCATAAATTCTTTGTCTAGATAGATGTTCACAAGAGTATTTCCTAGGTTTTCTTCTCTGATTGTTACAGTTTGAGGTCTTAACTTTAAGTCTTTATTTCATCTTGAGTTATTTCCCTTGTATATAGTGATAGATAGGGGTCCAGTTTCATTCTTCTGCATATGGTTAGACAGTTTTCCCAGCACCATTTACTGAAAAGGGAGTTGGAAAGATGGTCTTATAATGAGAAGACATACCAGGGATGTGCACACACAGAGGAAAGGCCATGTAAGAACACAGGAAGAAGACGCCATCTGCAAGCCAAAGAGAGAGACCTCAGAAGGAAACAGCCCTGCTGACACCTTGATCTCGAACTTACAGCTTCCAGAACTTTGAGGAAATAAATGTCTATTGTTTAAACTGCCCAGTGTCTGGTATTTGTTATGGCAGCCCGAGCTGACTGACATACCCTCTTCAGTACCCTTTACTCCATAGAAGGTTGGTTGATTTAGAGGAGAGAAAAAAATTCTCATCCACTAGACAAGGGCTTAAGTGACAAAGCACAATGAACCCGAAGACTATAAACAAGAGGGGGCTAAGACCATAGATGTCTAGTTATACCCTGATAGAGCAGGTGTTCTTTTTACCTATTTGGAGGAGTATGAGGGAGATACCACCTACCTTAAACTAAGAGGGTTAAAAGCAATAGGGTGGGCCTCCTGATCTTAGACTTAAAATTTTATGAACAATTTATATCCTAGACCTGCTGAAAGCAGACAAGAATATCATATTATGTTATTACAATAGTATATCACTGATTAATATCTGTCCTTACTACTTTAACTACTGTTGGCTTTGTTTATCTTTGATACCTTCCTCGGGTAGGGCAGAGTATCTACATGAATTATTGGAAATTCTTCTGCTTGGGAGTTTGGTCTCTTCTCTCTCATTTAACTATTCAATCATTTATCTGTATCAGTATGGATTCATGGATATTTATTTTATGCTTTTGGATATCATGATATGCCACTTTATTCTATTGTTCATCTTGTTCCAGCTGTGGCCACTGGGAACTCTCTCAATTGGTTCCTGCGTCTCTTTGACATATGCCCATCATTTTGGGGTTATTTTGAACACTTTCTTATTTTCTGGTACCACAACATCCTTCAGGCTCATCTTGTATATTTCCTGCCCCAGTCCTAGAATCACCCATTCCTCCAAGGATCAATGGGGAATTCTTTTTTACTGGAGGATGGTATTAGAAACCAAGATCTAACACTAGGTGTGCTCGTCGTTTCTGGTGTGTTATTGCTTCTAGTTCATCTTAGCTGACAGAGCAGGAGATATGTGTATCCTCATGTGTGCATATGTACTTATCTATAGATGTTTCTATGTGTATCCATCTATGTCTGTATTAAGCTAAACATGAGTTCATACTGATGTTCCCAGTGCTAATCCCTTATCAAACAGATCATCCTGGCCTCCTTCCCTTGCTTACCTGTAGTCTCCCATACCAACAGGGAGAAACTGGCTTCTACCATCTGCCATCCATTTACTTAATTGTTCACTGATATCTTTAAAAAATGCTAAATGTTTCTATCCATTACTAGCATGGTTCTCTTCAATGTTCTAATTGTCCCAGGCGAGGCCAGTAGAAACCCTTCCGAGCGGTGGTCTTTCACATTTCTGTCAATTGTGGAACACTTCAGTGTTTTCTGGCACAAGGAGATATTCTGATCTCACCTAGTTTTTCTCTGTCTCAGACAATCAATCATCTCTTCAAGGATCCCAAATCCCATCTCCTGACTTTTGCAGTAGCTTTATTGAAGTATTATTCACATGCCAAGCAATCCCCCCATTTAATGTGTACTATTAAATGGTTTTTAGTATATTCTCAGAGTTTGTGCAAACATCATACAATCAACTTAGGACATCCTTATCATCCCTAAAAGATGCCATGTACCTTTTTGATCTCATCCCCTAGACTCTCCGTCCCTCTCATCCTGAGACGATGAAGGTTTGTATTTTCAGGGTATGGTTCATGTGTTTGTATATTTGCATGTATGCACGTATACACAATCAGCAACTATGGAATTGTCAGGGAGAAGAAGCAGTATCTGGGAAATCATGACCATGCAGGATCCAACGCAGTGAGTGAAATTTCCAAATGAAATGATAACAGAAGAGCTTGATAAAACTCCCTACTGATTGGGGTCAGAGTAGTGGTGGAGAAGATGAAGCCCTTACAATCAATTAGGAAAAGCAAACAAAAGAAAGTCATGGTTAAGAACTCAGATTTTTGGAGTAGAGTGTTTGAATTCCAGTTTCAGCTTTCTAATTTATTAGCTATGTAACTTTCAGTAATTATGCCTCTCTTTACTTGTCTGTATAATGTCTACTCTTCTCCAGAGGTCATGGAGCTCATAGGCACACATGGTTGCTACCTAAAATGAGACCTACAATAACCTTGGTGGGGGTGGATTGCAGTGTCTGGTCAAGGAGTCTCTGCAGGGCAGAGTGAGAGAGGGTGTCTTCAAACACACCTTTTCCCTGGGGGTAGTGTCCTTGGGTGAGGCTTACTGGATCCCTTCAAGGCTCTAGAGATTGGATTTTCTGGATTTGACATCCAATCCTTCCTTTTGGAGATAAGTACTCAGACTAGATGGGAAAAGACCTTCTGGAGTGAAAGGCCACCATGGGGCTTATGATATCATGATATACTAAGAAAAAGATATTTGGTCCATGTCTTAGTCCATTTTGCATTGCTATAAAAGAATACCTGAGGCCGGGTAGTTTCTAAAGAAAGGAGGTTTGTTTACCTCACAGTTCTGCTGGATGTAGAAGAGGTAGAAGCAGGTTAGGAGATTAGTGAGTGTAGTACTCTGAATACTCCAGCTTTTCCACTCTTTCACTCTTGCCATTTCTTCCTTTTTTTTTTTTTTTTTTTCAGTGGCGGAGTCTTGCTATGTTGCCCAGATTGGCCTTGAACTCCTGGGCTCAAGCAATCCTCCTGCTTCAACCTCCCAGTGCACACCACCACACCTGGCTATACTCTTCTCATTTCAAACAACAAGCCGCTACCCGCCTTTTCCCAAACTGATATTCATTATTCCTGTTTCATACTTGACAATCTTTCACTGAAAAGTAGAAAGGAATTCCAGAGGTCATGACATTTTATTGAGTGCCTTAACATTTATTGAAAGGCTGTTCTAACTAGTGATTAAGAATATGGGCTTTGACTGGGCCCACTGGCTCACACATATAATCCAGCGCTTTGGGAGGCTGAGGCAGAAGGACAGCTTGAGCCTAAGTTCAAAACCAGCGTGGGCAACATAGTGAGACCCTTGTTTCTAGTAAAAAAAAAATTAAAAGATTTTTAAAAAAGAAAAAGAACATGAGCTTTGGAGTCAGATGTATCAGTATTTGAATTCCAGCTCCATGGCTTCCCAGATGCAGGCTTTGGTAAGTAACTTAATCTCAGTTTCCTCATCTATAAAAATGGGGGTAGTAATACCAACTTGAAAGTTTCTTGAACATTAAATAAGATATCAAAATGCCTTCTTAAACAGACTAAGAAGGAAGTTGGTAAATGGTAGCTAATATTTCTATGCTGTTATATTTCTTTCTTGGTGCCAAGTGTTTTACATACTTATCAACCCAATAAATGGGCATAATTATTCTCATTTTATAGGTGAAGGAATTGAAGATAAAGAATTCAGCAGGGCATGGTGGCTCATGACTGTAATCTCAGCACTTTGGGAGGCTGAGGCAGATGGATCATGTGAGGTCAGGAGTTCGAGACAAGCCTGGCCAATGTGACAAAACCTTGTTTCTACAAAAAGAAGAAACAAAATTAGCTGGGTATGATGGTGTGTGCCCATAGTCCCAGCTAGTCGGGAGGCTGAGGCAGGAGAATCACTTGAACCCAGAAGGTGAGACCACACCACTGCCCTCCAGCCTGGGTGACAGCAAGACTCTGTCTGAAAAAAGAAAAAAAAAAAAGAATTCATAAGGTGAAATAGATATATTAGCTATACTGCAGATGAAGAAGTGGAAGAATGAAGTATTTAAATAACTCACTGATGTCTCAAAGTGGAGCAATTATAGAGCAGGGATCCAAAGCCATGTCTATTTGGTTTGGAATTTGTTAAATTCCTGATATTTGGCAATTTGCTATTAGTTGTCATGCTTGACAGGTTGTGATAGTCATGGTGATGTTTATTAGTTGCATTAATTTTTAAGAATCAACTTTGGTCACAGACCTGAGATAGTGCATGACTATTGTAAATAAGGACAAGAGTCCCAAATGTTAGGGAAGGGGATAGTCCTCTATATTGCATTTTTTCCATCAGGCTCTATGCCTTTAGAAACAATGGGTGGTCCTTTGTTTTCTTCTATGACCCAAACAATCCATGATTATCTTTCTGCAACTGTCCTAGTCAATTATCAGTATTATCTGAAGTTATATTATTTTAAATAGCACTGTCAGGAGCTCTGTATAACTGCTTTCTCTAAATTTACCATCTATTGATGAACCGACATAAAGATATCAAAACAACTGGAGACCAATATTAATAAACAGTAATTATATAATTGCAATAATTGCAATGGTTGATCTGTAAATACAATTCTGAGTTTCCTAGTGTTACGGGACCTTTGAGGTGTCGATTTCTTGGCCAGAAACCTCTGTGGCTGGTGGCACCTTTGCCAGAGTTCTTGTCCTGTGCCCAGGAAGAATGAGGTATGCAGACAAGTGGAGGTTGAACAAGACAAAGAGAAGCTTTGTTGAGCATTAAAACAGCTCAGAGGAGACCCGCAGTGGGTAGCTCCTCTCTGTAGGCAGGTTGTCCTGAAGTCTGCCCAGCTCCTAACAGACAGGAGACCCTGGAGAGGGTCACTCCCTTCTGAAGCTGGTAGTTCTGACATCTCTGCAAGTCTCTGAAGCTCTCAGCTAAGAGGGTAGCTCCTCTCTGCAGCTGGTTGTCCCATCATCTGCTCAGCTCTGGCTGAGTTGGGGATTTTATGGGCCTCAGAGCAGAGCAAGTGCCTGCTGCTGATTGGTCCATGGGCAGCCATGGGCAGGCTCGGAAAAGGCACCACAAGTTCCCACTCTGGTTCGTGGGGCTGGCAGCCTGACCCCCAGCCTTCAGGCCCTCCTTGGCCAGAAATTGGGGCCTCACTGGGGACCTACCCCCTTCTACCCAGGAGTCTGTCTGCCTCCCACTGCCATTCATGGTGCCTGGGTTCAGCCTCAACTTTGCTCCAAGAAGGGAGCAGGTGCTAACAGCAGGGAGAAGCCAGGCAGCAGGAGCAGGCACTTCTGAGCCTGTGAGGGCATGCAGGGCCTTCCTGGTCCCCCAAGAGTGCAGGGATGCCTGGGGCTGCAGCTGTGGTTTGGGTGGCTGCAGCTGCCCCCAGGAGGGCAGGGCTCCTGCCTGCTCCTGGCCCCCCAAGAGCACAGGGAGGCTCAGATCTGCAGCCACACCTTGGGCGGTGCTCCCATCTGCTCTGTGGAGCAGGAGGCCCCAGTCTGCAGCTGTGTTGCAGAGGAACTCAGGGAGCTCCCATCCCAACTCAGAAGGGGTAGGTCTCCCGCTTATCCCTGGCTCCTGCCAGAGAGCGTGCAGCCCTGGCCATGCCTCCTTGCTGCAGCAGCAGGCCGTCTGGAGCAGCCGCTGCCATCGCTAGTACAGTGATTCTCATAATTTTATTTTGCGTTGGCATCTATTTTGAACATGTTTAACTTTCTCATATGAGAAGCAGGGCTCAATCACCTTTGATACAGTTTCCAGTTCTCTGCTTCCTCCCAGTTCTTCAATGTGATCCATCCAGATATCTGCTTAATGCAACCACTTCCTAGTGACCATCTCCCTATGGGACAGGTAAATGCAGCCTGCTTGACTCACCCGTTGACCTCTATAACCCACACGGACTGTGTAGATGGGCTCCAGTGACCACCTCACAGTGACAGGGTGACTCCATGGAACTTGTGCCTGCTTGCTCTAAACCCACCAATTAGAACTCCCATGGGAAACTGCTTGGGTAACACGCTGGACCCCAATAGAGGCTTTAGCTCCACAAGTGCCCCTTCCTTGACCCCCTTCCACTGGCTGAACTCCCTGTCACCTCCAGATTTACCCTCCCTCTGGTGACCACAAGACCAAATTAGAAAGAAACCATAACAATAAAAATCACAACACCCAGCAGTCAAAGTGAACATCATTATCAGAAAAGAGGAAAGATACAAAGGAAGCAAAGTTTTCCTTGTAGTAAAATTCAAGAAAATTTTCCTGCATGGAACTTTACAAAAGATAGAATAAAAAGTGGGCTGTGCATGGTGGCTCACGCCTGTAATCCCAGCATTCTGGGAGGTCGAGTTGGGTGGATCACTTGATGTCAGGTGTTCGAGACCAGCCTGGCCAACATGGAGACACCCATCTCTACTAAAAATACAAAAATTAGCCAGATGTGGTGGCGTGTGCCTGTGATCCCAGCTACTCAGGAGGCTGAGGTGGGAGGATCATTTGAGCCTGAGATGCAGAGGTTGCAGCGAGATGAGATCACACCACTGCACTCCAGCCTGGCCGACAGAGCCAGAACCTGTCTCAACAAATAAAAAATAAAAATAAGAAGGTGCCTTCAACATCATTCTACAGCAGATGCAGTAATGGAATTCAGTCTACTTTTTGTTTCTACATTGGATAAAAGCTGAGGACATAATGAAGGATGTTTTGCTTAGGACTAAAAAATACAAGAAATTTCTGTGGCACTAGACATGCTCATAGCAGCACATTTTTCAAACTGTATTCTTTTTCTTTTTTTTTTTGAGACAGAGTTTCACTCTTGTTGCCTGGACTGGAGTGCAATGGTGCAGTCTCAGCTCACCGCAACCTCCGCCTCCCAGGTTCAAGCGATTCTCCTGTCTCAGCCTCCCGAGTAGCTGGGATTACAGGCATGCGCCACCGCACCCGGCTAATTTTGTATTTTTAGTAGAGACAGGGTTTCACCATGTTGGCCAGGCTGGTCTCAAACTCCTGACCTCAGGTGATCCACCCGCCTCGGCCTCCCAAAGTGCTTGGACTACAGGCACGAGCCACCGCCCCCTGCCCAGTATTCTTAAATGCAAGCTTTCCCATTAGAGATCTGATAAAAGCTAGGTAGCAAAAATTCTACTGCAACGTGCTTTGATGAGTACCTACACACTAAATTGATATCCCGAGTTTCTGGAAGAGCTACATACTCTAAATCCCATCTCAGCGTATGGCTTGTTTGAACCCCTATAGGACTCTTTCCATCCAGGAATGGCCATGGGACATCGGTACGAGTGGGTGGGCTGGAGAAAGAACTCCTTTGCCTGTTTGCTGTTCTCATCCTCTTCCTGAACGCCACGTAGTATACATCATTTATGCTTATCAGGGACGCTAAACCAACAACCTGAGATCCATAAGTAAGGCAGTGACCAACGATGGGCTGCCACACCTTCAGCCAACTTGAGGAGACAAAACTTTTTTGTTCACTTTTGCAGCTTACTTAACACAGGACCGCAAGGCATGGTCCAGGGAGTACGGGGAGACAATTCCCTCTGGGTAGTTCTTGTAGAAAAGTCTTCCCTGAATTATTCCATAGCCTTGGAAAACTACTTTCTTTCCTTCTGTATTGGACAAACCATCCAACCTCGCGTGGAGAATGAGGCAAGGCCTCGGGTCACGGGGCCTCGGCGGGGCGGTGAGGGGCGGGAACACGGCTCCGGAGGGCGGGGCCAAGCCGGAGCGAGGCTGGGGGTCGGGAAGCCGTGCGCGTGCGCGCGGCAGGTCGGCGCCGGGCGGCGGCGGAGCGGCACTGGCAGTTCCACGCCGTAAACAGACAACATGGCGGCCGCGGTGGCGGCGGCACCTGGGGCCTTGGGATACTTGCATGCTGGCGGTGCCCGCCTGGTGGCCGCTTGCAGTGCGTGGCTCTGTCCCGGGTTGAGGCTGCCCGGCTCGTTGGCAGGCCGGCGGGTGGGCCCGGCGATCTGGGCCCAGGGCTGGGTACCTGCGGCCGGGGGTCCCGCCCCGAAAAGGGGCTACAGCTCTGAGATGAAGACGGAGGACGAGCTGCGGGTGCGGCACCTGGAGGAGGAGAACCGAGGTGAGGTGCGAACGCTGGGCAGGCGCGGGGCAGGGGGCGGCCGCTCGCTCTCAGGACGGGCAAAAGGTGCAGCGTCCGCCGGCAGGACGCGGGGTCGAGGTCAGGCAGGCGCACGGAACCTGGGTCCCTCCCCTTTCTCACCTCCCTACTCACCCAGCGTGGCCGTTTCCTTGTACACCTATTTCTTGCTTTTAATAACCTAAACGTGTACCCCCGAGCAGCTTACCTGTAAAGTGACCGCATTCAGCGCGGCAAACAGAAGTGCAGCTTACGCCCTCTGCTCCAGACAAACCAAGGTCAATATATACCCTGGGTATTTAATCCTTGCTACCAGGCTTTATTCTTGCTGTGTAATGGCTTTCTGTAAACTCAGCTATTAGTGGTGGAGTTGTAAAAGCTGCAGTGAAACTGCTTTTTATTATTACGGAGAATCTTAAATTTGAAGCTGCTCAGCTGGAACAATTTTTCCTCTTGTTCATTTTCTCTTAGAAAGTTAGTCTTGAGGGACTGTTCCACTTCATTTAAACAATTTTGAGCACTTTTTATTTTCCTCAGCTCTGGCGATAAGAATGTGGATGGTATGGATCTTGCCCTTGAGCTACCTTCTACGAGAGGAGACATCATTAGCAATATACACTACAGAGGGTTGAAGGCTTTGAAGGAGGCTGACAATCCTAGGGAATACTGTTAAAGCTCAGTTCCTTTCACTGGCAGTGCAGGGAAAAGCTAAACGGGTCGTGAAGGGTGGAATAGCAGTTTACCCGGGTTAAGCCAGAGGACCAGTCTTTTAATTTTGACATGCATTTGTTGAGCACCTATAATCTGTTAAGCAGAAGTGAAAAGCGTGTAAGTCATGATGCTTTTAGTATAGTGAAGCAGATCCTGGTTATTAGTAGGCTGTGTGAACTTCAAGGCATGGTAAGAGGAAAGGGCTGTAATACCTGCAGGGTTTCGCCATTTGAAAGGGGTTCCAAGGCATTCTTTAATAGGCAGTGGATTTTGCCATTTGTGAGGGTTCTTGGGCAGACTTATCTCACGTGGAAAACAGGAAAAACAATACCAACTTTATAGGTTTGTTATGAAGATGAGATGAGATTGTTAATATAAATTGCTACTAGCCCGTAGCAGTGCTTCAGGAGTATGATGAATTACTTTATTCCTTACTTATTATTCCAGACAGGAACAAGAACATGGTCAAAGCATGGAGATGTGAACATGTGTGGTGTATTTGGGATGTAACATAAGGCAAGTGTGGCAGTAGTGTGGCATAAGCAGAATAGTAAGAAATTCAGCTGGAAGCGTAGATTGGCACTGGAGTGATTAGAGCCTGAATGCCATCATCTTTTGGGTAAGCTTAGTCATGCTGGGACTTCACTTCCGTTAAGTGTACCAACAATATGTTAGATATAAAGGGATTGCAAGAACAGCTACTAATATGCACCATATTCTATTTTTTTGGTCGTTATGACTTGAACGCAATTAAAGGAATATTTGTGCAAAATGTCTGGACAGACTTTAAGTTAGGATCTGAATGGACAGAATAGAGAATATCAGATAATAAAAAATAATAAACGAAAATGTTTTTTGGATATCATGGTTTCTTTTTTTTTTTCTTTAGCCTTCATTTCCTGATGAGATAGGACATACATCATGGTTTCTTAAAGTTGACCCCGCCTCCTTTGAGAATCGGCAAGAATGACGACTCAGGCTTGGCTAACATTACCTAGGCTTTGCTTTGCTTTACTGTTGAACCAGCAATAAGCAGTGCAAAGAAAAACATGAGGTCAAGGATACTACAGGTGAAGGAGTTTCCTGGGTGCCTTTGTTCTCTTAGAGGTGGGTCCAAAATTTGGTGCTCTCAGCAGCCTCTGAGGAATAGGATAACTCTCCTAGTCACAGGAGCCTCAAACAGCACGCAGCACTTTAGGTGGGTGGGGGTAAGTAGTGCAGAATACACCAGGTCTCATCTGGGCTCTATATGTGTAATTTGTTGTGGGAGGCGTAGGTCTATAACCAAATTTCCTTTTCTTTTCTTTTTTTTTCTTTTGAGACGGAGTTTCACTCTTGTCGCCTAGGCTGTAGTGCAATGGTGCGATCTCCGCTCATTGCAACCTCCGCCTCTCAGGTTCAAGTGATTCTCCTGCCTCCGCCTCCCGAGTAGCTGGGATCACAGGTGCCCGCCACCACGTCTGGCTAATTTTTTTGTATTTTTAGTAGAGACGGGGTTTTGCCATGTTGGCCAGGTTGGCCTCCAACTCCTGACCTCAGGTGACCCACACGTCTCGGCCTCCCAGAGAGTTAGGATTACAGGCATGAGCCACTGCCCTCAGCCACCAAATTTCTTTAGTGGTTATTTCTTGCATTGTTGTCCATCCTACTCAGTTTTAGAGCAGGAGTCCTGGTCATGGCTTACAGAGGTCTCTCCTGCACAGCCTTCTTCATAGGTCACATGGTCTCCAAGCATTCTCCTTCCCACTTTTTCTTCCAGGGGTGCTGGAGTTACCTTTTTTCAAGGCCAAAAACCACGAATCTGCTCAGTTAAACACCTCCAAAGGCTCCTCGTTGCCTGCTGGGCCTTCTTAACCGTCAGGCATCTCATAGTCTATCTCCCTGCCACTGGACCTGAGCTCTGCTTTTTCCTGTTCTTTTCTGTGTGTAGCTTTTGCACACACTTTCTGGAATGACTCCTCCCCTTCCCCTACCAACCTTCCTGCGATTTGGCATAATTATGGCCCTTTTCAAGATCATCTTTGTGAACCATGTCAGAACAACTTCTAGCAGAAATACAGCAAACAAGCAATTGCATAGTACAGATCCTCCTTGATACCTGCTTCTTCCTCCTCTTTCACATCTAGATTATCATCAGGTCTTCTCGTGTTTGAAACCTTTCCATGTGCTTCTTTACTGACAGCATCCTTGTCCAAGCCTGTCAGGTGGACTGTGGCAGAGGTAGCAGGTCTTTCGGTACCTACTGCCTTTTCTGATTTAACAAGTTGATTCCTTTCATATGGTTTTTTCCATGTTTAAAAAAATATATTTTTATATATTTTATGGTATGTAAATTATATCTCAATAAATATATGTATTGAGATACAGTGTATGTATTTTTAAATCTCTAAGATTAAGATTTAATCTCATCTATATTGAGATTTAAATCATATACCATAAAATTCAAAATGTACAGTTGTTTTTAGTATATTCACAGTTATGCTTTGTCAATACAAGCCAATTTTAGAACATTTATCAACTCAAAAATAAACCCTGTAGTCTTTAGCAGTGACTCCCTACTCCCCCCCTTATCCCTCCAGCCTTAAAAAACCCTCATTTGTCTACTTTTGTATCAATAGATTTGTCTATAAAAGAATAGTATAATAAGTCGTGTTTTTGTGGCATCTTTCACATACCATATTTTCAAGGCTCATCCTTATTGTAGCTTGTACCAGTACCTCTATGCTTTTAATGGCCAAGTAATATTCATTGTATGGATATATCGCATTTTATTTATCTATTCATTGCTGATGTACATTTGGATTGTTTCCATTTTTTGGATAATATGAACCATGCTGCTTAGAACATTCATATATTAATATAAGCTTTTGTGGTCATCTTTATATTTTCACATAGGAGTGGGATTGCTGGGTCCTATGGTAATTCAATGATTAACATTTTGTGGAACTGCTAAACTGTTTTCTAAAGCATCTGCATTTTATATGCTCCTAGCAAGGCACGAGAGCTCCAGTTTCTCCACATCTTGGCAACAGTTGTTATTGTTCTTTTGTTAGCCACCCTATTGGGTGGGAAATGGTAACTTTTTGTGGTTTGGTTTGGTTTTCCCTCATGGCTAGTGATGTTGAACATCTTTTTTTTTTTTTTTTTTTAAAGATGTTGAGGAAGACTATTCAAAAGGACTACCATGATGGGGTTCTGTTGTAGGAGAGCTTCAGATCAGGTTCAACTCCCTGTTGGAACATTTTTTCATATGCATATTGGCCCTGTGCATACATTTGGAGAAATGTCTACTCATATCCTTTGCCACTTTTTTTTTTTTTTTTTGAGACAGTCTAGCTCTGTCTCCCAGGCTGGAGTGCAGTGGTGCAATCTCGGCTCACTGCAAACTCCGCCTCTTGGGTTCAAGGTATTCTCCTGCCTCAGCCTCCTGAGTAGCTAGGACTACAGGCGCTTGCCACCAGGCCTGGCCAAGGATTTCACCATGTTGGCCAGGATGGTCTTGATCTCTTGACCTCGTGATCTGCCTGCCTCGGCCTCCCAAAGTGCTGGGATTACTTGTGTGAGCCACTGCGCCTGGCCCCTTTGCCACTTTTTAAATTGGATTATCTTTTTATTGTTGAGGCATGAGAGGTGTCTTTTTATCGTTGAGACTGGATACAAGCCTCTTGTCATATGGATGGTTTGCAAATATTTTCTCCCATTCTCTGGGTTGTCTTTTCACTTTCTTGATGATATATTTTGAAGAACTAGTGTTTTTAATTTTGATGTAGTTCAGTTTCTCTATTTGTTCTTTTTGTAGCTATGCCTTAGATTATATTTAAGAAACTATTGCCTAACTCAAGTTTACAAAGATTTACACTTACGTTTTTTATGAGTTTTATGGTTTTCACTGTCATGTTCATCTGTGACTATGATTCAATTTTGAGTTAATTTTTATATGTGGTGTGTAGTAAGAGGCCTAACTTCATTCCTTTGCTTGTGGATATCTAGTTGTCCCAGCTACTCAGGAGGCTGAGACGGGAGGATTGCTTCAGCCCAGGACTTTGAGGCTGCAGTGAGCTATGATGGAGCCACTGCACTCCAGTCTGGGTGACACAACAAGACCTTGTCTCTTAAAAAAAAAAAAAAAAAGTATAAACCTATTTATGTAGAATAGCTCCAACAGAACATATGATGCATTTATGTAAAATAGCAACAACAAGCCAAATGGTAATATACAACTCTATTTCTGTATGTAGGTACGTTGAACATCTTCTGGAAGATTACATTACATGTAGCTGTGATAACTGTGGCTTCCTCTGGGGAAGGGAGTGAGCTGGTTCTAGGGAAGGAGGACTTTCACTTTGAGTGTATTTTTTCATTTTGTATAAGCAAAATGTATTTTTTTTGTTTTTAAAGTCTCAGCAAAGTTGTTACATTCATCTTTCAGTTGTGTGAGCTTTATAGAGCAGGATTAATGCTGTGATGTGACCTTGTTACAGATTCACTGAAGATTTTTGTATGTTTTGTGAAAAGTCAGGAAAATTAAGATTGGCATGTGAATGCCTAAGCTTTTCTGAGTTTGGTAAATTTTCTAGGTTATGTGAGGAGGATGCATGATAATTGAGTTCTTGAGAAGTGATTGAATTGTGAATTAAAGTGAGACAGTTATAAAACAAAAACTTTCAGACTTTGCCAAATAAAGCTAAGGTTTTATCCATTTTAGAATACCAAAAGTCTACAGATACATTTGATGGTACAGTTGTTACATATTAGATAATTCATTTCAGATTGCAGAGCTAATTTCTAGCTTTTTGAAGTGGAAGTACTCAAAACATCAAGTCTCAGATATGGGACCAAAACTGCTGGAATTAACTGCGTTAGAATGTTTTGATGGCACTTTACACTTCAGTAATAATGTCAGCGCTATCATATCTAGCAGAAATTATGGTGAAACTTATTGCATGAGAGGTGTTCATGCTGGAAGGGAGGATAATTGAGTCCTCATGTTGTAAATTTTACATGTATCATATCATTTTATTCTAATACAGTCCCATGGAGTGTGGAACTGTTAGTATCTTAATAGAGTAAGAAACTGAGGATCAGAGAGGTTAAGTAACTTGCCGAATAGCTAGTAAGCGGCAGACTGGGATTTCATCCCCAGCAATCACACCTTAGAGCCTGCATTCTTAGCCCTTGAAGGTTGTATCAACTTGGATGTCTGAAAGGCACTTCAGATTCACTTTAATTCAAAACAAAACTCATGAGCTTTACTCCCCTCCACCCTTACCTTGGTAGTTTTATGATTTTGTCTCATTAAATATCATCTTCTTTCATCCAGTTGCTGAAGCCAGAAACCTGGTAACTTTCTTAACACTTTCTTCCAGTTAAATCAGTTCTCAGTCTAGGCATCCTTAACTCATTTCAAATTTTTGAATAGTTCTTGAATCCTTTCACTATCCTTTATTCTACCACTGCCAGTCTCAGCCAAACCTGTTATCTGTTGATTGGACTCGAATTGTGTCTTGAAGCTCCCACCCCTATCTACTTCTGGTATGATCTCCAAGTATAGAAACTATTCCCCCGCCCGCCCAGTTTTATATGTGCATGTGTATGTTTATACCTACATAAACTCCTTCAGTGGTTCTTAGGATGAAGACCAGAATTTTAGCAGGTCTGTAAGGATATTTCTGGCTTGTGCTGACCTCTTTACTTTCATTGGTCACTCTCTTCTCCCCCTCGTAGGTTACAAGACATTCAGTGGGACCATGACTAGTTTATGCTTTTCCTGTTTCCTCCGCCTGGCAGTCAGTCCCTCTCCTTCACTCTCACCTTAACTCCTACTTATCCTTCTGACCTTCACTATCTGGGGTAAGCTTTCCCTAACCATCTCCTTTTGCCCCAGACCATTATCAATTCTAGTTACAAGTTACTGTGGCACCACTTACAGCTTGTAAAGCAGTTTAAATTGATTATTAATGATATTTATGATTATTAATGATTTCTATGATTATTGTTTGTATTTCCCTCCTAGACTCTAGTTCCATGGCTGCTGATCACTATAGTACGTACTCAGTACGTTTGAATGAATGGACACATCTAGTCTTAGCTGCTTGATTTTCTTCCTGAGGAAACTGAAGCTTGAACAGTGTAACACAGTTTTATTCAAGTATAGAGTTAGATTACCACTTAATAGCTGAAGGAAGTTACTTCACCTCTCCAAGTCTCCATTTCTTTATCCGTTAACTGTGGATAAAAGTAGTGCCCACCTCTTGGGTTGTGGTGGGGATTACATGAGTTAATTCGCTTAAAGCACCTGGAGCAGTGCCTGAGGCCTACTGGTGGTAGCTGTTGTCAGTAGTATTGGGACCTACCCAAAGTCATTCAGCTGTTTAATACAGGTCCTGTCAGATAGCAGTCCTTTATGCTTTTCTCTGTACTGAGAGCATTTGGAATTCTTGCAAATTTACTCTTGTGAGCAGAAGTTCATCTTTATACTTTAAAGAATGGGTCTGCACAGTTTCTTGCACAGCGAAGGCATGCGTACATTTTGTTGTCTTCAGTTTAACTCAGTTGCAAATAAGAACCATACCCACCCTGACTCAGTGGAAGGCATTTCTGATACACGGTGAAAATTTGTCTACTCCAGGAAAAAGAAGGTTAGTAGAGGTTGTGTAGAACTTTGAATATCAAATTAGGATCTTTGAAGTTGGATATTTTGAAATAAATAATGAAAGGATTTTAAGTAGGGGGTGAATTCTATGCATAGTACTGTTTTTAGAAAATTGGTAACTGGAAGGAATGGGAGGCTGGGTTTAGATGATGGTCTTTGATTAAAAAGTGGGGCAGTTAGGAGTGACAGCTGGGTTTGTGGGAGAGATAATGAACTTTGTTTTGTATAGGTTGAGTTGGAAGTACTTCTTGGACATCTAAATGGAAGTGCCCTCAGGTTAAGTGTATCAGACAAATCAGGAGAGAAGCTTGGGATAGAATTACTGAAAACTGTGTAGTATGAACAACAAAAAAAATTGAGATATTAACAACTGGTCCTAGAAAAAGCAGATGCTGTAATACCTGCATGTGACAAGGTTTATTAGCGGTTACTTCTGTATCTACTTGAAGATGATGAAACCACATTTTAAATAGTATCCTTTAACTTAAAACTTTCACTAATAAGTGTGGTCTTCCCTCTAGTTTGAGTTAGTGATGTAAAATTTACCAAAATGTTGCAAATTACCTTGGTGCTTAAGAAGAGATCAATTGAAGGGAACCTGATGTCATGAATTTCTTTGATTTGTTAAGTTCAAGTTAGCTAGATGTCTGATGTAGAGTCTGTTCTCTGAATGCCTTGCTCACTCAAGTGCTTGTGCTTTTTTTCCCCTTTAACTAGGAATTGTGGTGCTTGGAATAAACAGAGCTTATGGCAAAAATTCACTCAGTAAAAATCTTATAAAAATGGTGAGTGTAAAGATTAAACTGTTTGCTTCTAATATTAAGATACATTATTGTCATCAATGTAAAAAGGGGTGTTTTTTTTTTCTCTTTTTCCTCCTATGCTTCCTATTTCTGTTTAGCTATCAAAAGCTGTGGATGCTTTGAAATCTGATAAGAAAGTACGGACCATAATAATCAGGAGTGAAGTCCCAGGGATATTCTGTGCTGGTATGTAAATATGTTGTATTATGAAATTAAACTGTAGTCTGATTTTTCCTCAGTAGTAGTCTGTTTTCCATTAGAATGTTCTTTGATTTGAACCCTATTACCAACAACTCCTCTTCGTCTGTGTTTTACTGATTCACAAGAAAAAAGCATGCTTAGTCTGTCAGCATTAGAAAGAAGCTTTTGCAACATTTAGATCGTTTTGGAAGTTGAAAAAAAATCTTTGAGCCATTAAAATACTTGTTTGTAGTACATGTAGTACAATATTGTTTGTTGTGTCTTAATTGTAGCCAATATTCTTTAGTTTCATTCTTTTATTTTTTTAAGATAGAGTCTTGCTCGGTCACCCAGGCTGCAGTGGCGTGATCTTGGCTTACTGCAACCCCCACCTTCCCAGTTCAAGTGATTCTCCTGCCTCAGCCTCCTGAGTAGCTGGAATTACTGGCGCCTGCCACCTCACCTAGCTAATTTTTGTATTTTGAGTAGAGACAGGATTTCACCATGTTGGCCAGGCTGGTCTCGAACTCCTGACCTCAAGTGATCCACCATCTTTGGCCTTCCAAAGTGCTGGGATTATGGGGGTGAGCCACTGTGCCTGGCCCCTAGTTTCATTCTTAAGGATTCTCAGTTTTTTTAAGCTTCAATCTCTGTGGCTTCTGCCTTAAAATATTGCAGAATAGTGTGATATTTAGAAATATGCAGTGTATTTTGGCTTTTGATAAGGTTTTATTGCCTTCTTAATACATTTCTTAAAATGGAGGATACCGAAAAGAATTACTTTTAATTCCAGTTGAGTAACCGAAGAGTGTAGGTTTATCACTCCCAACTGCTAGGGTTATGGCGTTATGCAGTACAGATTTCTGTTTTTAAATTTGTCAAATGTGAGTAATACTGTCTGCTTAGTAGGAGTGCTTATAAGGGTTTTATGTATATTTTGATTTCTTTTCTTTTTAAACCATGTGAAAGACTTATATGAAGAGAATTAGGATTCTTATGTCTAGATCATATTCACCAGGTGAATATGATCTTGAGGTAAAGGAGTGTAACACATGACTGATGGTTGAGAGGTTCTCTAAAGGTCATTGGATGGCTTATTGGGAAGATACAGAGTAGCTTTAGGGTTTTTAAAGAAGGCCCAATTATGTGAATTTTTGAGGAGTGATATCAATGTTGTGAAGACAGGTTAACATTTTAAAAATAAGTATTAGTGGTCATCCTGGCATTGTTTTTCTGTTGGCAGTAGGTTTTATAACTATCGCACTATAGTTACTGGCAGAATTCTTTTTATTTTACATACTCTTTTGCAGCCCATTTGTTCTGGATTTCTGCATTAGGAATATACTTTGAAAAAGGGTTTAATGCCTTAGCACAGTGTGTAGCTGTCTGTTACAGATTGCCCTTTTGAGGATATGCAAAATGTCCTCAAATAATATACCACATGCTGTTTATAAGAATAACTTGTTAGCCTTGAGTACTTTTTAACAAGTTAATTTAATCTATTTACTTTGCTTTATGTGCTTTTAAACTTTCGTACAATCAGGATAATCTTTTAACACAAGATTTGTGACTGTATTTTGTCAACAAAAGTCAGTGTCTTATTTATAGAAAAATTGGGGCATATCATTCTCTTTTAGTAATTCAGTGTATATGATGGAACTGTTCTTTCAGATTTCTCTGAAAGGTTTTCCTTTCTTTTTTTTTTTTTGAGACAGACTTTCACTCTTGTTGCCCAGGCTGGAGTGCAGTGCCACGATCTTGGCTCACTGCAGCCTCTGCCTCTTGGGTTCAAGTGATTCTCCTGCCTCACCCTCCCGTGTAGCTGGGATTACAGGTGCCCGCCACCACGCCTGGCTAATTTTTTATGTTTTTACTAGAGACGGGGTTTCAACATGTTGGCCAGGCTGATCTTGATCCTGACCTCAGGTGATCCACCTGCCTCGGCCTCCCAAAGTGCTGGGATTACAGGCCACACCTGGCCTCTTTTTTTTTTTTTTTTACATGTATTTACATTTATAAGCTGACCAGTAGGTCTGTCTTTTTTGTTTTTTTTTTGAGACGGAGTCTTGCTCTGTCACCCAGGCTGGAGTGCAGTGGCACGATCTCAGCTCACCGCAAGCTCTGCCTCCTGGGTTCACCCCATTCTCCTGCCTCAGCCTTCTGAGTAGCTGGGACTGCAGGTGCCCGCCACCAAGCCCGGCTAATTTTTGTATTTTTAGTAGAGACGGGGTTTCACTGTGTTAGCCAGGATGGTCTCGATCTCCTGACCTCGTGATCCGCCCACCTCGGCCTCCCAAAGAGGTCTGTCTTTTAACATGTACATATGAAATAAAATTCTAGGTAAATAAAATCTCTTTACATTATTTAAAGAATATTTAAACTTACAGCCTATATTAGTATAAACATCTTAATCAGGCCACATTTATCAGTTATTGTTGGAGAATGTGGTCTTTCACATAATTAAAGCTTTAATTTGTATTCCAAAGTAGTAATATTAAAAGAAACCTCAGCTGGGCGCGGTGGCTCACGCCTGTAATTCCAGCACTTTGGAAGTCGAGGTGGGTGGATCACAAGGTCAAGAGTTCGAGACCAGCCTGGCCAACATAGTGAAACCCCATCTCTATTAAAAATACAAAAAATTTTCCGGGTGTGGTAGTAGGTGCCTGTAATACCAGCTACTCAGGAGGCTGACGCAGGAGAATCGCTTGAATCCGGGAGGCAGAGGTTGCAGTGAGCCGAGATGACGCCACTTCACTCCAGCTCAGGCGACATGTGAGACTCCTTTTCAAAAAAAAAAAAAAAAAGAAACCTCAAAAACCACAGTGTACCATTTATTGGTTATCCTTTTAGCCTCTTCTCCATCCCTTCAAAGTCATCATTTTCCCTCTTCTTTTTCTTCTCCCACAAAGGTTTCTCTGTATATATTAATACCTGTATTCCAGTGATACCCTTGTTCATTTCTAAATAATTAAAGCTTAGCAAATGGTCTTGCCTCAAATTTCTTGAGCATAGGGACTCCTCTTATTCTTTGAGAATCATCTTTTACATTCTCAGAACACAGCAAACAACAGGGACTCAGCATTTATTTGCTGGAATTGATCAGCCTTTAAACTGTGCTTTAATTCACTGATTTTTTTTCAGGAATGGTTGGGATATAATAAGCAACTTCTCTGAATTGTCTCATACCACTCTCCTATTTACTGATAGTAAGTTTGGCTACATCTTTTTTCTAAAATGCTAGGAAAACAGATAAACATTAAAGAGATTCCTACATTGCATTGGAGGTCGGGCCAAGTGATTTCTGACTTCTCATTTAAATCTACCTATTATTTAGCATTATTAAGTACTTCACTTACATTTTAAGTTTTTTAATCAATTTTTAATTAAAAAAAGTAGAATGGTAGGTCAAAATGTATGAAAATGTATACAGAGAGAACTCTCTCTAACCCTATTTCCTCTGCTTTATTCATCCCCTAATAAAAATAATTATTTTTGTCCTTCTAGTATTTTACTTTATATATATGTATATATATATACACAAATACAGTCATGTGCTCCATAACAACATTTTGGTTAACAGTAGCCTGCATTATACAGTGCTGGTCCCATAAGATTATTTATTTTTATTTTTTTGAGACGGGGTCTTCCTGTCACCCACGCAAGAGTGCAGTGGTGTGATCTCGTCTCGCTGCAACTTCCGCCTCCAGTGTTCAAGCGATTCTCGTGCCTCAGCCTCCTGAGTAGCTGGGATACAGGTGTGTGCCACCATGCCCAGCTAAATTTTGTAATTTTAGTAGAGATGGGGTTTCACCATGTTGCCCAGGCTGGTCTTGAACTCCTGACCTCAGGTGATCCACCTGCCTCGGCCTCCCAAAGTGCTGAGATTACATGGGTGAGCCACTGTGCCCAGCCTCATAAGATTATAATACTGTATTTTTACTGTACCTTTTCTGTTTAGGTACATATAAATACTTAGCATTGTGTTACAGTTACCTACAGCATTCAATACAGTCACCGTACAGGTTTGTAGCCTAAGAGAAATATGTTATACCATATATCCTATTTATGTAGGGGATGGTTTCAGGGTGAAACTGTTTCATCTCAGATCATCAGGCATTAGATTCTCATAAGGAGCGTGTAACCTAGATCCCTCGCATGCGTAGTTCACGGTAGGGTTTGTGCTCCTATGAGAATCTAATGAGGCTGCTGATCTGACAGGAGGCACAGCTCAAGCAGTAATGCTCCCTTGCCTGCGCTCACCTCCTGCTGTGTCACTGGTTCCTAACAGGCCACAGACCAGTACCATTCATCAGCTCGGGTTGGGGACCCCTGGCCTATACCATGTAGGTTTGTGTATATATACTCAATGATGTTTATACAAGGATGAAATTTTCTAAGGACTCATTTATCAGAATGTTCTCTTTAAGTGACTTCTTATATACCGATGTGCTCATTAGAATGTTAAGTAGGTATTTAAAGTGATACATATAAAGACATATAAATATATGATACTTATAAAGTGATATACATGGAGTGTGGAAAACACCTGTTATAAGCGTAGAGAGAGTTGTATATAAAATGTTATGGCCATTATTACTGTAGCTGTGTAAACTATGTCTACCAATAAGATCATGGGCCAGGTGGCTCACACCTGTAGTCCCAGCACTTTGGGAGGCCGAGGTAGGCAGTTGGCTTGAGCCTAGGAGTTTAAGACCAGCCTGGGCAACATCGCAAAACCCTGTCTCTCCAAAAATATACTAAAATTAGCCAGGCATGGTGGTGTGTGCCTGTAGTCCTAGCTACTCAGGAGGCTTAGGTGGGAGAGTCACTTGAGATTGGAAGATCAAAGCTGCGAGCCATGATTGTACCACTGCATTTCAGCCTGGGTGACAGAGCGAGATCCTGTTTGAAAAAATTAAAAAAAAAAAAAAGATCATGGATTAAAGGTGATATTTTTTCTGTCTTCAAACTTTCTGAAATAACTTCATTATATTAACAAATTATGTTAAGCAAATATATGCAAAGTAAATAATTTTGAAAAAAGTACAAAGTATATTAGTGTATTTTTCTTTTTTTGGAAACTAAAATTGGGATATTAACTGAGTTCCTAAATTGTTGTTACAACTTTTTTTTTTTTTTTTGAGATGAAATCTTGTTCTGTCACCCAGGTTGGAGTGCAGTGGTATGATCTCTGCTTACTGCAACCTCTGCCTTTCAGGTTCAGGTGATTCTCCTGCCTCAGCCTCCCGAGTAGCTGGGATTACAGGCGTCTGCCACAATGCCCAGCTAATTTTTGTATTTTGAGTAGAGACGGGGTTTCACCATGTTGGCCAGGCTGGTTTTGAACTCCTGACCTCAAGTGATCTGCCTGCCTCGGCCTCCCAAAGTGCTGGGATTACAGGTGCGAGCCACTGTGCCCAGCCCGTTATAACATTTGAGAATATAAATTTTAGACTAAAAGAGTTCCTATAGAATAATTCAGGCCCTTTAATTTTATAGAATCCCTGTGAAGTGAAAGACCTGGTTAAAGGTGGTGGCTTAGCTGAAACTACTTCTCTTGACAATTAGGACAGAGTTTTCTCTTAGACTGTGGTTTCTAATCTAGAACCTAGAAGGAATATGAGGTCTCCCTTTAAAGTTCTTAAAATTTTATACACTTAGACATTTTAGTGGCACTACGTTAAGAAGGTGTGTAATGTCAAAATGTCATTGTTACAGTAATGTATTAAAATAGATGTTTCTGTTAACCACAGTAAAATGTAAATACAGATAAAAATATGTCATAGTTGTCACAGATACAGTGTTTCCCATACATAATGTGTTTTCACATGGTGTGCTATACCCCCCAAATTTTAATATATTGTCGATCGTGACATTCTGGAAAAGTCTTTCTGGTTGGCCAGCTGCATTGGATGTAAATGTGTGATCACAGTCATACCCTTCAGGTTGGGAATCACTGTTGTGTATTCTTTCTTGTAGATTAGAACACCACTTCTGGGTTCATGGCTTGCCTGTACCTGTCTTAGAATACTAAGAAATACAATTTTGTTAGTCAAAGCTTCTTGTGAAGCATTGGCTACATGGATTATGTGAGATTGGCCTTAATGTGTGCTGCCTCCTTACATATCCTAAAAACTGTAATCACTTTTAGTTTACCTTCTCTCTCTCTCCCTCTCTCTTCTCTCTCTCTCTGTGTGTGTGTATCTGTCTCTCTGCCTCACACACACACAACCACACACACATGCACACAAAAGTCAGAATAATTCCGCTATTTCAAAATGTTTATGTAGTTAAAATTTTAATATTTGCCAATCACAAAATTCTAAAAAAGTCTGATTGGGCTGCTGCATTGGATGTAAATGATGTAAATGTGAGATTACCGTCATCTGTTTATTTTTGTTCTTTTACTTTTCTAATTCAAAGTAACAGAGTGCACATGCATTGTTTTTACCAGAACATTTTTGAAATGAAATTTTGTGAGAAATTACTGAGACTGAGGATTTTTTCTTTTGAAATTCCTAAGATATATGATAAACAATTCTTGGTAATTGATTGCTGTATGTAGAACCCTAAATTGTTTCACTGAATTACACCAGTGTGGGTTTTATAAAAAAGTAAAGGTAGTTTTGCTTCTGCTTTTGAATTCTAGTAAATTATGTTATGACTAAAGACTGACTTGTCACTAAAATTGTCAACATGCATTATTGAATGTTGTGTGCTGTTCATATGGATAAAAATGTCATGATCTGGACAGATGTGTGGGCACCTTGGACTGTGAAGTAACCTGGCCGTTGTTGTTTCAGAATCTTAGATTGTCATATTTATATATTTAACTGTTAGTCCTTCAGAGAGTTTGATAGGTAACGTGAAGGGATAGATACCATAAATTTGTAGTAGTTTAACAAGTTTGTGTTAGTTTAGCTATATAGGGTTTTGTTCTTTTGTTGTTGTCATATATGGTTTGTTGGAATAAAAAATGTTTTATTGAGGTATGAATTACTTGGAATAAAGTTTACCAATTTAAAATTGGTGTACTTATAATTGATGAATTTTGACAGGTATTTAAACCATAATCAGAATTATGATACAGAACATGTTCATTACTTAAAAAGGTTTCTTGTGTCCATTTGCAGTCAAGCCCCTTCCCTTGCCCTGACCTCCGAAAGTACTAATCTCCTTTCTACTCCTAGTTTAGCATCTTCTGTAATTTTTAAAATAAATTGACTCATACTATGGGTAGTCTTTTGTGTCTGACCTCTTTCATTTAACATAATGGTTTGAGCTTCATCCATGTTCATGTTTCACTAGTTTCATTTTGTTGCCATGTATTTTATTTTATTGCTGAGAATAGTATTTATTGTATGACTATTTCACAGTTTGTTTATTCATTAGGTGATGGTCATTTGGGTTTTTCCATTGTTTGGCTTTTATGCATCACTTCTGTGACCATTCACACACACCTTTTTGGCAATGCATAATTTTATTTCTCTCAGGTAAATAGTCAGAAGTAGAATTACTGGTTTTATCCTGTGTGTTTAATTTTGTAAGAAACTGCCAACTGTTTTCGGTATCATTTTGCATTCCCACTAGCGATGTATGAGAGTTTCAGGCGTTCCACATGCTCACCAACACTTGATAATATGAGGTTTAAAAATTGTAGGCATCCTAATGGATACAAAGTCGTATTTCATTGTAGTTTTAGTTTACATTTCATATGTGTCACCTGTATATCTGTTTTGGTGACTTGTTTATTCAAATTTTTTCCCAATGTTTTTCTTAGAATCTCATCTCATTGAGTTGTAAGAGGTTTTTTTTTATATTCTTGATACAAGACTTTATATTTTCTAAGTTTTCTTCCACTAAATGGCCTGTCTTTTTTCTGCTTTATAATTTGTTTTGAAGAACAAAAGTTTTTTATATGATGACTGATTTTTTTTAAATTTACGTATTGTTTCTTTTTTTATTATACTTTAAGTTCTAGGGTATGTGTGTACAACTTGCAGGTTTGTTACGTATGTATACATGTATGAAGACTGATTTATCATTTTTTTTCCTTTTATGGTTTGTACCTTTTTGTGAATTTTAGAAATTTTCTTTTATCCCACAGTCACAAAGATTTTCTCCTGTTTTCTAATACTTTTGTAGTTTTTATATCTTACATTTAGGACTCTGAAGTATTCTGAGTTAATTTTTATATATGTTGTGAAAGAGAATAAAAAATATATTTGGTCTTTGCCCTTGTTCTTGGTACAGAGCTCTTAAAACCCTGGGAGTTTCCTGAATGGTCCAAGTGCTTTTTGTTGTGTAATGAGATGACCCTAGATAGCTTCAGGATGAGGGGGCGGCTTGTCAGAAAAAGCAGTCATGGGTTAGAGGATTAGAACTTTTAGCACCCTCTCCCCACAGAGGGGAAAGGGGCCAGAGATTGAGCTCAGTTACCAGTGGCCAGTGATTTAGTCATTCGTGTCTCCCTGTGGAGGTAATGAAACCTCCATAAAGACCCTTAAACAGCAGGGTTCAGAGCCAGGCACGGTGGCTCATGCCTGTAATTCTGCCACTTTGGGAGGCTGAGGCAGGTGGATGGCTTGAGTTTGAGACCAGCCTGGGTAACATGGCAAAACCCCATCTCTACAAAAAAAAAAAAAAAAAAAAACCCTCTTAACTGGTTGTGGTGGCACATTCCTGTAATCCCAGCTACTTGAGGGGGTTGAGGTGCAAGGATTGCTTGAGCCTGGGATATTGAGGCTACAGTGAGCTGTGATTGTGCCACTGCGCTCCAGCGTGGGTGACAAAGTGAGACCCTGTCTCAAAAAAAACAACAAAAAAAATGGGGTTCAGGGAGCTTCTAGGTTGGTGAACACATTGATTTTCTAGGAGGTTGGCACTCCTAAAGAGGGCATGGAAGCTCTGTTCTCCCTCTTCCTATACCTTGCCCTATGCATCTGTTCCATTGGTCTGTTCCTGAGTTACATATAGTAAATAAAGTGTTTTTTTTTTTTTTTTAATTGTAGGAGTCATTCTAGTGAATTAAGTAACCTGAGGAGTTTAGGGGAACCCCCAAATCTATAGCTGGTTGTTTCAGAAATATGGGTTGCCCCTGGGACTTGTGAGTTGCATCTGAAGTGAGGGCAGCCTTGTGGGACCCCTTAACTTGTGGGATCCCACTAATTTTGGGTGGTGTCAGAATTTAACTGAATTGTTGGACACCCGCTTGGTGTTGAAGAATTGGTGTGGAAACCTTCAGACATTTGGTGTCAGAAGTGGTGTTAGAAAAAAAGACCTCATAATTGGTGTCAGGAATGAAATTTGCTAGAGCATCTCATGAAACTCAGGAAAGTGCTTTATTTACTATTACCAATTTATTATAAAAGATAAAACTGAGGAACAGTCAAGTGGAGGAGGTACTTAGAGCAAAGTTAGGGTGGAGGGTTGCAGAGCTTCCATACCCTCTCCAGGTGTGCCACTCACCTAGCACATCCATGTGTTCACTAACCTGGGAGCTCCCTAAGCCCTGTTTCAGGGATTTTTTTATGGAGGCCTCTTTACATAATGATTGATTACATCATTAGCCATTGGTGATTGAGCTTAATCTCCAGCTCCTCTCACTCCGCGAGGGTGTGGGTAGGGCACTGAAAGTTCTAACCCTCTGATCATGGCTTGATGTTTCTGGTGACCAGCCCCTATCCTGGAGCTATCTAGGGGCCCTCTAAGAGTCACTTCATTAGCATAAACTCAGGTTTGGTTGAGAAGGGCATGTTAGGAATAACAAAAGACACTCTATCACTCAGGAAATTCTGAGAGTTTTAGGAGCTTTGGGCCAGGAACCCGGAATAAAAACGACCAAGTATTTTTTTTATACACAGGTGGCTTTTTTTAGGGTTTTTGTTTTTTTGCATTTTCAATTCTCCCAGCACCTTTGTCAACAAGACCAACTTTTCCCCCATTAAATTATTTTGGGACCTGTCTAAAATATCAGTTGACAGTATATATGTGATTATGTCAGGGTTCTCTGGGTGTTTTTTTTTTTTTTTTTTTTTGAGATGGAGTCTCACTCTGTCGCCCAGGCTGGAGTGCAGTGGCACAATCTTGGCTCACTGCAAGCTCTGCCTCCTGAATAGCTGGGACTACAGGCGCTTGCCACCATGCCCAGCTAATTTTTTGTATTTTTAGTAGAGACGGGGTTTCACCCTGTTAGCCAGGATGGTCTCGATCTCCTGACCTCGTGATCCACCCGCCTCGGCCTCCCAAAGTGCTGGGATTACAGACGTGAGCCACCGCACCCGGCCTTCTCTGGGTATTTTTAATGCCAGTAGCACACTGTCTCAGTTACCATGTTCAGGTCTTAGATGTGTTTGGTTAAATTTATTTCTAAGTTTTTCGTATTTTTTGATGTTACTGTAAGTGGCATTTCTTCTTAATTTTACTCCCAATTTTTTATTGCTAGTATATTGCTAGTATATACAATTGATTTTTGTATATTGTCTTTGTATCCTGCAACCTTGTTAAATGCACTTTTTACTTCTAGGACTCTTTTTTGTAGATGCCCTGGGGTTTTCTACAAATGTAGTCAAGTCATTTGTGAATAAAGATAGTTTTACTTCTTCCTTTCCTATCTGTTCACCTTTTATTTTTTTCTTATATCCATTACATTTTCATTATAGAGTTGACTAAAAGCAGTGTGAGTGTTCATCTTTGTCCTTTCTCAGTCTTACAGGGAAGGCATCCAGTCTTTTACTACTAGTATGACGTTAGCTGTAGTTTTTTCACAGATGCAGTTTATCAGAGTGAAAAGTTTCTTTTTATTTGTAGTTTGCTGAGGCTTTTTTTTTTTTTCATGAACATGTATTGCATTTTGTCAAATCTCTTTTTGGCATCTATTAAGATTCTCGGAGAGGCTGAGGCAGGAGAATGGCATGAACCCGGGAGGCGGAGCTTGCAGTGAGCCGAGATCGCACCACTGCACTCCAGCCTGGGTGACAGAGCGAGACTCCGACTCAAAAAAAAAAAAAAAAAAAAAAAGATTCTCATATTATTTTTCAGCCTGTCAATATGGTGAATGATTGATTATCAATTATTAACAATTGTGTATTCCTGGAACAGACCTCTCTTGGTCATTTAATCCTTTTTATATACTGCTGGATTTGATTTGCTTAAGTTTTTTAGGATTTTGTAACTGTTCATAAGGGAAATTGGTTTGCCTTCTTTTCTTGTAAGGTCTATAGTTCTGGTATCAGGATAGTGCTGGTCTCATAAAATGAATTGGGAAATGTTCCTTCCTTCTATTTCCTTGAACAAGTTTGCATAGTTGTTATTATTTCTTACTTGTTTGGTAAAATTCACCAATGAAGTCATTTGGTCTAGGAAGTTTCTTTGTGGGAAGATTTTTAACTATGAATTTGATATCTTTAATAAATACAGGGCTACTTGAGTTACTTCTGTTTGAAAAGTCAAATTCTGTAACATATTTGAAGAGATTTATTCTGAGCCAAATATGAGTGACCAGCCCCAGGAGATCATGAGAATGTGTGCCCAAGGTGTTCAGTATACAGCTTGGTTTTATACATTTTAGGGAGACATAAGACATCAATCAATACATGTAAGATGTACGTTGGTTCAGTCTGGAAAGGTGGGACAACTGGAAGCAGTGAGGGATAGGGGGCCTTCCAGGTTATAGGTAGATTCAGTGATGTGCTGATTGGCAATTGGTTGAAAGAATTTATCTAAAGACCTGGAATCGGTAGAAGGCAGTGTCTTAGTTGTGGAGACCAAGGTTCTTATTATGCAAATGAAGCCTTCAGGTGGGAAGCTTCAGAGAAAATAGATTGTAAATGTTTCTTGTCAGGTTTAAAGGGCCTGTTCTGTCAGTCTTCAGGTCCTGTGTTGACGTTAATGCTGGTCATCTGTGCCTGAATTCCAAAGGGAGGAGAGTGTAATGAAGAATGTCCTACTCCCACCCTCACTTTCCATCATGGCCTGAACTAGTTTCTCATGTTAGCTTTGGGTTGCGCTTGGTGGAGGGGAGGGTCCATCAGTCAGTTGGGGAACTCAGAATTTTATTTTTGGTTTACATTTCTTTTTGAGTGAGTTTTGGTAATTTGTGTCTTTTAAGTTGAGTGAGTTTTGGTAATTTGTGTTTTATCTAAGTTTTCAAGTTAATTGCCATAAAATTTTTCATATTATTCCTTATCCTTTTACTACATTGAATCTGTAATGATATCTGATCGATTATTTATTTATTTATTTATTTATTTATTTATTTATTTATTTTGAGACAGGGTCTTGCTCTGTCACCCAGGCTGGAGTGCCGTGGCGTAATCTCAGCTCACTGCAACCTCCACCTCCCGAGTAGCTGGGAGTACAGGCATGCACCACCACACCCGGCTAATTTTTGTATTTTTAGTAGAGATGGGGTTTCACCATGTTGGCCAGGATGGTCTTGAACTCCTGGCCTCAAGGCCGCCTGCCTCAGCCTCCCAAAGTGTTGGGATTATAGGTGTGAGCCACTGTGCCTGGCTGATGTCTGATTATTTATTTTTGATGTTGATACATTGTGTCTTTTTTCTTAAATGCTAGCAAAACATTAGTCACTTTTGTTTATCTTTTCAAATAAGTGGCTTTTGGTTTCATTTTTTTAATTTTGCTTTTCTTTCTATTTCATTGATTTCTTCATTATTTTCTTCTCTCTGTTTGCCTTGGGTTTAATTTACTCTTTTTTTCTAGCTTCCTAAGGTGGAAGTTTAGATAATTGATTTGAGGCCCTTCATTTCTTATAGTTGACCCTTGAGCAACATGAGAGGTTAGGAGAGATGACACCACCAACCCGCACCCCTGCCCCCACCCCTCACAGGTGGAAATCCTCCTATAACTTGACTCCTCAAAAACTGAACTACTAATAGTCTACTGTTGACTGGAGGCCTCACTGGTAACATAAAGGGTTGAATAACAAACATTTTGTGTATGTATTATATGCTGTATTCTTACAGTAAAGTAAGCTAAAGAAAAGAAAATGTTACTAAGAAAATCATGAGGAGAAAATACATTTACTATCAATGGAAATGGGTCATCACACAGGTTATCCTTGTCATCTTCATGTTCAGTAGGTTAAGGAGAAAGAGGAGGGGTTGTCTTGCTGTCTCAAAGGGGTGGCAGAGGTGGAAGAAAATCTGTGTACAAGTAGACCTGATGTTGTTCAAAGGTCAGCTGCACTTAAATTTTAATGTTTTCATTTGAGCACATCAGAGATGCCGTTAAAAATGACTCAGAGTACTCGTGCCCTTTCTGTGTAAGTAATGATTGATTGGTTGTTGCTAATTCATTTCTGACTCTAATTCCATTTTTTAAAAAGCCTACCTGTATA
Source organism: Hylobates moloch (assembly GCF_009828535.3). Lineage (NCBI taxonomy): Eukaryota > Metazoa > Chordata > Mammalia > Primates > Hylobatidae > Hylobates > Hylobates moloch. The sequence continues at coordinate 64,127,230 of NW_026652285.1, read as the reverse complement.
ATGTTTTAGGATCTGTAGAGATTTTCTTTTTAAGGAATAGGAAATGTATATTACTAATAACCTGCTGACTAATCTGCTTCCACTCTTGCCCTTTCCCCACACAGCAGCCCAAATGATCTTAAAAAAGTTAATGGATCACATCACTCTGCTATTTCAGACACTCTTCAGAAATAAACTGTGTGGGAGGCAGAAATGACCCCCAAAGCTGTCCACGTCCTAGTGCTGGAACCTTACATGGAAATGGGAACTTTGCAGATGTGAGGAAGGTGAAGATCTTAAGATGGGGAGATTTTCCTGATGTATCCACTGGGCCCAATGTAAAGACAAGGGTTCATACAAGAGGGAGGCAGGAGGACTCTGAGCAGGAGAAATGACAACAGGAAGCAGAAGTTGGAGAGAATCAAGGAAGGGGCCATGAGCCAAGGACTGTGGACAGCCCCTAGAAGCTGAGAAAGGCAAGGGAGCTCATCTTTCCTAGTGCCTCCATAAGGAATGCAGCCTTGCCAACCCATTTTAGACTTCTGACCTAGAATTGTCAGGTAATCCCTTTAAGCTTGTAGTTATTTGTCCAGCAGCACCAGGAAACTGATACCAAGTGTGTCAGGTCTCGCCTACTCTGGCCACATTGCCTTTTCCCACCCATTTCCCACTGCCTTTCTTACTCTCTCTGCTTGACAAAGCTCATTCTTCTCTCCAACTCATTGTACTCAGTGTTCTCTTTGTGTTCAGAAAGGCCTCTGCTCTAATGTCATCTTAGATAGCTGTTCCCTCATCACTTAAACCAAAGCAGGTCTCCCTACTTCCCCCAGCCTCCATCACATTTTTCTATTTTAGCTTCATCTCTGAACGTTTCTGTTCCTGAATTTATTTTTTACTTATTGATTATCAGTCAGCCTCCCCCGCAAATAAGCTCCTTTCCTCGGCATTAGGGCAGAGGCCTATTGCCAGAACAGTGCCTGGCCCATAGAAGGTGCTTAGCAAATAGTTCATGGGATGACTGTGAACCATTTTGGTCATTGAGGAAGTAACATTGGCAAAATGTCATGGTTAAATAAAACAGGCTTTGATACAGAGCATGTGTAGGTGGCTCATGTGGTTAAGAAGAGTGATTTGTTCTTGAGATATTGTCAATCTTATAAATAGAAGGTTGTATCTAGGGTACCAGTAAATTTAACCAGTAGAGATTAAAACATTAGCTTTATGACTTACCGTTAAACCTATTTCAAAGATATGGCTTTGATGTGTTCCCAGATGGACTTCAAGTTCTGTCTCCCACCTGCTACCACAAGGGATGTCTTGGAGGAGCACAGCTGCCTCTGTTGGGGTGAGCAGAGAATGGGCCCCCCAGTGGGTGTGCAGCTGGTCAGAGAGCCTAGGCTGTTCTCTCTCAGTCCGCTTTCTCCAAGGCTGCCCAGTTATGTGGTGAGGTGAGTATTGTGGGCAGTGGGAGGCTGGAAGGGGTCCTTCCTGCAGGAGACCCCTCTTGCATGAGGCCAGGGGAGTGGAATTCAGCTCTAGAACTTTGGTTAGCTTGAGTAGAGCTCCAGCAGCTAGAAAGGGAAACTTGAAAAAATTAGATTTTTGTCAATCTGCTTCTGGAAATTGATACTCGGTAGTAGTTTGCCTTCTGAGGGCTTTCTCTGGGAACTGGCATTCGTCTAGACTGAGGTTAGTACATTTTGTGTGTAAAAGGCCAGCTATTTTAGGCTTTGTGTGCCTCTTAACAATTTTTGTCACATATTCTTTGTTTTATCTTTACAACCCTTAGAAAAGATATAAAAGCTGGGTGCAGACTGGCCTGCAGGCTGTTTTTTGCTGTCTTCTGGTTCACACTCCAGTTTTCTCTGTTTGTTCCAGCTGGAGGAGCTGGGGTCAGTCACACTGGGCTTTGCAGGAAGAAGCTGGAGAGGCCTGGCCATGGAGGCTGTTTTTCTTGACATAAAAATAAAAATGTTCATTTTTTCTTGTGTGCTTGGTGAGTGATCTGGAAACAGTTGTACAACTCATAGTTTGAGAAGTATTTTGTTCAGTGATAGTGTCATTTGGGTAAATGTTAGATTTGAAGGCCACTACCAATTAGGATGATCTTGAGGTTTATGGTTCTTAAAAACTCCCTGAGTTGAAGTTTCATTTGAATAATGTATTGCTTTTTGGGGTAAAATAAGGTTGAAAGAGATGGAGGTAGTCAATATTTTTACATTCTCTAAAAAAGGCAACAGGATTAATACCAGTATTATTTACTCATTAAATTTTATATTAATGGATACTATGTTTGTTACCTTTTTTGTGACTGTAAACATTTGGTAATTTTTTTACTCTTGAATTATGTGAAATACCTGTCAATTGGTTTTGTTTTGTGACAGATAGGACACATGCCTATTAGGTGTCTTTCTTATTCAGTGTGGTTTTGCTGCAGAAGGTAGTTACTGTCCTGGAGGATCAGTCCAGCTAGACATAGGTGTTCACAAGTTCTCTCTATTCCTGCTGGTCATAGCATGAATGCCTTTCAGCTCAGTGTAATCTCTAGGATTTGTTCATTTCATAGCTCCCCGGTTGTATTTTCTTTCTCTAGTAATTTTCTGTGAATCAGTTTACTGTTCAGCCTAAGCGTTAGGGAACCCTAGTGCAGATTACTGGAGCTCTTCCTCTGAGAGGTTACCCCACCTTTCCATTTATCTGCCCTGCAAATTCCAGCCACCTCAGCCTCCCTGCACTCTGATCTCAGATCAGCAAGACCACAGTGCTTTGTTGGGGTACCCCTGCCTTGCACCAGTCTGTCAGGTGTCTTCAGGAAGAAAACAGGGACAGTCACAGGTTCCCAGACGGTCGTCTTTTACTGCCTGTTGATCAATAGCTGAGCCATTTCATATATTTTGAGGGAGGGGATCCAGTACCAGTTACTCCATTGCAGCCACAGGTGCAAGTTCTTAGTTCCCATTAGTGGGGAATGGTATTGAAGAACCAAGATCTGGGTACAACATGTGCACACTGTTATATGGGTGTCTTTGCTTCTCAAGACAGACCTAAGAAATAAGTAGATAAATTACATTACATATTCACACACACATTTTTACAACCATTTCTGTACTTACATGTTGAAAACCATGAGTTTATATTGTTACCTCCATTTCCAGTTTATCAGCACAGGGTTCATTCTTACCTTCTCCCTTTCCATATTTGTAGTACCTGCAGTATATTGACTCATTTGCTCAATCCTGTAACATACTGAAAGTAGTTTCAGAGTTGCTGATCCATACCACTGTGGTAAACATACCTTTTATCCAGAGCTTATTACCTATTGACAGTACAGTCCCTGACTTACAATGGTTTGACTTAGCGATTTTTCGATTTACGATGATGCAGAAGTGATACACATTCAGTAGAAATTGTAACCCCATTTTAAGTTGAGGAGCATCTGTAAAATGCATTTTCCAGTTGTGATATTTTCAACATCCCATGAGTTTATTGGGATATAACCCCATTGCAAGTCAAGGAGTAGCTGTACTTTATATCTTTGGACTGAAGGTATGTAATACTGTAATATACAATACTAAACATATTGTGTGAAGAGTTACTTAGGTTATTTCTTTATTGTGGTTGTGTTTTATTCATTAGAGGTAACGTTAGGTTTCCTCACTCCTATTTATTTTGATATATAAAATATTAATATGGTTTCAGAAGTCTATACCAAGAGATACAATCATAGAAGTGTCAGTACCCACTTCCTCCCTCTAATCTCTTCCCTCCAGTTCCCACCCTTGAGGGTGTTAGTGAGTCTCATTAGTTTCTAGATTATCCTTCATGTTTCTTTCTGCAAAATTAAGGCTATACCTATTTGTTCAACTATTTCCAATCTTTCTTAACGATAGTAGCATTTTATATATATTCTTGCACTTTACTTTTTGCAGTTAACAATATCTCTTCCCAGCACTTTGGGAGGCTCGGGTGGGTGGATCACCTGAGGTCAGGAGTTCGAGACCAGCCTGGCCAACATGATGAAACCTCATCTCTACTAAAAATACAAAAATTAGCCGGGCGTGGTGGTGGGCACCTGTAATCTCAGCTACTTGGGAGGCTGAGGCAGGAGAATTGCTGGAACCTGGGAGGCGGAGGTTGCAGTGAGCCAAGATCGCGCCATTGCGCTCCACCCTAGGCCAACAACAGTGAGACTCTGTCCCCCCCGCCAAAAAAAAAGTACCTCCTAGAAATCAGTCTCTGTTAGTTCATTGAAATGTAGTGATGGCTGGAAGTGTATGAGGGATCTGTGAGACTTTTTCACGATGGAGGTGTTACAATAGTTTGCATGCTGATGCAACTAATCTGATTCTATTGAAGAGGGAGAGGTGTCATCATGTTTCAGAAAGAAGCCTCGAAGTAGGCCTTCAAGAGGGGCTGAGATGCTGGACAGAAATGGAGGGTTTTGGTTTTGGTTAGTGAAAGGACACTTCACTTTGAGGAAAAGTGACATCTGATTTATTAGAGCCTTGAATTCTTATAGAAATCCTGTAGCAGAATAGTCCTTTTCATCAAATGGGCAGGTAAAATTTTACTGGGTGAGTTTCCAAGATAGAAATTTTTTATTTAATTGGAGTGAAAGGTGGGTGCAGGCTCTGGATGAGGAGATAAGTGAAAGCACTTACAAGTTGGTATTCTTATTGAGGATCTAGTGCTCTAGAAGCTGTGACAGTAGTCATATTATACCAAGAAGGTCATGCTCCTTAATCTCACTTGATCCTCTCCAAACCTTAACTAGAGACTTTCTGTAATCATTAGAGCTAACTTTATATCTCCACCAATCAATTCCTTCCCTTAAGAACAGATGTGGACTGAAGCAGAACCAATTTGTAATCATTTCTAATACATCATCTAGTTAGATAATAAGCTCTCAGCTCCATCTAACAAAGCATTTTCGCAAATTGAGTTAAACTATAAGCCTGTTAGGGTTGTCTGAATCCAGTCATTTTGAATTTTTCTGAAATTCCTATAGTTTACTCTGTTTGCCAGCTTTATATATGGGTTGGTGGCCTAAAACTTCAGTTCTGGGCCCCATATCCATGCATGACTCTGTTGAAAGAAAGAGAATACTCTGCTGCAATCCAAGCTGGAGCCCTTCAATTGACCTTAATTTGATTGCTTAGGGGAATGGACCATGCTGGTTAGCTTAAGCTAACCATAGTCCACTCCTGGATATGGGGGTAGATTCGTCTTCTTCCAAAGTATATGGACTGTGGGGAGTTGGGAGGGCAGACACCAGAACAAAAATAAGGCTGCCATCAGGAAATGGGAGGAGGGAAGTTGGAGAGGATGTTAAGGTAGATGGTTAGTATTCATACGTCTTAAGCATTTCTACTGTAAACTCTCTTCATCAGTTCTCAACTACAAAGAAAACACATGAATTTAATTAATTCATGTATGTAATATTTTTTAGAGGGAGCCTGCCATGTGTCGGGTACTGTTCTAGGATCTGAGGATATAGCAGTAAATAACAGAGAAATAATCTCTGTTCTGTGGGCAATGGGGAGGGACCATCCCATTTTGCCAAGAGGATGTGCGATAGTATTGTTGGATCTCATATGATGTTTATATGTGAACATTTACTTGATACAGCTTGTAAATGATGTGTTGAAGGCCCTTGTGTATACAAAGGTGATAAGAAGGAAATAGATGGCATAGAAATGAAAACAAGTCATTGGCTTGATCATTCTGACTGATGTTTATAAATCTAAAAATGAAAGTATATTGCAGTTAGGGAGCAAAGAATATGGCTGTCCTCTTTAAATTAAGAGCCATCAGTGTTTTCAAAAACATTGCATTTCTACAATGCAAGTCCAAGAACCAGAAGTAGTGATAGTAATGATGATCTGCTAGAGATGTATTTGAAACCTATATTCAGCTTTTATAAACCTGTGCAATCCAGTTTCATTTCTTTTGCTTTTTTTTTTTTTTTTTTTTGGAGACCGAGTCTTGCTGTGTCACCCAGGCTGGAGTGCAGTACAGTGGTGCAGTCACGGCTCACTACAACCTCTGCATCCCAGGTTCAAGTGATTCTCTTGCCTCAGCCTCCTGAGTAGCTAGGATTACAGGCGTGCACCACCACGCCCAGCTTATTTTTGTGTTTTTAGTAGAGACAGGGTTTTGCCATGTTAGCCAGGCTGGTCTCAAACTTGTGGCCTCAAGTGATCCACCCGCCTTGGCCTCCCAAAGTGTTGGGATTACAGGCATAAGCCGCAGTGCCTGGCCAATCCAGGTTTATTTCTGTCTATTAACAATTTCGTTCAAATGACGTGGCCTTTTTCAGGTGTGTTTGTGTATGTATGTGAGTATATATTTGTATATTTATAATACGTATGTGTTTGTAGGTGTGTGTGTGTATATACATATACATGCATATACCAGGAAAACAAAATAGCGATATGGATTTGTTACGTTTAAATTTTTACTAAAATTTCTAATAAAGTTGTTTTTTCACTATTATTTTTCTTTAAATTGTTTGTAAATTGACCTAAATATGAAATAAAGATCTAAGGAGTCCATTGGCCCCAGCCGATAGAGTGTTGGTTACTTTTCCTGTTGACTGAGGGTTAATGTAATATACCTGCGTGGACATTCATCCGCAGTGGTTGATGACTAGGCATTCGTTTCAAGCACACATGGACTATTTATGAAAATTAGCCATCTGCTAGGCCATAAAACCTCCACAGATTTCAGAGGACACCTATCATCAGACCACATTCTGTCACCACAGGCAGTTAAGTTAGAAGTCATTAACAAAAAACGTAATTAGAAAAAGTCCCCTACATTGGGAAATTTAAGATAACTTCTAAATAACTTACAGCTCAACAAATGAATCTTAATGGAAATTAGAAAGCATTCAGAACTAAATGCTAACAAAAAATACTTTAAAAATTGTGTAATATAGCTAAGGTTGGACTTCAGGAAAGAAAAAAGGCTGAATAAACTAAGCATGTTCCTTAAGTGAAAAAATAACTGCAGGATAACCCAAATAGGGTAGAAGAAAGGAAATGAAGTGAGCATAAACTAATGACATGGAAGACACATTAAGTATTAAGGGTAATAAAGCCCAGAGCTGGTTCTTTGAAAAGCCAAATAGTCAAACTTTTGGCAAGATTAATCATGAGTGAGGGAAAAAATACACAATATTCAGATTGGAAAAGGGAGCCATAGATATAAATTCCGCAGAGATTAAACTGGTAAGATAATGTTAAGAATGACTGTGCCAATAAAGTCAAGATTTTAAGTGGAATAGATAAATTAATAGAAAATCAAAATTAACCAAAACTGACTTAAGAAATAGAAAACATTAGTAATACCAGAGCAGCATGGAAATTGAAGCAGCAGTTAAAGATCTTTCCACACAGAAAGCACCTGGCCACAGTGACTTCAGAAGAATGTTACACCTAAGCATTCATGCAGCAGTTAATTCCAATCTTTATATACTCTTTGAGAAAACAGAAAAAGAGAGCCTTTTCCAGCTCATTTTACGAAGCTAGGGTACCCCTGACAACCACCACGTAAGAGCAGCAGGAAAGGAAAACAGACTAGTTTCCTGGTCCTAGTTGGAGATATTCCAGGACTCAGGAGAATCCCCGCTTTATCCAGTTTGCTTGCAGGTTAAGATGTGGATTTAGCCACATGGAAATCATTGGTTATCTTGACCTGATTATTTGGCTTTATTGGAGAGAATAAAAGCCTATTTAGAGTGGGATCAAGAGACCAGGGTGTTCGAATTGGCAGCACATGTACAAAAATTGGAATGATTGAAATGATGACTTTAATCACTGCATAATAACCCCCTACAATTTTGTGAAGCATTTCATCTTTTACTTCTGAGAAAAATGCAACTTAAAATTACCGTTTCTCATTCACTAGATTGCCACAATTTAATAAGTGTATTAGGGTTCTCCAGATAAATAGTATCAATAGAATATAAAAGATTTATTGTGAGGAATTGGCTCACAGGATTATGGAACTGAAATGTCCCACAGTCTACATCTGCAAGCTGGAGACCCAGGAAAGCTGGTGATGTAATTCAGTCTGCGTCCAAAGGCCTGAGATTCATGGGAGCCAGTGTAAATCTAGTCCAAGGGCAGGAGAAGATGAGGTGAGATGTCCCAACTCTAGCAGTGGGGTGGAAAATAGAGGCCAGTTCCTTCCTCCTTCACCTTTTGTTCTATTGAGGCCCTCAGGGAATTGGATGATGGCTACCCACAAGGGAAGGGCTGCTGCTTTGCAGTTCATGAATTCAAATGCTAGTCTTCCAGAAGGACCCTTACCGACATACCAAGAAACTGTATTTTATCTGGGCACCCTGTGACTCAGACAAGTAGACACATAAAGTGAGTCATCACAGCAAGTATGACAATGCCGTGTACTGGAGGCAGTGTGTGGATGTGCAGCCACTTTGCTAGGTCACATGTGCAGTTGCCATATGACCTGGCAACTGACTGCTGACTGATGGGACTTAAAAACAAAGATCCCCTGGCTGGGGCCGGGATGTTTCTAGGCCTTCAGGAGGTGCACAGATCTGTCTAATACATAAAGGATCTGTCTAATACGTAACGTGTACCCTGTCATAAAACTCTTCAGGCTGAACTGGAGGTTCCAGTTCTCTTTCTCTTCGTAGTTGCCTCTTCCACAATGGAAAGTTATTCCTGACCTTTGCTTTGTTGCTCCAGGGAGGGGAAAAAAGCCTATGAATTGCCAAAAAAAGAGGCCTTTAAAATATTAATGTTGAGAATTTCAACTGGGATTCTTATTCTGGCAGTTTCTGGTTCTTTGCTTTCAACATAGTTTGAAGACAGTTTACTAGAATTGTTGGGAAATTGTTAAATGTTTCTTGATTACGATGTGATTTTTTCACCAGAGTGCTAAAGGAATGACATTGCTGTAGTAAACATCTTCCTTGTTTATGTGAAAAGGTTTTCTCAGCATGAGTAAAATTGATGGTAAATCCTGCCTCACTCTAGCAGTAAATAATACTCATTCATGAATATATGAAATAATGAGAGGAGGGAAGGTAGTCCCATCTATCTCATTGTGATGCATGTCTAATAAAAGTTTATATTTAGTATTTGTAGTTATCAAATTTGAAATATATTTTTGCTTTTGTCAGTTCTGTGCTAATAATACTTGTAATGAAAATTCAATCCAGAAGAAAACTTTTAAACTTGGCACTTTATAGGGAATTTAATAAAAATTAATTTAATTTGCATACACATTTTGTTGCAAAGAAATGTGACAGAATGACCAATAAAATATTTTAAAGCACAAATACCAGTTGTATCAGGAAAAAAAAATTGAAGGAAAGTGGAGCAAAAATACCAGTTAATGAAGAAAAGAGATGATGTAACATTTTTTATATTGAGAAATAAAAATGAAATGCTAAGCCAACTGACTTGGACAACTGTGACCCCCTTTTGGCCAAGGAAAATCTCAGCCATGACAGGATGGGAGGTTGGACATCTCTTATAATACCCCCTCCCTGGAGAACTGCCATTAGGCTTTCTTTCCTGAAGGTTAAACAAACCAGCCCTTTGGAAAGACTTGCTCCACTGCCGATATCAACCTACTGCCTGGTGCTGCCCCTGCCTTTTGTAGTTTTAACTGCTCACCAGCATTCTTTACTGATAAGAGAGCAAGAACCACAGAGTGGTTCTGGGAAGTCTACGAAAGATGCACAGTGAGGGTTTTTGTGTCCTCTGCTTCACCTTTGACAGCAGAGGGCTGGAAACTGCCCTCGGGCCATGCTCACACCCCCATTTTTTGTATGTGACCCATGAAAGTGCATGAAGCTCAATTGTGTACACGCATTTCTCCTTTTATAATATTCATGACTTAGAGCTTATTAAATATGTATATTCAGTCACCTCGTTCAGCATAAATTCCACTTCCCTTTGCCTTTTCCTTGAAGTGTCTGTTTCCAGCTTCTGGCCAGAGGCTGTGCTCCCCAGCCTGTCAGTATGGCACAAGCTGCAACCCTTTATGAGAAATAAAATTCTCCTTTCCAAATTTATGAACCTCCTCATTCTTCAGTTTACACTTTTTAAGGATAGGTTTGTTTGTATGTTTTATTTATTTTTTTGAGAAAGAATCTTGCTCTGTTGCCCAGGCTGGAGTGCAGTGGTGCGATTTCAGCTCACTGCAACTTCCACCTCCTGGATTCAAGTGATTTTCCTGCCTCAGCCTCCCAAGTAGCCGAGATTACAGGCACCCGCCACCACTCCTGGCTAATTTTTGTGTTTTTAGTAGAGTCGGGGTGTCACCATTTTGGCCAGGCTGGTCTTGAATTCCTGACCTCAAGTGATCCGCCTGCCTCAGCCTCCTAAAGTGCTGTGATTCCAGGCGTGAGCCACCACGCCCGGCCTGTTTTAAATGCAGTATGTTTTAAATGTGGATGATTTTGAGAACCAAATCACTGATAATGTAGATTCCACTGGATTCATTGAAAATGGCATATGAGTTTTGTTTAAAACTGTCAGTGTTCATAGTGCATTGAAATCTTTGAAACTACTTAAACTTACGATGAAAAATTTTAAATGTCAGCATAAAAATGTTCAAAGGAGCACATACTTTCAAAATTCTTTTAGCAATAATAGGAACGAAAAGGTCGAAGATCACTGGTTTAAAGCATTAGATCTCAAGGGGGACGTTAACACCCACTGTGGAGCGTTTTGGAATTTGAGGGACATTTTTGGCTGTTGAGGAGCTTTATTGACATATGGTTAGTGGGGGCCAAGGAAACTAGACATCATGCAGTGCATAACAAAGAATAGTGTGTTTTCCCATAACTTCTCTAAAGTTCACTGGAGTAGTCTACTGCAAATGTAAGTATAGAAATTTAATACATACTAATCCTAAAGAATATTTAAAAGAAGGAATTTATTAAACTGAAATTTTAGGAGAGGGCCATTATAGTGGGTGGTGTTTAAAATATATGTTTTCTCAACATTGTTAAATAATGTATCAATTCCATGCATTGTCTACTTAGTGTATTATACATTTCCAAATATGTATTTAGATGAAAAGAGTTTGCAATAGATGATGCAAAAGCAATACAAGTTATTACTGGCAAGTTACATACAAATATGTAACAGGAGATATAAAGTTCATTTAAAATGTCTGAGAACCAGGTATTAAATTATTAGAAACACTTGAAATACAAGGAACATATGAAATCTTACTGAATCTTATTATACTTTCTCTTAGAATAATCTCTCCTCAGATAAACCTCATTGGCTACGATACTGCCACTCACGAAGCTTATTATACATTCTCAAATAGAAGGGTTTTTATGACATTATCGAATATTGTGACACGGTCACCACCTTTAATACCCGTCTGTACTATCTTCACCTTTTTCTCCAAAACATTTATCCCCTTCTATGTAGATTACTTATTTGTTATGTTTATTTTTTACTCTTTGTCTCCCTTGCTTGGAGGCAGTGTAGGAGGAGAGCATGGGAGGGCAGGTCTTCGGAAGAGTTTGGCGTAAAAAGGAGGAAAAAATTGGTAGCTGGAGGGGGTAGGGCGTATGGAATCAGGAAACTTAAAAAAGTTTTTAACTGAAGTATAATGTGGGCCTACAGAAAATTACACAAATTTAAAAGCACATAATTCTGTAAATTTCTACAAAATGAAGTCCCAGCACACCACAGTCATCCCACATGTCCCTTCCTTATCATTTACCACCCAAAAGACATTGGCAATTATTATGACTTTTATCACCAAATACTAATATTGCCTATTTTCAAACTTTATGTAGTTGGAATTTTGCAGGCTGATCACTTCCGTTGAATATGTTTGCAGGATTCAGCCTGTACCATTCGTCTAGGAGTAGTGCAGTCCCGTTCCTTGTAGGAATATTTCATAATTTGTCTCTTCTACTGTTTGCTTGTTGTTTGAGGTGTTCCCAGGTTTTAGCTGTTACTAATAGTGCTGCCCTGACTATGCTTGTACATGTCTTTTAGTACACATCATGCATTTTTTGTTGAGTGTGTATATTTGGAGTGGAATTGCTTTCCAAAATGATTGTACTGGTTTTACTCCCAGCAGTCTTAAGTCAGAGGTCTCATTGCTTTATACCTTCACCAATACTTTATACAGTATCTTGACTGTTGTTGGCACTTTGCATTTTCATCTTATTAATTTCCAGAAAAATTGGGATTTTTATTGGAACAACATTTAATCTATTAATTTGGAGAGAATTTACATCTTTTAGTATGGACTATTCTAACACATGAATGTAATGTGTTCTTTTATTCGGGGCTTCTTTATTTCAGTAAGATTTTTCAGTTTTTGTGTCAAGGTCTAATGTTCCTTTTGTTAGATTTATTCTTTCACTCCTTGATTTTTGGATGTTTTGTAAGTGATACTTTTCAAGATTTCACATTCAAATTTCTTTTGCTAGTATATAGAAATACAGTTGATTTTTGTGTATTGAGCTTATATCCAGCAACCTTACTAAATTTACCTATTTTCATGGTTTGAAAATTCTTTAGGCTATTCTTCATATACAGTTTAGTTATCTACTAATAATGACAGTTTTATTATACCTTTCAATCCCTGTAAGTTTTAGTTTGGTCTTATCACACTCGCTAGTACATCTGTTACAGTGTTTAAAAGTGTTAGGGAACACCTTTGTCTCTTGGTCCCTGGGAAGAAGCTTTTAGTAATTGACTATTAAAGATTATGTTAGCTATAGGTACTTTACAGTTACTTTCTATTATAAAGATTCCCTTTTCTTCCTAATTTGCTAAGATAATTTAATCAGGAATGAGTGTTGATTTTTAGATATTACCAGAAAAGCACAAGTGATAAAAAATTTATAATTTAGATTAATTTTAATCAAAATTAAAATTTGTGCTTCAGAAATCACCAAGAAAGTGAAAGGCAAGCCACAAAAATGAAGAAAATATTTGTAAGTCATATATTTTAGAAAGGGCTTCTGTCTAAGATATAACTTAGAACTCAGTAAGGAGAAAACAAATTACCTGGTTTTAAAAAAATGAGCAAGATTCAAATGGACATTTCACTAGAGCAGCTGTTTGAATGGCCAGTAAGCACATGAAAAGTGTTTAACCTCATTAGTCATTAGGGAAATGCAAATTAAAATCCTTATAGGTACCACTTCACACTCACTAGAATAGGTATAATAAAAAAGACAATTGTTGGTGATTAGGAAAACAGAGACCCTCATGCATTGCTGGTAGGAATGTGAAATGGTGCAGCCAACCTAGGCAAACAGCTTGGCAGGGTTTTGTTTTTTTTTTTGTTTTCTCCAAGTTAAACAAAAATTTACAGTATGACCTAGCAATTCTACTTCTTTGTGTTTATCCAAGACAAATGAAAACATTTGTCCACACAAAAGCTTGTAAGTGAATGTCCATATCAGCATTAGTCATAGTAGCCAAAAAGTAGGAATGATATGAATATCTGTCATCTGATGAAGGGATAAGTAAAACGTTTATATGTTCATACAGTGGAAGACTTCATGCTTATAACATGCATGAACCCGAAAAGCAAGCCATATGAAAGAAAACAGACAAAAAAAGACCACATATTGTATGAATTTATTTATAGGAGATGTCCAGAAAAGATCAATTCTTAGGAACATAGATTAGTGGTTACATGGTGCTGGGATCGGAACAGGGAGCAACTGCATATGGGCATGAGAGATCTTTCTGTGATAATGAAAGTGTTCTAAAATCAGATTGAGGTGATGGTTGTACAACTCTGTAAATTTAGTAAAAATTGTTGAATTCTATACTTAAAGTGGCTGAACTCTATTTTATGTAAATTATTCTTCAGTGAAGATGTTAAGGAATGAATATTGAATTTTATCAAATACTTTTTCTGTAACTAATGAGAATGTATATGATTTTCACCTTTATTTCATTAATTTGGTGAGTCCCTTTAGTGGGCTCTCTTGTTTGTAGTTCCTTTTTCTCCAAGATCTTGGCCTCAAAGTTCTGGCTGAGCCAGTAGTCTTCACTGCCAGTGTTTGTCTCCCCAGTTCCAGATTACAGAGATTTCTGAGCTGCTGCTTCATGCTATGGCTTTTATACCCTCTTTCCCCCACCAGTTTATAACTCAGTGTATGTTTTGGGGGGAAAGCAGAGGCTTACCATAGTTTCCCTTCTCTGGCTTTCCAGCCTCTTACGTCCTGGCTGTCTTAGTTGCTCAAGCAGCGGTCTTAACATATTTTCTCCAGTGTTTCGTGGAAGAATTGGTCTGATGATAACCTATTCCATCATAGCTAACAGTGGAAGTCTATGTGAGTTTTTTTTAAGATGTCAGTATTACAGCATTGCTATATGCTGATGGGAATGAACCTCTAAGGAGGGGTAGTATTGATGCCAGCCAAGGAGAGAGCTTAAGTGCTGGAGTGAGTGATGTCCCCAAGGAGATTAGAAGGGGTTGAATCCAGTGCACAAGGGGATGGATTGGCCTCTCTCATGATGTTACAGGGTTCCTTCAGTGCCACTTTGCCAGCCGGAAATCTTTGCTGCCCCTGCCACCTCTGGGCCTCGCTTGGGCCCCCTGGCCTTACTCCACCCTCTTGGCCTGGCAGGTTGTGCTTGGCTCGCGCCCACTTGAATCCTGTGCCTGCTGCAGCTCCACACTCAGCTTGAGGCTGGACTGGGCATGCCATGAACAGCTTCCATGTCAGGCACCGGTGTCTAGACAAGGGGAATGTGGTGTCACCCAAAAACTCAGAGATACCAGCATTCATGGAGCCCCAAGCAGTGTTACAACTCTTGCTCGGGGAGTCCTGAGGTCTGGGACCCCAGAAATGTTGCAGCTCTTCACTCCCGTAGCTTGGCTAGCGGGAGCGTGTTACAGCTCTTTTATTCCCGTTGCCCGCAGCTTGGCGAGCCGGCCAGGGGCGTGACAGCCCTTTCATTCCTGTCGCCTGCAGCTCAGCGAGTTCCAGGTCCTTGTCCCGCGACCAAGAGGAATGAGGTGCATGGACACCAGAGAGTGAGTAAGGCAGAGAAAAATTTTATTGAGTGACATAAGGAAAGCTCTCAGCTGTGAGAGGGGACCCAAAGTGGGTAGCCACCTGAGAGGGTGAGTCTGGGGTTTTTATGTGTTAGAATGGAGGCGTGTGTGCTGCTTCGTCCCTGGGTGGGCTTGGAAAAAGCACTGTTTGATTGGTTAAAAGGCATCATCCAGAAGGAACCAATCAAGAGAGTGAGGGTAATATGGGGATAGAAGTTCTCTCTCTGTTTGTGGACTCTCTCGAACCAGCAGCTCGGTTTTTAGACTTTAAACTGTCAGTGGCTGGAAGATTGGGTTTCACTGGGGACACATCCCTGTCTGCTGGGGAATTTGTCTGTCTCCTGTCACTCTCAATGAGTTAGTTCATTCATAGTAACAGGAGGCAGGGCAGAGTATATAGGTTCAAGTCCTAGGTGGATAGCTTTGGTGGTAAGTACTAGTAGAATGTCTTTTCTGGCTTTTGGTAGGATTGATAGGAGGTTTTAAGATTCGTAGAGAGGGAAGTTGTGAAGTGGTCTGTACGTGAGTAGGAGAGTGAATGAACTCAGGAAATACAGTAGGATTGCTGGGCAGCAGAATGGCTCACTTGAGATGAGTGATCATAAATGTAAAATATTTAAATTTAAGAAGTAATGGAACTGAGAAATACTGGGCCTCAAAGAAGAGTTTGGCACCGAGTTAAGCCAGTTATTTGTTTTTGGTTCTGCCAACATTTTTCTTTGTTACATATTAATTCTTCATAGAAAAATTAATTATGAAGACATGTATCAGGCATCTCAAAACATTTAAAGACTTACATATATAGCACCCACCACCCAACCTAAGCAATGCAGTATTACAAATAAAAGTCCTCTGTGTACCCGTTGCCAGTCATACCCCAGCCCCCATAACCACCAATTGAATTTATCATTTCTGTGTGTTATATATCCCTGAATAGCATTATTGTTTTTAAAATTTATGTTCATTATCCTGTGTATCTTTCTGTAATTATACTTTTTCAATAATATTATTCATTAGATTTATCTGTATTTACTGTTAATTCTTTCACGTTCATGCTATACAGGTAACATTCTATTTATAATTATGTCCTTGTTTTATTAATTCTCCTATGGATGGATATTTCGGTTATATCCATTTTTTTGCTAGTCTTTGTATGCTCCCTTGAATTTTATTGTATGTATTTTCTTGGGTATGTGAGAGATTTTCTAGGGTTTACCTACCTAAGATCTGATGGATGCTAGGATATGTGCTTTGTCAACTGAGGTTCTCACTCCCTCTGGAAGTGTGTGAGATCAGAATGCCTCTGCCCTAGCCCTTACTTATGATATTGTGTATCATCATGATTGATTTGTAATAGACTAATAAGGGTAAATAGCTGAGTGTATGCCTTCTATATTGTAATTTTACTTTGTTGTTTGTCTATTTAATTGGGGACCCATCTTTTCTGTTAATTTTGCTAAAGATCTTCTTTGTTCTCAGAGTTAATTATCCCTTAAGGAATTCCATATGTTTATTTTTCTCTGTTCCAGAGTTACGATTCTGTGCTAAAGTCATAATTATGAAATCGTCAGTTTGTTCATAATTTAAATCTATGCTTCTCCCATGTGGTTGACAGTCCCCAAGGCAGGTATCCATGAAGTCAAAAGGACTGACCAAAGTGTAACTGCCCTTTTTACTTGGTTGGCATTTGTGCTAATACACTGCAAAAGCAGTGGTGGATAAACTGACAGCACCTTGCAAAGAAGCAAGGTGGTGTCACCAATTTGTCATTATTTATGTTAACATTAATGGGTTCATTTGTATTTTTAAATGAATAAACATTTAAACAATTTCTTAGTTTTGATTTCTAATAGAATAACTATAGATCAGTAGATGCCAACTATAGTGTCTTCCTTTAAGAGCGTGAAGGGGCCTGAGACCGGAAAGCTGGGGAAGCACTGCTTTAAGCACATGGTAGATGTATGAATAGACAAATACTTTATTCTTGCTGAACATGGTCATTGGGAAGGAAAACTTAGGTAATGTCATTCTATTAAAAGATGAATTAGGCTGATCTTGAAGTTGTATACTAATCTTAAGTAAATTTTCAATTCTTTGCCTTAAAATTTTGTTTACAACTAGATTATATTTGTAAATAAAATACTTTGCAGGTGCTGACCTTAAGGAAAGAGCCAAAATGAGTTCCAGTGAAGTTGGTCCTTTTGTCTCCAAAATAAGAGCAGTGATTAATGATATTGGTAAGCACTATTAAATTCTTCTTTCAGCATGCTGAAGGTGATCTTAAATGTCACATTTAAAAAGTTACACATTATATATAAGCATTGGTTAAATATTTATATAATTAGATAATCATGACCTATAGCTGTTTGTTTTAACATGGCACTTAATATATTTAATTTGAAAAATTATGTAAAATATTTAATAATTACAGATGTCTTTTATGTATGATAAAATATGAAGGTATTTATTAGACAACAATAATAATTTGCCGTAAGCCTTTAACTTACAATAGCTATATTTAACTATACATGCAAACATACATTTGGGATTCCTTTGTTTTTTAAATATACAGGATCATACTTTTTTAAGAATTACAGTAACTATCAATTTATTTTATTTTATTTTTAATTTACTGCTGTATATTAATCCAGTCTTATCCAAAATTTTATATTATTTCTTCATTAATGAACTTTTTGTCCTCTGTTTATGTTATTTATAATAAGGTAGTGAATACCCTTGTACATAAGCATAGATTCTTAATCAGGGAATCGCTGTTCCAGATATCATTTGTTCATTTTATATTTTAGTATTAATAAATTCTACAAAATTATATTCCTGTCTGTTAAAGACAGTATATGTTTCCTCATATTCCTGCCAGCATTTAATGTTGCTATTTTTGAAGTTTGCCTAGGTTTAAAAAAAAACAGACATCTCAACCTTTTAATTTGTATTGTCCCAAATGCTTATGTGATGTTTCATCTTTTCAAATGAGATTGGCTTTTTTTTTTTTTTTATTTTGGTTTAGTTGTTTTTTTTTTTTTAATTTTTGATTTTTTCTAGAGACAAGGTCTCACTTTATCACCCAGGCTGGAATGCAGTGGCATGATAATAGCTCACTGTAACCTTCAACTCCTGGGCTCAAGAGATCCTCCTGCCTCAGCCTCCTAAGTAGTTAGGACTGTAGGTGTGAACCACCAGGCCTGGCTGATTTTTAATTTTCTTGTAGAGATGGGGGTCTCACTGTGATGCCCAGGCTGATCTTGAACTCCCACCTCAAGCGATCCTCCTCCCTTGTCTTCCCACAGTGTTGGGATTACATGCATGAGCCGCATTGCTCAGCCTTTTCTTCATTTGTAAATTGCCTTTTCACGTCCTTCATCCTCCTTTTATAGGATTATTTAATGACTACTTGCTTATTTAAAAGGCATTTTTATATTCTTTGTGTTTAAATGTATTATAGATATTGTCCTCTAATGTGCTTAATTTGATTCCAATATCTTTAAATTTAAAACTTTTAATATCTAGATGATGCTAGGTTCCCTTCATTATTCTTTTTCCTTGAAGGTTTTCTCTATTGATTCTCACACATCAGTTTTTCCAAATGAATTTAGAATTTTTTATATGGCAAAGGGGAAAAATTTCTGTATTGCAATGTGATTGGAATTTTATAAATTTTGTCAAGAAAATTTTGACATTTTTATGATAGTAAATCTTTCTATCCATAGTATGCATGGCCCTTATTTTCTGGGGTCATTCATTTTTTAAATGTCTTTCAAGGAAGTTTTGTACTTTTCTTGGTCTTATATCTTTTTTTCCCCTCAAATATATTCCTAGCTATTTTATAGCATTTATTCCTTTGAATGACACCCTCCCCTTGTTTCTGTTGCAGTCTTGTTATTATAGTCTGTAGGGAAGTTATTAACTTTTTTTTTTTTTTTTTTTTTTTTGAGCTGGAGTCCCGCTCTATCACCAGGCTGGAGTGCAGTGGCATGATCTCAGCTCACTGCAACCTCTGCATCCCAGGTTCAAGCGATTCTCCTGCCTCAGCCTGTCGAGTAGCTGGGACTACAGGCACGTGCCACCATGCCCAGCTAATTTTTATGTTTTTAGTAGAGATGAGTTTCACTATGTTGACCAGGATGGTCTCAATATCTTGACCTCATGATCCACATGCCTTAGCCTCCCAAAGTGCTGGGATTACAAGCGGGAGCCACCGCACCTGGCCAAAAGTTAATAACTTTTATGTGCTTATTTTATGTCATGTCAGCTGGATAATTACTTGTGTTAATTGTTCTTCTTTAATTTTCTTGTGTTTTCAGTTGAAAAGTACAATATAGATAATTACCTATAAGTAATGCAGTTTTTATCTCCTCCCCCAACATTTTAACCTTATGTATTCATATTTTTTCATATTGGTTCAGGCCTTCATAGAGTATTCATTTGTTAAGGTGAGCGTGATCATCCTTATCTTTCTTTGACTTTGGTGGGTGCCTTTAATATTTTGCCAGTAATTATGATATTCAGGCAGTTCTCTTCTATTTCAACTTGTTGGGAGATTATTTCTGTTTTTAATCAAGAATAAGTTTTAAAGTTTGTCAAATGCTTTTAAAATATGCATCAGGATTATAATTGATGTATGTGAGCGTTTGCCTTATTTAGCCTTTATTATACTGAGTTGTGTTAATAGATTTACTAATGCTGCAGTGGCCATACATTACTAGAATAAGCTCTGCCTGGTCATTGTGGTTAGGGGTGGTGTTGGTTTTTAATATATATTGCTGGATTCAATAAAATACTTCTGGTAGAATCATAAAGGAGATTGAGCTTTTAATTTTGTTTTGTGTTATTATTTTTTGGTTTGGTGTGAAGGTTATTTGCCTTCATAGAATGAGGTGAAAAGCTTTCCATGTTTTTCTATGCTATATACAGAACAAATCATGTTACTTGAAAGAATTGTAGAATTTGACCATTTAACACCTTTTTGCACCTTGTGTGGTTTTGTTACTGTTTTCTCACTTTCTTAGAATTAAAATTTAAAAAATACATGTTTTGATTTCTATAATGGCTTTGGCTTAGCTGTCTATTCTGCCTCTTCTCGTTCTGTGCTGGTATTGTCTTAGGTCCTGCTTCTCTCCCCAGCTTCAGCCTCATGTTTATGTACCTTCTGACACAGAGCATGAACTTTGTTTAGAAGTTGGTCAGAGAGCTTGATTTTAGAAGTAAAAGTTGATGGTACCTGTAAGTTTGTATATATGCAAGGGGGTGGCTAAGATTGGTTTCATTGTTCAAATTACCTTGATGTTTGTTCCAGAGTGTCTTTCTGTTCTATGGATTCTGAAATTGGGATTTTTCTGGAACTCTTTTTGTTTTTGCAGTGGCATTTTCTTTTTTGTCATCGTAGCTGTAGCTTTTCTTTTCTGAGCTAGTTCTTATCTCCATTTTTTCTTGGGAGTTCCTCCATATTTATTAATGATACTTTTTATTATAACATTACAGTAGACTTACTGTGATGATTCCGAGATTTTAAAGGACATGTGGAAACTAAGTATCTTAATAGAATCCACTCATTTAATATGTTAAAAATCACAGGCAGGCAGACTTTATCTTGAAGGGTCATATAGTAAATATTGTAGGTTTTATGGTGCCATATGGTCTCTGTTACAGCTATACAACTCTGACTTTATAGTATGAAAGCAACCATAGATGATGTATCAACAAATGTGTGTGGTTCTGTTCCAATACAGCTTTATTTATGTATATCCAAATTTGAATTTCATTTGATTTTTATGCATTTTGAAACTATTTTTTATTTTGATTTTTTTCCCCAGGCATTTAAAAATGTATAAACCATTCTTAGCTCACAGGTTGTACTAAAACAGGCAGTGGGTCTGATTTTTCTTTGAATGTCATGTGTCTTCTATCTTCATTTTTCCTGTTGTTTGGAATTAATTCCTCTATTTTTATTTATTCAAGAAATCTCACTTCAGTTCTAATTTGAACAATTTGATGCATGCTTGGCTCATACCTTTTTCATTGGGTTTTGCTTTTTGGAGACATAAAGGTTTTAATTTTAAGGTCTTTGCTTTGATAGGGAGTTTAAAATATTGCATCTAGGGGTTTTGTATTCTTGATAAAATTCGGGGAATAAGAAAGGAACATAAAATTTACAAATGAATAGGGAGGTGGTGGAGGCAGTAGTAAGAAAAAACAAAACAAAAACCAAAGATAAGTTCATCCAATCTTAAAAAAACGTAAAGAGAAAAAATAGCATAAACTTAGAACGTATTGAATAGTAAGATGTTGAATAGTAAGATTTAATAGTAAATCCAGTACTTAACTATTAATGTTAGTTGATTAAACTTGCTGTTTAAAGACATAGATGTTCAGATTTGACTAAATAATTGACATCAGCTGAATATTGTTAATAATAGCCACATCTGGGGTACCTCTTTTTGTACCTGAAGATTACTAGCCAAAAAAAAGATGTATCAGTGTTGATATTGGTCAAAATACATTTCAAAATAAAAAGCATTACTAGAGAGAGAGTTGCTGCGTGTGATAAAAGATTCAATTTTTCAAGAAACATACCCTTAAACTTGTATGCACTTAAAAACAAAAGTCTCAAGATACACAAATAAAATGATATGGATAAATTGGTAATTTATCATCACTGACAAAATTATCAACCCATCTCCCTCAATTTACCATGAGGTCAAAAAGACAAAAGTTAATAAAAATTTTTCAATGATTTGAACAACATAATTATCAAGTTTGGTTTAATAGACTCAACCCCAACTTACGTATTCTCGTGAACACAAGAAATATTTAAAAATGTGGGTCACGTGCAGGATCCTAAGGTCTCTGTTAAATTTCAGAAAATTGGTGTATAGAGACCATATTTTCTGTCCACGGTGGAATTAAGTTATGTTAAAAGAAAAACTTCAGCCAAATTAAGTTTAAAGGAGTTTAATAGACCAGTGAACGATTTATGAATCGGGCAGTCCCCAGCATCACAGTACATTCAGAGAGACTCCAGGGGTGCCTTATGGTCAGAACAAATTTATAGACAAAAAAGAAGGAAGTTTATAGACAAAGAAATCAGAATCTGATTTATAGACAAAGAAATCAGAAGCGAGGTACAGAAACAGCTGGATTGGTTACAGCTCAGCATTTGTCTTATTTTAACACAGTTTGAGTGGTTGAAGTATGGCTGCTGGGATTGGCCAAGCCTCAGCTACTGTTACAGGGCATACTCCTAAGTTAGGTTTTCTGTCTTGTGTACCTATTAAGTCAGGTTGCAGTTCATCCACAAGTATACAAGTACAGAGTCTTTCTAAGGCCATATTTAGTTTGCTTTAACAGTTAGAAACAAGATATCCATACGTACAGATTCTAAAACCGTGTATTTGTAAACTGAGAATACTGAACAGCTCATGGGTCAAAGAAGAAACTATAATGGAAAAGAATACTAAAACTGAATGATTGTACAATTACCATATGTCCAAATATATGTGATTTGATTAAAGTGGTACTGTTAGCTGTAATGTATCCATGTCATGCAACACAAGTATGTTAGCATCAGTGAATCTGTATGGGTCTGTAGCAGTCTCAGTTCTTGCCTCCTCAGAAGAAAGAATTCGACCCAGGAGCATAAGGCTGGAGGAGAGACTGGGGCAAGTTTTAGAGCAGGAGTGAAAGTTTGTTAAAGAGCTCCAAAGCAGGAAGGAGAGGAACTTGCACAAGGGTCAAGTAGACGACTTGAGAGATCAGGCGTGCCATTTGACCTCTTGAATTGGGGTTTTATATATTGGCATTCTTCTGGGGTCTTCTGTTGCTTCTCCTGTGATTCTTCCCTTGGGGTGGGCTGTCTGCATGCGCAGTGGCCTGCCAGCCCTTGGGAGGGGCTGCACGTGCAGTGTGTTTACTAAGTTGTAGGCCTGCCTACTTGAGGCGCTTTCTCGCTTTGCAGTCCCGTGTTCCTAGAGGGAGGTCATCCGCCATTTTGCTTCTCAGTGCTCATGCTCAAGTGCACTTGCCCAGCTCCTGAGATCTTATCGGGAAGCTGCTGATCACCAGTTTCAGGTATTTCTATCTGGAAATACCTAATATTTCCAGGAGACTGCCTTTCTCTGGTGCTGGCTGTGACCAATTATTATTTTAGAGAGACAGTTAACAGCCGCCTGACAATTATATGGTCACCTGACATTCCTGGTGTGTGTATTTTGTGGGGAGCCCTCTCCACCTCTGCTCGTGTCTGATTAGCTACCTACTGTAACAGTACTTGAGGGGAATTTACAACATTAAATCCATAAGTTAGCAAGGAGATGTCATTGATGATAAATAGCTAAGCATTACCTTAAAAAGATTTTTAAAAGTTTTAAGTTCAAAGAATGTTGAACTAAAGCAACAATACAAGGATCAGAAATGAGTAAAATGGAAGACAGAGATGCAGTACATAGGGTCAACACAAGGCCGTGCTCTTTACAATGGAGTAAAAAGTGTTTTAACAATACGTATTACAAATGAAAAAAAGGTGTGGTTATAGACACAGGAGAGATTATAAAGATAATAAGAAAGTACTGGGAAAAAACTTTATGCCAATAAATATGAAACTTCTGTCTCAAGAAGAAATCATGGGCTGGAATAGTCATGTAACCAACCAAAAGAGGGTCCAACTTCTCGCCGCTTGTAGAAAGAAGCCAAAATAACAAGAGTGAAGTATGATAAAGAGTGTGAATTTTATTAATTGTTGCCAGCAAGGGGGAAAGTGGACAGAATCCTTTCCAAAAACTGCCACTTTCCAATTTCTGGAGAGTGCAGGGGTTTAAGAAGAGGGGTTTGCAATGCAGGAGAGGCAAGGGGGCTGGGAGGTGCCCAATGGCATGACTTGCTGCTATGGCTTATCCTGAATTATTGTTCCATCTGGTGAAGGGGCCAGCACCATCTTGGGCCCAACCAGGCCGAATCAGTTGCAGTCAATCTTGCTGTCAGTCTCTGGCCGGGAGTAACTCTGGCCTTGGATTAATATCCTGCTAGGGAGAGAATTCTGGAGGTGCCTGGTTTGCATCAGGATTTGGCCCCTGAAGCTTCTCAGGAAACATATGACCAAATAAGTGAGCATGGTGTGAGCTTAACAAGCATCCAGGTAAATACATGTGCATCAGGCATGAAAGCATAAGGTGGGAAAGGGAGGGGAATGGAGTTTTAAAGCACATTCCGAGGCTGTATTTAAAGACAAAAGAAAACACATCTGTGGTTTGTCTCAAAGCTATGTCTTGAGACTGCGATGAAAAGAGGAAAGGAAAAAAATTTTAAAAAGCAGTTGAAGCTAAGCTGCTTGGTTACAGTCATACAATCACTGAAGTGATCAAACCAGTTCTTATAGTAAACTTTTTCACAGAGAAAGCACCAGACCCAGTTTTTTGATGATAGAGATTTACTTTTAAGATGTTTTACCCAATGCATAAGGAACAGATTCTTACAATCTTATACAGACAGTTCCACAGGATAGTAAAGTGAGAGTTTACTCCTAACTCATTATTTCAGACTAGTGTAATCTTTATACCTAAATCCGAGAGAAACAGTGGAAGAAAGGAATAGGAGGAGACAGCCTCACTTGTGAGCATACATGAAATCCAGCAGGTTGTAACAAAAGACCAAATTGGGCTTTCCCAGGAAGGCAATGGTGGTTTCCGCTGGAAAATATTAAATTTTAACTCATGATGTTAGCCAATGAAAATAAAATCATATGTGTATCTCAGTAGATTGAGGAAAAAGCATTTGAGAAATATCAACATGTATTCATGGAAAATGTTCTCAGCAAACTAGGAATAGAAGGAAACTTCCTTAGTCTGATGAAAAGTATCTCTTTCTTAATAATAAAATATTAGAAGTCATCTTCTAAAATCAGGAATAAGGCAAGAGGACCCACTATCACCACCTCTGTTCTATATTATTCTGTAAATCCTGGTTTGTGTAGTAGGCAGGAAACAACAATAA
This sequence comes from Hylobates moloch, assembly GCF_009828535.3. Classification (NCBI taxonomy): domain Eukaryota; kingdom Metazoa; phylum Chordata; class Mammalia; order Primates; family Hylobatidae; genus Hylobates; species Hylobates moloch. The sequence continues at coordinate 64,102,210 of NW_026652285.1, read as the reverse complement.
ATAAGGACCGAAAAAGAAATAACAGAGTCCTTCTCATGTGGTATGGCTGTCTCCATCAAAAAGCTAAAAGAAACAATAAATTATTAGAAATAAGAGTGTCACAAGATGGCTGGAAATGAGATCCATATTCAAAATAATCAATTGCCTTTCTTTATACCAACAACAGACAAAAGATGTCAAGTAAGGATACCCTGGAAAGTAGGAACAAAAATGAGTCTTAGGAATACATGTAGCATATTTGGAGAAATTGTAAAACATTATTGTAAGATGTTTAAAAAAATAAATGGAGACAAATTATCCTCTTGAATAGGAAGATTTAGTATTAAAAAGATGATTCTCACAAATGGTGTAATTCATTGTAATTACACCTAGACTCTCAGTATTGATTTTGTGAGGGACTTGATGAGCAAAAAGAGACCCCCAAATAGCCAAACACTCATAAAGAAGAAAATGAAGCGTCTTGCCATTTCAGCGCTCAAGATTTATTATAATGACATAGAAATGAAGACCGTGTATTATTGGCTTTCAGATAGATAAGTATACCATTGGGTTGAAATATAGAACCCCTAAAAAGACCACCCAAGTGGGGAAGCTGATACGTGACAGAGGTGGCATTGCAGATCGCTGGGGAATGGCAAACACTTAATATGTTTAGAAGTGGAAACTAAAACTTTAATGATCTTAACAGAGAAGAGTTTCTTAAAACATAAAATATGACATATAAAACGGTGATCAATTTTACCAAATTAAACTTAAGAACATCAATTCATGAAAAGATACTGTAAATAAAGTAGAAAGAAAAGACACAGACTGGGAGAAAATACTTGAAACACATAGTTGCCAAAGGATTTGTGTATGCATTGATAAGTTTATACAGGAATCAATACGTGCATATGTATGCACAGCCTTGAAGTCAGCAAGAGGACATGACAGAAAAACATTCACACAGAGGTAGAGGAGTGAGGGTAGACATAGGAAAAGATGGTCAGCCACAGTAGTAGTCATAGACCTGCAATTAAGACCACAGTGGGATGCTGTTTTACATCCACCAGATTAGCCAAAAATTCTTAAGCCAGGTCTTACTAAGAGTTAGTGAGTCAGCTGGATTACCAGGCAGGAAGATTTATACTTCTAATGGGAGCTGAACTGGTGTAACTGCTTAGGAAAAGTATTTGATACTGTCTTTCAAATTTGAATATCCACATTCCATAAGACTCGGTAGTTCACTTTTTAAGGGGTATTTACATAGAGGGATAACTTAAAGACTGTTTTTATTGGACCTGTAGTAAGAAATATATTTACACTCTGGCCCAGTAAACACATAGGGGTGGGAGAGTATCAAAGGTTGTGGTTCTTCTGTCTGTACACTCCAGTTTGATACTACCCTATGTCATTAAAAAAAAATTCCTCATCTTGACTAGCTCATGAATGGGTTGCTACTTGGATTTGAAACTACATTATTCTGCAGACATTTTGCACATGTGTCCTAGGGACACTTACAGTGTTAATAGCAAAAAGCTGAAAAAAACCAAATTTCTGTGACAGGAGAATGGAAAAATGTTTTGGTATATTTATACAATTGGATAGTAGAGAGCAGTGTACATAAATGAATGATACACACATGTACCAATATGGATCAATCTTTGAAACATGTTGATTTAAAAGTATGACTTATTTTTTATAAAACTAATAGCATTCAAAGCTAAACAGTTTGTGTTTAGGGATGTGTAAGTGTGTAATAAAATCACATATACACACACACAGAATTTACAAGGATGGTTATCTTTGGTTTGGAATTCAGGTGGAAGAATAGTTGAAGAGCTCAGTGGCAGACAGGTGTTAGTTCTGACCTAGATCTAGCTTTGAGTGGTGATTGTGTTGGAGTTTATTATGATTATGCTTTATTACATGTATATGAATATATTCTTTATATGTGCCAAATAAGACCAATTTTTAGAAGATTCATCTATCTTGAAACCTGTGGACATTTCTTATGTTATCTACTGTATCTTTTTTTCTTTCTTTCTTACTGTCAGGTGAAGAATGACAAGGTTCATAACTTTAGAAAGGAGAGCTCTATGTCTCATAAAGGGTTACAGCCTGCAAGGTGGCTATTCCCACACGCTGGGAAGCACAGCCTCTGGCCAGAATCCAGAAACCGGCACTTGGAAGGTGGGGTAAAGGGAACAGGAATGTGCGCTGAGCAGGGTGGCCAGGTATACATAGTCAATAAGCTGCAGGAGGAGTCATGAATATTTATGAAAGGAGAAACAGGCACACGTGCATTTGAGCTTCAGGCCTTTCCGTGGGACCCATGTTTAACAAATGGCAGCCAGAGCATGATCTGAGGGTGGAGTCTTGGGCCCTCTGCTGTCAAAAGATGAAACAGGGCCGGGCGCGGTGGCTCACGCTTGTAATCCCAGCACTTTGGGAGGCCGAGGCGGGCGGATCACGAGGTCAGGAGATCGAGACCACGGTGAAACCCCGTCTCTACCAAAAATACAAAAAATTAGCCGGGCGTGGTGGCGGGCGCCTGTAGTCCCAGCTACTCGGAGAGGCTGAGGCAGGAGAATGGCGTGAACCCGGGAGGCGGAGCTTGCAGTGAGCCGAGATCGCGCCACTGCACTCCAGCCTGGGCGACAGAGCAAGACTCCGTCTCAAAAAAAAAAAAAAAAAAAAAAAAAAAAAAAAAAAAAAAAAAAAAGATGAAACAGAGGGCTGCGCGCGGTGGCTCATGCCTGTAATCCCAGCAGTTTGCGAGGCTGAGGCGGGCAGATCACTTGAGGTCAGGAGTTCGAGACCAGCCTGGCCAACGTGGTGAAACCCTGTCTCTACTAAAAAAAAAAAAATACAAAAATTAGCTGGACATGGTGGCACACACCTGTAATCCTAGCCTGTAGTGCCAGCTACTAGGGAGGCTGAGGCATGAGAATCGCTTAAACCAGGGAGGCGGAAGTTGTAGTGAGCCGAGATCATGCCACTGCACTCCAGTCTGGGTGACAGAGCGAGACCCTGTCTCAAAAAAGAAGAAGCAGATGACACGAAAACCTCACTGCGCCTCCTCTGTAGACGGGCCAGAACCACCCTGTGGTTGGTAGTCTCTTTATCAGGAAGAAATGCTTGTTGGTTGTTTTGACAGAACCGCAGAAGGGCAGGGCAGCATTCAGGCTGTTGGTTGAAGTCAGCAGTGGCATCTTGCAAGGGCTGGTTTGTCTTTAGCCCGTTAGAGGAAAGCCTAATGGCGGCTATTTAGGGAGATGGTCTGACCTTCCATCACATCATAGCTAGGAATTCAGCTTCTGAGGTTTCTCTGTGGTCTCCTTGGCCAAAAGAAGGTCAGGTCAGTTGGTTGAGGGGCTTAGAATTTTTTTTTTTGTTTCTCATTATTTTCAAGGAAAGCCAAGATTTTACATTTCTAGAAAAATAGCTCTTGGGCTTTTGGTTTTAAGGTTTTTTTTTTTTTTTCTTTGAGAGAGGGTCTCCCTGTGTCACCCAGGCTGGAGTGCAGTGGTGCGATCTCGGCTGTCTGCAGCCTCGACCTCCAGGGCTCAAGTGATCCTCCCACCTCAGCCTCCCGAGTAGCAGGGATGGGCTTTACCACGCCCAGCTAAGTTTTGTGTTGTTTCATCATGTTTCCCAGACTGGTTTCGAACTCCTCGACTAAAGTGATCCTCCCACCTTGGCCTCCTGAAGTGCTGGGATTACAGGCATGAGCCACTGTTCCTGGCCCCCTAGTTTTAAGGTTTTTGACCTTAAAACTTTTCTTGAAATTTTTTCTCTTTGATGGGAGAGAAAAATCCTTTTGCATGTCTAACAAAATACGTTTATGGCCAGGCACAGTGGCTCATGCCTGTAATCCTAACACTTTGGGAGCCTGAGGCGGGCGGATCACCCGAGGTCAGAAGTTTGAGACCAGCCTGGCCAACATGGTGAACCCCCATCTCTACTCGAAACACAAAAATTAGCCAGGCGTGGTGGCATGTGCCTGTAATCCCAGCTACTCAGGAGGCTGAGGCATGAGCATCACTTGAACTTGGTAGGCGGAGGTTGCATTGAGCCGAGATCGTGCCATTTGTACTCCAGCCTGGGCGACAAGAGTGAAACTCTGCCTCAAAAAAAAAAAAAAAAAAAAAAAAAAGCGTTTATGGACCAGATACTGCACAGAGACCTCCATCTTTCTTTCTGGCTCTCTTTTCACTAGTTCTTCTCATAAAGTTTGTTCATTTTCTGAGAGAAGAGCTTCTAGGCTTATTTTTATCTTGGGAGGAAGTGACTTGGCCGTGGATGTTCATGGATACTGATGGTGGAGGATCCTGCATTGTACTGTTAAAATTATGGGAGGCCATTGTTTTGGACTGAGCTCCTGCTCACATCCCCAGCAGACCAGATTAAACTGATATAGTCACTCCTGCAAAATGCCACATAATCAAATTGAAACTTTATTAAGGAAGCAGACAGATTCCAAAACGGACCAGTTTTTCCTGAAAACAGGAGATTCCAGTCTACCTGAGTCAGCTTAGTAAGAAAGTCTACTCTGCTTTAACCCTTGCCAAAAAAACAACCCCCCCGCGAAGCCTGATGTAACCTGTTAACCAATTAGGTTTTTTGCCTCTTGTCCTGTTTTCTTGTTTCTACCTTACAAAACCCACTGTTCTGCCATTGCCTCATGGGAGCTTTTATTCTGTTTTGTAGAATGGAGGCTGCCCTGACTCGTGAATCACAAATAAAAGGCAATTGGATCTATAACTCAATTTGTTAGATTTTGGTCTTTGACAGTACTTACGGGGCTTCTTCCTATACAGACCCTCCAGTAATTAAATACCTTGGCAGTGGTGTGCTGGGGCCTGCTCACACTGACTCCAGGTGATTGTTAAATTTTCAGGAATTTTTTGTTTGTTTTAAAAAAAAGATGGGGTCCCACTCTGTTGCTCAGGCTGGAGTGCAGTGGCACGATCTCGGCTCACTGCAGCCTCCACCTCCTGCGTTCAAGTAGTTCTTCCACCACAGCCTCTTGAGTAGTTGGAACTACAAGCGTGAGCCACCGTGCCCAGCTATTTTGTATTTTTTGGTAGAGACAAGGTTTCGCCATGTTGGCCAGGCTGGTCTTGAACTCCTGGCATCAAGTGATCCCCTAACCTTGACCTCCTAAAGGGCAGGGATTGCAGGCATGAGCCATGACTCCCAGCCTAATTTTCAGAAATTTTGTGAGCTGGCTGTTGAACCATAGGCATCTTTAAATTGTGGCAGTATTGGTACTGATACAAATCAGGGGTCACCCCTGTCTGTTGGGTACCATTTTTCCCTCTTACCTCCTGTTATATTTACATTTTCTACAACCGGAGAATTGCTGGGATCTGAAAGGCAAATGTATTTTCTCTTTGGCCACCGTGATTTCCCGTACTCTGTGTGTTTTTAATGAAAGAGAGTTTATAAGCAACTTACAGACATGACTTATTTGAAAGCTCTTCTATTTTATTAAAACAGAGATCAGAAAGTAGTTCTGTATTTCATTCAGAGTCACTAAATTTACTTTATTGTTCCTAGTGTCTTAGAAAGTCTGTTCTTAAACAGTAACTCAAATCCTAGAATAAAGTTCAGTTCTTTTGTTCTTAAAAAAAAAAAAAGTCATATGACTATTTTTGAGATGTTTCTTTCATTCAAAGGAAATGGTGAATTTTTAGATTTCTAAAATGTTAATCATTGTTACAAGTCCCCTTCCCTCTTCAAGTTTAGGTTGCCTGGGTTAGAAGTAGTAAACTGATTATTTTGAAATATTAGGCATCAGCAAGGCTACACAGCAATGAAATTATCGGGATCTATTAACAGCTGTTGTTTCTTACCATTCCTTCTAGGGCTTCCTGGTGTGCACCTTCCTTCCAGTAGTTCGTGGTGGCAGTGTTGACATCACTATTGGGATGCACATTGTGCACATTAGCAGTATAGAATATGGGGAGTGGACACGTTAATTACCTCACTGAGGGCCATTCTTGCCTTTAGTAACATTTAAATTAGATGATATTTCAAGATGAGATAGAAAACATTTTTAGAATTCTCTAAGTGGAAACTCTAAAGGGATAGACCTAGTTCTCTCAAGTTGAGATATCAAAGAATTGTTACCTAATGATAAAGAAATATTTAAAATAGATTTTCAGTAGAATTTTAGATTACAGAATTTAGTGTGAGGCAATGTTTTTGTAAATGATCTTCCACAGTAATCCTTTAAAATACCAGCGTTCATAACTTTTTTTTTTGAGACAGAGTCTCGCTCTGTTGCCCAGGCTGGAGTGCAGTGGCACAATCTCGGCTTACTGCAAGCTCCGCCTCCCGGGTTCACGCCATTCTCCTGCCTCAGCCTCTGCGAGTAGCTGGGACTACAGGCGCCCACCACCACGCCTGGCTAATTTTTTGTATTTTTAGTAGAGACGGGGGGTTTCACCGTGGTCTCGATCTCCTGACCTCGTGATCTGCCCGCCTCGGCCTCCCAAAGTGCTGGGATTACAAGCGTGAGCCACCGTGCCCGGCCCCATAACTTCTTTTTCTTTCTCTGGTGAAATAAAATTGCAAAAGCTTTAATTTAGCAGTGTAAATGCAAAGCTGGATTGAAATACAGGTAATTATGTTAAAAGGGACAGCTGACAAAATTCATCTATTTAACAATTTTTTTCTTAACATTTTGTTATAAGATTTTATAGACAGAAATAATTTAATTTTGGAAATTTTCAGTCTCTGGTTATCTGTTCTTCATGTGATTGAAAATCTACTGTCCATATGCATTTTTCTATGAAAAAAGCTCTCTCTGAAATACAAAGAATATCTTTGTATAACTGAATGAAAAAATTCTGTATGAAAAATCTGATGTAAGTTTTATGGTATAAACCTCTTTTCAAGCAATGCTTCTCATTTTATTTTTGTTAGCATGTCTTTCAGTTTGAGAATTGGGATACATTTGAATTTTATTACTGAAAGGCTCAAAGTAACACAAAACAAGTCACTAATAATTAACAGACCCACTACAGTATGATAGATGCACATACATATCAAGCTTTCATCTTGGCCTCTCTTCTGCAGAGGTTTAAAATTGGAATCAAACTCTTCCTGTCCTAGCCTAGCTATCTTTGTATAAATGAGTGTTCTTTAATGTTTTGGTAACCACATGATCTTTCTGTCATCTTTATCTTAAGCTTGAAGTTCCATTATATTTCAGAATGTAATGATAGTCTTAGGAGGTCACAAGATCTGCTCAGTTTAAGATTTTCTCAAAGATATTGCCATAAGATGATGTTTATTTTGTTGTAGACAGTTTAGATTTTATACATTGTTAAAATGTGATGAACTCTTGAATTATTTTGGTGTAAGTTTATTGATCTTGATCTCTTGATGTGGAATCAGAAAATGTGGATTCTCTCTACCATCTGGTACTTTCCATATCTCCCCATTGCAAGAACCATGAGTTGGTTTTTTCTTCACTTATACCTAGTGTCTAGTAATGAGCACATGGTAGGTACCCGATTGAAAGGGCAAATTGGCTTATGTCTTATTGGTGTAAACATGTTAGCCATACTGTAATTATTTCATCTTATCTTCAGGCTGAACCTTCTGCAATCCCTTTCCTGTCTGCCTCTACCTAAAATTCCAAGAATCCTGCTCAACTTGCCTGAGTTTGATCATCTGTCTTTTCTATCCAAGCTCCTGCTACTCCTAGGACATGACTGAAAATGATAGAATGAACATGAGTGGAGCAGTTGTTGGACTGTCTATTGTGATGGTAAATTAGGACTGATCCTTTGCTAGACTGGGATGGAAGGTCTCGCTCAGGAGTCCAAGTTTGATTATGTGAAGGTAGTGATGCTTAGTGGACATCCAAGTGCAGATGAATTTGGAGTTGAGGCGGATTGACCCAGGTGAACTTGGGAGTCATCAGAATGTTAATGCTATATGAAGCCATGACCACTGGATGAGACACCTAGGGGGTTACTGTAGAGATAAAAAAAGAGTCTGAGGACTGTGAGGCATTATGATATTTAGAGGCTGGAATGAAAGCAGTAGATCGAGAAAGGTCAGCCAGGGTAGGAAGGTAGGAAGAAAACAATATTTGTTTGTGCTTATTTTATGTTAGATCCAGGTGTACATGTGCAGGTTTGTTACATGCATGTATTGGGTAATGGTGAGTTTGGGCTCCTAGTGAACCTATCACCCAAGTAGTGAACGTTGTATGCAATCAGTAATTTTTCATCTCTCACCGTCTTCACCACTGTCTTCCCCTGTGGAGTCCCCAGTGTCTGTTATTTCCATCTTTATGTTCATGTATACCCATTGTTTTGCTCCCACTTATAAGTGAGAACATGGCAGTATTTGATTTTCTATTTCCGAGTTATTTCACCAAGGATAATGACCTCAAGCTCCATGGGGCAGCAAAAGACATGGTTTCATTCTTTTATTATGGCTGCATAGTATTCCATGGTGTATATATACCACATTAGGAAGAAAACAGTATTCCAAAAGCCAAGTGAAGAAAATGTTTCAAGGAGAGTGTGATTAAATGCTGTTGACAGGCCAAGTAAGATGAACAGTAAGAATTGACTACTGGGTCTTTGAGACAGTTTGGGTATTTGGCACCACCCAAATCTCATGTTGAATTGTAATCCCCAGTGTTGGAGGTGGGGGCCTGGTGGGAGGTGTTGGAGTCATGGGAGTGGATCCCTCATGGGTTGGTGCTCCTGACCTCAGGTGATCCACCCACCTCTGCCTCCCAAAGTGCTGGGATTACAGGCATGAGCCACTACGCCTGGCCAGCAATTCTTAACATAATATGTTTAAGATAAAAGTTAAAGCCAGGTACCGTGGCTCACGCCTGTAATCCCAGCACTTTGGGAGGTCGAGGCTGGTGGATCACCTGAGGTCAGGAGTTCGAGACCAGCCTGGCCAACAGGGTGAAACCCCATCGCTGCTAAAAGTACAAAAAATTAGCCGGGCATGATGGCTGGCGCCTGTAATGGCAGCTATTTGGAAGGCTGAGGCAGGAGAATCGCTTGAACCTGGGAGGTGGAGGTTGCAGTGAGCCAAGATTGTGGTATTGCACTTCAGCCTGGGTAACAACAGCGAAACTCTGTCTCAAAAAAAAAAAAAAAAAAAAAAAAGAATTGCTTAATAAGGAACATTTTCAAAGTTTGCAGAATTTTTTTATCAGTCCACCAGGTTGACCTGAATTTTTTATTTATGTTCACTGTGTCTTTTTTGAGGGTCGAAGAGATTTCTAAAAATATGTAATGTAGTTTATTAGATTCAATCCAGCATATGTTTTACTTTTTATTTTCCTAATTTGATGTAATTATTAGAAATTGGAAGTGCTGAATTATAGTGTGTGAAAGATTAATTGGTAGAACACTTTACTGTCTTTGTTTTCTGCACAGTGACTTACCGATCTTAATTTTAGTTTTCTTTATCCTGTCATCAAGAATGATGGAGAATGAAAACAAACATCTGGGAGTCAATTCTTTTATGAATTATCAACATCCCTCTCCTTTTGAATCATAGTTCAGTATATCGTTTTCTTGTTTTTAGAGACAGTGTCTCGCTCTCTTGCCCAGGCTGGAGTGCAGTGGCACAGTCATAGCTCACTGTAGCTTTGAACTCCTGGGCTCCCATGATCCTCCTGCCTCAGCCTCCTGAGTAGCTAGGACTACTCAGTCCACCATGCCTGGCTAATCTTTTCCTTAGTGGATGGATACAGCTTCTTTAAATATATTGATGTGTTTGGTATTAGGCCTGTCATTATGCTTTTCTGTGTCTTCTGATTTTGGCAATTTTACATTTTAAAAATAATCTAACTATGTTAGGTGCTTCTCTGGTTTGTTCTGTGTGTGGGTTTATTCTAATAATGTTAAGGGTTGTATTTTGGTACTACCTTATCATCATTATTACACTTATGTAGTGTACTTGATCCACTGTTTCTTTGGAAAGTTCTATTGAACGATGACAGAATTTATGTTATTTCCTGTTTTAAATTCTTCCTTCCCACCTTTCTCTTCTCCCACCCTTTTTTCTTAGTGTTTTCTTTATACAATAGTTGACCCCTTATTATTAGGGGATGCACTCCAAGACCCCTAGTGGATGTCTGAAACCACAGATAATACCAAACCCTATATATACTGTTTTTTCCTATACATACACGCCTATGATAAAGTTTAATTTGTAAATTAGGCATAGTGAGATATTAGCAACAATAACTAGGAATAAAATAGAACAATTTGCAATAGTATTCTGTAATAAAAGTCATGTGAATGTAGTCTGTTCTCAAACTATTTTACTGCATTATACTCACCCTTCTTGTGTTGAAGAAGGGATGAAGCAGGATGGTGTGAGATTTTGTCATGCTACTCGGAGTGGTGTGTCACTTAAAACTTATATATTGTTTATTTTTGGACTTTTCCATGTAATATTTTTTTTTTTTTTTTTGAGACGGAGTCTTGCTCTGTCGCCCAGGCTGGAGTGCAGTGGCGCGATCTCGGCTCACTGCAACCTCCGCCTCCCGGGTTCACGCCATTCTCCTGCCTCAGCCTCTCCGAGTAGCTGGGACTACAGGCGCCCGCCACCACGCCCGGCTAATTTTTTTTTTGTATTTTTGGTAGAGACGGGGTTTCACCGTGGTCTCGATCTCCTGACCTCGTGATCCGCCCGCCTCGGCCTCCCAAAGTGCTGGGATTACAAGCGTGAGCCACCGCGCCCGGCTTCCATGTAATATTTTTTAACTGCGGTTGACCATGGGTAACTGAAACCTCAAAAAGTGAAACTGCACGTAAGGGGAGACTACTATAATTTTATATTTACTCACACCTCTGTTACTTGGTGTACAAATTTTAAATTATATCTCTCCATCAGCCCTTGTTCATGAAAGCTCAAGAAACCAGTGTACTTTCTTTTGTTGACTTTATGATTTTCAGATCAATTAGATCATATAATTCTTTAAAATAGCTTTATCGAGGTGTAATGACATAAAATAAATTGCCCATATTAAAGTGTACAATTTGGTAACTTTTGACTTGTGAAAACAGCACCACAATCAAGATAATGAATATGTCCATCACCTCCAGAAATTTCCTCATGGCCGTTTGCTGTCTCTTTCTTTTGCCCCTCCCTGCTACCCTCAACCTATCGTCAGGCAATTACTGAACTTGTATCACTGTAATTTCCACATTTTTGAATTTCATGTAAATGCAACAGTATGTATTAATTTTTGTTTGTATTCTATTAGCTTTTTTTATTTGGTCACTAGTTCTTTTTTATTGCTGAGTAGTATTCCATTGCCCAGATGTACTACATGAAAAACATTTGGGTTGTGTTCGGTTTCGGGCTGTTACACATAAAGCTGCTACAGACATTTGTGTGTTAAGCCTTCACTACCCTTGCATTTGTGGATCAAGTTATGGCTGTTGCTTCCTCAGTAGCATTTTCAATGTAGTGGATCAGCATATTATCCTATGGATGGTGAGATTGTCAAGTTCCCTGTGGATTAGCTTAAGTATCCAGAGCTCCTCAAAGTGTGTTGTGTGTATAAATCACCTGGGTTAAAATGTACATTGTTAAAAATATAGATCCTGCTTCAGTGGGTCTGCGATAGGACCTGGGCGTCTACATTTATAAAAAGCTTACAGGTCATGCTAATCCTGCTGTTCTACAAACCATACTCTAAATAACAAGGTTACAGAGCCTGAGAGTTTATGAAGCAAGGCAATAATGGTGAGGTTTTTTTCCTGCCAAGTGAAAGTAAACTACTTATGGTATGTTATCTTTTTATCAGAAATAGAAATGACTGCACTTACCATGTTAAGCAGCATTTTAAATGCCAAGAGTTTTGTTAAATGTGGAACAGCAATCAACAGAAGTCATTACTCAGTTCTACTAGTAAGTATAACCTTCCAGATAAGATTGCTGAGTGGGCATGGACTTCCCTGCCAGCCTGTCATCTGTGCATTTCCCTTAGGGAGGGTTTTTTGATTTGGAATTTTGGTAGGAAGGAAATATTCTGGGGTTGGCCCTTTTTATTTTAATAGCCTATAGAGTCATGTACTGGGGGGCACTGCCACGCTGTGGGTTTGGGGGTTTCCAGAGAAAACTCAAGTCAGAACTTGATTACAGTCAGCTGACTGGTGCTTTGCATCCAGTTCCCAAGGTTTCCCCAGTTGAACCCAGTGAACTGTGGTGTTGCCGTAGGTCTCAAGGAATTAGTGGTGCACAGAGCCAGTGTGCTGTCGGGCTTCCTATTGAGTTTCAGCATTTCCCTTTTCTCGGGTACATGGTCACAAGTCCTTAGGGGAAGGGTGGGAGGATGGCTTACGGTGTTGGGGATCTGGGGTGTGAGAACTAGTGACAGGCAGTAATGGTTAAGAGCAAAACCCTGAAACCAGACAGCCTGTGCTCAGACTGTACCAGGCAAGTAACAGCAACTCCTTTGTGCCTCAGTGTGTCCTCATCCATAAATTGAAAGCCATGAGTTCTTACATCATAAGGCTGATAGGAAGTTTAAGTAATATTTGTAAGGTTCTTAGGACAGTGGCCACACATAGTAAAAACTTTTTAAGTATTTGCTAGATATATGAGCATATACATAGAAAGGTAGGAAGGCAGGTGGGGAAATGATAGGCTTAGAAAAATTAAGCAACTTTTCTCAGGTCTCACAGTGGTAACAGTGGTGGCATTGAGCCAGGATTTGACATTTGAACTCCCCACAGTTGCATTCTGTAGCTTCACTTAAATCATTCAATATGGTATCTGGCATATATTTGATGAAACAGTGACTGAATTTAGGACTTCACCAGTTTACTAATTTGTTGAGACGTGAAGTGTCAGCATAAGCATAGTATACCAATTTAACATGCCTGAACTCAGACTAGACTATGTCTGTGATGTTCTGGCTTGGGTCGTATTAGTAATAAAGTAGAGAATAAGCTCAGGTGTAGTTATATTGTTGACCCTCAGTTATATTAAAGAATAGATCCTTTCTAATAACTGAATTTTTTTTAACTTTTCCTGGACATAGGTATATATGAATTGCTTTTTAAAGAAATTGTAGGTATTCTCTTCTAATTGACTAAGGAATTCACCATCTGATTTATATCAGATCAGATTGTTTTATAAACATTCTATCATGTTGTTTTAAAGATGCTAAAGGAAATAATATCCTAGTGTGGTATTAAAATAATGTATTGCTGAGTTTTTCCAAATGAATAATGTATTGCTGAAATTTTCCAAATTTTTCCATGTAATATTTTCAAACTGCAGTTGACCATGGGTAACTGAAACCTCAAAAGTGAAACTGCACATAAGTGGAGACTACTATCATTTTAGATTTACTCACACCTCTGTTACTTGGTACACAAATTTTAAATTATATCTCTCCAGCAGTCTTTGCTTATGAAAGCTCAAGAAACCAGTGTACTTTGTTTTTTTGGCTTTTTTACTTCATTAAGCTGTTTTACTTAATTCTTTCGTTAGAAACATTTTGTAGACAGCTTTCTACAATGCTAATTTGTTAATTAATAATTTAAAGTACCAGTGCTTAACCTATTTAATGATTTGAGAATATTAGTATCCCATTTTTCTTGTTCTTTGTATGTAGAACCCAAATTTCTTGTCATTTTGTGTTATATATTTCCTATAAGCTTTAGGTACAAGGTGCTGTTAAGAGTTAAGGAAGGTGCTTTCTGCCTTCATCATCGAATATAAAATCTACAGCACTGCAGTGAGGCTGTCCTCATGCTGTTGCCGCTCATGGTCTTACTCTGCATCACTTGCAGTATTAGGGAGGAGTTGGACCCTATTCCATGTTGCCCACATGCCTTTGGTTTTAGTTAAATCGGGGATTGATTACTTATTTTATGCTGTTTCTAGGCAGTTTTTCTCTTTTTTTCCTAGTAAAAAAGTAAATTTAGTCCTCTTTTCTGTGTGAATCCATACAACCTGAAATTACTATGACAGGCTTGTATAAAAAAACATGTGAGGGGGAATGCTAGCTTTCAGCAATTTGTTCTTGGTATAATGACCCCTTCTGTAAGGAATGTTGCTGCTCTTCATCTGTTAGTTTTTCTTCACAACAACTTGTAGAGTTTTTCCATTTTATTTAGATTTTAACCTAGTGCTAGAATCAAAGTGTCATATTTAAATACTGTTACCTTTGGCTTTTTGATATATGCTCCTTTTAAGGTCTGTGGTGCCTGACACTTCTCACTTTGAACTCCCATCTCTCACCCGTGGTGTGTTTGCAGCAATGACCCTGGTGTGGGCCTCCGGGGAGCAATGGCCCATCCAGCCTGCAGGCTTCACTCAGGGCTTGTTTTGTTATTGTGATTTTTTTTTAAAACTCAGTGATGGGAATGGGAGAATATATGTTAGGATGAAGGTAAAGTTTTAGCCAAAATGAAAGATAATTAGGTATTTATTGTAATTTTCAGTTAACTTAGATTTTATTTCTATTCTTCTTGAAAGATTTTAGTATTCAGACTTCCAGCATAATGCTACATAGGGCCTTTCCCTTGAAATGCCTGATTTCACTGCTTTCTGTAGGAACGCTATTCTTCAAGCAAAACCAAATTTAAAAATCATGCGGGGCTGGGCGCGGTGGCTTATGCCTGTAATCCCAGCACTTTGGGAGGCTGAGGCGGGTGGATCACAAGGTCAGATGGAGACCATCCTGGCTAACATGGTGAAACCCTGTCTCTACTAAAAACACAAAAAATTAGCTGGGTGTAGTGGCGGGCGCCTGTAGTCCCAGCTACTCGGGAGACTGAGTTAGGAGAATGGCGTGAACCTGGGAGGTGGAGCTTGCAGTGAGCCGAGATCATGCCACTGCACTCCAGCCTGGGCGACAGAGCGAGAGACTCTGTCTCAAAAAAAAGCGTCTGACACTAACATTTTCCTTTAATAATCAAATTGTTCATATTTTTCTAGAAGCATCAAATAACCTACATTATGTGTTGTATTTATCTAAGAACTGAAAGTAGATACTTTAATTTCCCCCACTTTCATAGTCCCTTGACTCTAATTATCGTAGGCTGCAGGTCCTACAGACTACTGAAGTGAACCAGGGGCCTTCCTTACAGTTGCTTTTTTCCCCCTTAAAATAGCAAGCTGTTTAATTGTTTGCTTTAATTATATTTTTAGGAGCATTTCAAAGGATTATTATCTTCTTTGTCATACCTGGCTCATTTCCTGGTACGAAACTGAAAATAGTATCTGATCCTATTGGTTGCATAACATACTGAGTCATAATTTCTTCCTCTTGCTGTTGGGAATAGCCATTGCTCATTGGATTCGCAGTTCCTGTTTCATTTCTTTGTGCTTATATACAACTGTCGTTTTGCTGTTCCTTTAGATCTTTGAAATTCATAATCTACCTTTCTAAAGGTGTGTTTTATTGAGTTCCTGCTATGATTATTAACATTTGTTTTCTTTTTTTTTTTTGAGACAGAGTCTCTCTTTGTTGCCCAGGCTGGAATGCAGTGGCACGATCTCAGCTCACTGCAACCTCTGCCTCCAGGGTTCAAGCAATTCCCCTGCCTCACCTTCCCATTAGCTGGGATTACAGGCACGCACCACCATGCCTGGCTAATTTTTTTTTTTTTTTTTTGGAGATGGAGTTCACTCTTGTTGCCCAGGCTGGAGTGCAATGGCACGATCTCAGCTCACTGCAACCTCCAGCTCCTGGGTTCAAGTGATTCTCCTGCCTCAGCCTCTCGAGTAGCTGGGATTACAGTCATGTGCCACCACACCCAGCTAATTTTGTATTTTTAGTAGAGATGGGGTTTCTCTGTGTTGGTCAGGCTGGTCTCAAACTCCTGGCCTCAGGTGATCTGTCTGCCTCAGCCTCCCAAAGTGCTGGGATTACAGGCGTGAGCCAATTTTTGTATTTTTAGTAGAGATGGGGTTTCACCGTGTTGGCTAGGCTGGTCGCCAACTCCTGACCTCAAATGATCCACCTGCCTTGGCCTCCCAAAGTGCTGGGATTACAGACATGAGCCACCACGCCTGGCCCCCTCTTTGATTATTAAGTGCTCCCAAGTAGAAGAAATACTAGATGTAAAAAATCCACATATATCAGGTAACTATGAGACTGGCATGTGTTTTGAGATGACGCATATTTTCCTGGATAAAATTTACTATGACAGACATCTTTTAGGGAATAATTAGGATGAGGTATAGCTTTAGAGTTTATAATGCTGTAAAATGGCTAATATTTAATTACCCATTGAATATGAATTAAGCTGTTTTACTTAATTTTTTAGTTAGAAACATTTTGTAGACAGCTTTCTGCAATGCTAATTTATGTTAATTAATAATTTAAAGTACCAGTGCTTAATCTATTTAATAATTTGAGAATTAGTATCCCATTTTTCTTGTTCTTCTTGTATGTGGAACCCAAATTTCTCATCATTTTGTGTTATGTATTTCTTACAAATTGTAAGGCATATGGTGCCGGAGACTTCTTGCTCTTGGAGCTCCTGTCTCCCATCTGCAGGCCCCGGTCCTCACCTCTGGTATGTCTCTTGGCACCCAGGCTGGCTCCTTTTGCTGTGACCCTGGTGTGGGCCTGCACAAAAGGAAACAAGCCCTGGAATTGTTAAGCTTCTCAAGGGGACACAATTTTCATCCTCTTTAGAAACATAATTTCTCAAATTCTTTCTTAAAAAATCAAGATGAGGTCTTACCATGTTGCCCAGGCTGGTCTTGAATTCCTGGGCTAAGGCAATCGTCTGTCCTTGGCGTCCCAGAATGCTGGGATTACAGGCATGAGTCACTGTACCTAGCTTAAATTCCTGTCTATTAGACTTAAAAATAATTTTTATTAA
The DNA here is from genome assembly GCF_009828535.3 of Hylobates moloch. Classification (NCBI taxonomy): domain Eukaryota; kingdom Metazoa; phylum Chordata; class Mammalia; order Primates; family Hylobatidae; genus Hylobates; species Hylobates moloch. Next base: position 64,085,369 of record NW_026652285.1, on the reverse strand, counting down.
TTCCAAAAAGTATAAAGATATTGGAGAAATAAGAAAGGTGCATTTATCACTCCAGAGATTCCAAGGGTTTTAAGAGCTGTGTGTATGGAAACAGGGCTGAAGACCAAATATGTATTTCATAATATCACAGCCTCCAGCAGCTACTTGCTGAGTGACTTCAGCACTCATGTAGGGGAGGGAGCACCCACTCTTTCTCTGCTTCTGCTCTCTCCATCTGAGAACTCTTGGCAATTTTTCTTTTCTTTAGTTCCATAGGACTGCATATGTTTATTTCTTTATTAAACAAAAGAGGTTAATAATAATAAAAAAAGAAAAGTAGGCAAAATACCGGGATTAATATAATAGAGGAGGAAGAGGCAGTGAAAAACCTTGAGGTTTGTCCCAGATTAGTAAGGACATTATTGAATAGCATTGATGTGATGTTAATTTTTGTTTCATATGGGCAGTATGGTAGTGAATCTTCTGATAGAAAAGGTTATGCACAGAGTGCCGTGTGAGCATAGAGGAAGGGACATTTGAGCCTTGACAGACAAGTAAGGGCTAGCTAGGCGTTCTAGGCAGAGCTGCACCTTGTATACAGGTAGTGAGTCTTGAATGGAGACTTTTGGAGCTGTTTTAAGTAGTTTGGGGCTGGAACAGAATATCTGAGGTTTTGGAAGAGATTAGGCAGGTGTGCAGAACTTAGTTCCAGGTGCCTTCCTGTGCCATGCTAAATGTTTACACCATTTCTATCCTGAAGGTAGAATAAATCATTGTACAGTTTTAAATAGGGGAATAGCATAACTGTGTTTACATTTTAGAAAGATTACCCTACAGGAAAGGTAGAAGATGCATAGAAGGGTGGCAAATTGCAGGTGAAGGAGATTAATTAGGTACTTCCTGCTGGTGAGAAATGATGGGACCCAGAACTTGGGCAGCAGAAAAGGGCATTGGCAAGGAGGACATGTGGGATGACTTCTGAGTGTCTTGAGTAACTTGGTGAATGGAGGTGCTACTAACTGAAATACAGCCTAGAAGAAGGATTGAGAAGAAATGGTTTGGACACATGAAGTATTTAAGTGGATATGTCCAACAGGCAGGGGGTTGTTTGGGTTTGAGGTGGAGATCTGGAAATCACTGGTGGAGTATAGGTGGTAAAAGTTGTGGATGAGAATGAGATCTCCTGGGAAGAGCTTTTATTGAGAGGGGGAGAAGGCTGAGAAATTACCAGAGGTAGATGGAAAGGCAGGAAAAATGAAGGACCCAGCAGGCAGTGAAGGGAGGAATACAAGGAGGGAGTGTTCAGAATGGATGTCTCTGATCTCTTGAGGCAGTACATTTAATAGATACTGAATATTGTCCACTGGCTATAGGACAATCTTATAATGTCATTGGTAACTGGAACAAGAGTGGTCTTGGTGGTTTGGAGGTGAGTGGGTATGGGTGGCATAGATTTACTCTACTGCTCTCAGAAGCTGGTCTGTAAAGGAGGTGAGCTGGAGGGCCTTAGCAAGGCCTAAGGAAGGCTTCTGACGGGTGAGACTTGAGGTTGGAGAGATAGTAGATTGAGGAGGTCTAGAAATAAATGATCTCTAGGCAGGTTTTTAGGAAGGAAGAGGAGTTGAGAGTCGGTAACCAAAGTCATTACATTCTACTTGTAGTAGCTCAGGATGACCTTGGGAAGGAGTCAGTTTAACTTGCTGTTTTATATTTTTATTGATTTTTCTTTTTTTTCCAGATAAAATTCGCTAGATATTGTTTGCACATTAAACTCATTTCCAGACTGCAAACACTGACATAGCTGTTATTTTTTTCACAAAGTGTTCTGGAAAGCACATTTTGAATTTGTCCTGTCCTTTCAAGTCCCTCCCCACCCCCAACCCCTAAATGTTCAGACAGGTACAGATAGTGAAATACTGCCTGTGCAAAAGCCCCTTCCACGCCTGCTCTTCTGGGAATGCTTTAGGCGGCAGCTGTGTATGTGTGCTCCTTCCTGGCCTTTTCAGACTTGATCTCGAATAACTCTGAGGAATTTGTTTATTTATGAATAAGACTCAGTGTGCTTCAGCAAATTTGTATATTTTAAAAGGAGTCAAGGAGTGAGCCTCTGGGGGATTTTACATATCAGAATGGAAGAGAGAGATTTGGGGGGATAGTACCTTTTTATTGTTTTTGTTTGTTTGTTTTTTGAGACAGAGTCTCACTCTGTCACCCAGGCTGGAGTGCAATGGCACGATCTTGGCTCACTGCAACCTCTGCCTCCCGGGTTTAAGCGATTCTCCTGCCTCAGCCTCTTGAGTAGCTTGGATTACAGGCACCTGCCATCGTGCCTGGCTAATTTTTGTATTTTTGTAGAGATGAGGTTTCACCATGTTGGCCAGGCTGGTCTTGAATTCCTGACCTCAGGTGATCCTCCCACCTCGGCCTCCCAAAGTGCTGGGATTACAGGCGTGAGCCACAGCGCCCAGCTGATACTACCTTTTTAAAATCCACTTTCTGTTGTATATTAACATTGGCCAGCCTTGCTTCACATTCCCATAGTCAGAAATAAAATTAATGGAAAGAGTTCTGCTTTTCAGAATAACTAATAAAACCAGTCACTTTTTGAACTGGTTAGGAAAATGAAATGTGTATGTCATAATTTACAAAAGTTGTATTAGAATAATACTCAGTTTCTGGACTCAAGCAAGTTGAGCTTTTAGTTCTGTGACTGGCTGACCCCTTTCCAGGCATGCTTGTGAGCAGGTTCTCAGGGCATCTTGCCTCTGAAGTGGAAGAGCCTGATTGTTTTCCAGCTCTCATTCATAATGTTAGGGCTCCTCACTAAATGACAACTCACGGGCCAGTGCCACAGCAACTACTTGGACAGTTTCTTTCTTGTTTGAGCAGATGTCCTTCTTTGAATGAGACTCTGTCATTCCAAGCACTGAAGTAGCCCATAAAGGATCATAAATTTCACAATTATGTATAAGTCATTTCAATTTGAACTTTGTATGAACCAAACATCTTGTGAAAGATTTCTGGCTGTAAGATTAAGAAATCATAGAACTGTGATTCTGTTAATTCAGCAAAAAATGTTTATGAAAGTAATTCAATAATATGGGAAGGTTTAAAGATATTGCACATACATGTGATGGAACACTATACAGTCATTATATAATATTTTTGAAGAATAATGATGGAAATGCTTATATTTTGTTAAAGGTAAAAGGGATACAAAAGTCTGTATATGATCTCCCATTTAAAACGTAGATTAACAGAAAAAATTTTAAAATGAATTATACACTGAGATAATAATCTTATTAAGGAAGCATAAAATTTTTCTTTCCATTTCAGCTAATCTTCCAGTACCAACAATTGCAGCAATAGATGGACTCGCTTTAGGTGGTGGTCTTGAACTGGCATTAGCTTGTGATATACGAGTAGCAGGTGAGAATTAATCCTGTTAAAAACATAACTTAAAAAAATGGAAGTTTGTGTTTACTCTTCAGGTAATTTTAAATATTTTATTCTGCTTCCTGTTGTTGAGTAGAATGTTTTCAAAAAGTCACTTGTTGGGCCTAATGGTGTTTTCAAAATTCCCACCTGAAAAAAGTCTTTTGTTGTTTCTTGCCAGGATTTGGGTCAGGTAGAACTGAGTTTGAATCTCAGATCTTGGACCAGGCGCGTGGCTCACACCTCTCTAATCCCAGCACTTTGTGAGGCTGAGGTGGGAGGATCACTTGAGCCTGGGAGTTTGAGGCTGCAGTGAGCCGCGATCGTGCCATTGCACTCTAGCTCGGGTGACAGAGGGAGACCTTGTTTAAAAAAAAAAAAAATTAAAAAGGAAAGAAGAAAAGGAAAAGTATCTGAGGTCCTCCCCTTTTTAGGCCAATATCTTCCTCTTTAGAGGAAATGGGGGAAATGACTGTTGCTGTTGTGAAGATTAAGCGATTAATCTGTGGATGTTAATCCAAGCACTAGATCACCATTAGCTACAGTAATGATAACTTAATCTCTTTGAAGTCCACTTTCTTCCTGAATGGTTTTCTGAGGATCTTATGAGGTGAGTAGAAAACGAGTGAAAAGAATTAGTGCTAACCACTTACTGTGTGCAGTCCAGGCACCCAGTGTTATTCTAGCACTTGACATGTATTCACTCACTCCATCTACATAACAGCCCTCAGAGCAGGTACTTTGGGGCACTGGAGGAAACTGGAGAAGAGAGAGGGGAAGTAACAAGCCCCAAAGAAGTGACTGAACTGAGATTTGAACCCAGACTGTTTGGCCACAGCCCACACCCCTGTTACCTCATCAGAGCAACGTAGACTGATCTCCCGGATTTATCGTTGTGGACATTATATTCCATAGAGACTCAGCTCCGCCTGTGGCCTCGGGCTCTGAGACTGCGAACTGGGCACAGCGGATGGCACAGAGTTGTCACTGTTCTTCTCTTGCTCTCCATTATCGTTTCTGATGTGGCTGCATGTTAAAAGCAGAACTGCCAAGGCAGAAGGATTGATTGAGGCCAGGAGCTCAAGACTAGCCTGGGCAGCATAAGGAGACCTCATCTTTACAAAAGATTTTTTAAATTTTTAGAAAAATATAGTGTCAACATGATTCAGTTTCTTGGGATTTCCGGTTGCTACTCCATGTGTCCTTTTTCTTCCTTTTCACTTCATTTTAGGACCCGATTTTCTTGTAATGAAATCATTGGATTTTAAATTGAAAAGCTAAGGTACATGTAATCCATTTCTGAAAGAATACAGGTTTTGGAAATTAGAATATGGGAAGTAGTCTATTTGGATATGCAAATAAAGAAGTTATTAAGATGTTTTAAAGTAGCCATGAAAACAGACATGAAAAGAGGAACCCTGTCCACCTGTCAGAATAGTAAAACTATTTGTCAGAAGGTAACTAAAGACCTGGTCTTGAAAAGTTGCCATATCTGATATGACCTATTAAGCTCTTTGGTCTGGGGGACTATATTCAGGCAACTGAAGAATTTGGGGTTGTCAGATACTGACAAGTCTGCTGATCCTGAATAATTAATAGATCTAAGCCTCCAAATATGACTTGGCAATATCAGGTCTAATAATGGAGTTACAGCCCTGGTCTTATGAATCAAAAATTAATTCACTGCCAAGCAGTTTTTAATAGAAAATGTTGTGTGACTCTCCTAATACATGTCATTTAGAGTGCTTACTTATTTCCATAACAATGCCTTTTAAAGTGATTTTTTAAAGAATTTGTGATATCAGTTTAATTAGTAAACAATATTTTAGTGTATCTCATAACTTTTTCAAGTAGTCATATTTGAATGTGATGATATAGATGATGCTTAATTTTCTTTCTTTCATTTTAGCTTCCTCAGCAAAAATGGGCCTGGTCGAAACAAAACTGGCAATTATTCCTGGTGGAGGTATGAGTAGTTCACGCCCATTTCTCAAATCCTTGATTTGTTCCTAGAAACAGGGCATAAGGCAAAATCATGTTAATTGGAAAGGCAACAGTTTGGGTAAAGAGACAATGGTATATTGTTTGCATCCCTAGCAAAGTCCCCATTCAAGTTACAGGCATACCTAAGAGATTTTCCCCACCGCAATGAAACAAATACTGCGATAGGGCAAGCCACACAAACATTTTGGTTTCCCAGCGCATATAAAAGTTATGTTTACACTATCTGCAGTCTGTTAAGCATGCAGTACCATTGTGTCTAAAAACACAATGTACGTATCTTAATTTAAAAATACTTTATTGCTAAACATTCTAATGGTCACCTGAGCCTTCAAGGAATCATAATCTTTTTGCTGGTAGAGGGTTTTGCCTTGATGTTGAGGCTGCTGACTGATTAGAGTGGCGGTTGCTGGAGGGTGGAGGTGCTGTGGCAATTTCCAAGGACAGCAGTGCAGTTTGCCACATCAGTTGACTCTTCCTTTCACAAGAGATTTCTCTGTAGCATGCGCTGCTGTTTGATAGCATTTTATCCATAATTCTTTCAAAATTGGAATCAATCCTCAAACCCTGCCACTGCTTTATCAACTAAGTTTATGTAATACTCTAAGTCCTTTGTTGTCATTTCTGCAGTGTTCACAGCATCTTTATCAGGAGTAGATTCCATCGCAAGAAACTGTTTTCTTTATTCATCCATGTGTTAGTCTGTTCTCATGCAGCTAATAAAGACATATGCAAGACTGGGTAATTTATAAAGGAAAGAGGTTTAATGGACTCACAGTTCTACATGGCTGGGGAGTCCTCACAGTCATGACAGAAGGCAAAGGAAGAGCAAAGGCATGTCTTATGTAGAGGCAAGCCAGAGAGAATGAAAGCCAAGCGAAAGGGGAAATCCCTTATTAAAAAAACTGTGAGATTTCCTGAGACTTACTCACTACCACGAGAATAGAATGGGGGAAACCGCCTCCATGGTTCAGTGATCTCTCACCATTTCCCTCCCACAACATGTGGGAATTATGGGAGCTACAATTCAAGATGAGATTTGGGTGGGGACACAGCCAAACCAGATCAATCCACAAGAAGCAACTCCCCATCCATTCCAGTTTTATCATGAGACTACAGCAGTTCAGTCGCGTCTTCAGGTTACTCTTCTAATTCCATTTCTCTTGCTATTTCCACCACATCTGTAGTGACTTCCTCCACTGAAGTCTTGAATGCCTTCAAGTCATCCATGAAGATTGGAATCATCTTCTTCCAAACTCCTGTTAATATTGATATTCTGGCCTCTTCCCATGAATCATAAATGTCCTTAAAGGGAGCTGGAATGGCAGATCCTTTCCAGAAGGTTTTCAGTTTAATTTGCCCAGATCCATAAGAGGAATCGCTATCTATGGCAGCTATAGCCTTATGAAATGTGGTTTTTGTTTTGTTTTGTTTTTTTGAGACAGAGTCTCGCTCTGTTGCCAGGTTGGAGTGCAGTGGTGCGATCTCGGTTCACTGCAACTCCTGCCTCCTGGGTTCAAGGGATTCTCCTGCCTCAGCCTTGTGAGTAGCTGGGACTACAGGTGCACACCACCATGCCCAGCTAATTTTTGTATTTTTAGTAGAGACGGGGTTTCACCGTGTTGGCCAGGATGGTCTTGATCTCTTGGCCTCGTGATCCGCCTGCCTCAACCTCCCAAACTGCTGGGATTACAGGTGTGAGCCACTGCTCCAGCCTGAAATGTGTTTCTTAAATAAAAAGAGTTGAAAGCAGAATGATCCATGGGCTGTGGAATGGCTGTTACGTTATCAGACATGAAAACAGCATTCATCTCCTTGTCCATCTCTGTCAGAGCTCTTGGGTAACCAGGACATTGTCACTGAGCAATATTTTGAAAGAACTCTTTTTTTTGAGCAGTAGGTCTCAGCACTGGGCTTTAATATTCAGTAAACTATGCTGGAAACCAGATGCACTGTCATCCAGGTTTTATTTGTTCCATTTATAAAGCATAAGCAGAGTTAACTTAGCATAGTTCTTAAGGGCTCTAAAAGTTTGGGAATGATAAGTGAGCAGTGGCTTTAACTAAAAGCCACCAGCTGCATTAGTCCCTAACAAGGGAGTCAGTCTGTCCTCTGAAGCTTTGAAGCCAGGCATTGACTTCTCTTCTGTAGCTATGAGAGTCCTGGATAACATCTTCTTCTAATAGTAGGCTGTTTTGTCTACACTGAAGATCTGTTATTCAGTGTAGCCACCTTCATCAGTGATCTTAGCTAGATCTTCTGGATAATTTGCTGCAGCTTCTACATCAGCACGTGCTGCTTCACCTTGTACTTCTGTGTTATGGGAGATGGCTTCTTTCCTTAACCATGAACTAACCTCTGTTAGCTTCCAACTTTTCTTCTGCAGCTTCTTCACCTCTCTCAGACTTAGCTCTAGAATTAAAGAAAGTTAGAGTTATAGTTAAAGAGAGTTAGGGCTTTGCTCTGGATTAGGCTTTGGCTTAGGGGAATGTCGTGGCTAGTTTGATCTTCGTTATGGACCACTAAAACTTTCTGCATATCAGCAATAAGGCTATTCTGCTTTCTTCTTATTCCTGTGTTCACTGGAGTAGCACTTCTAATTACCTTCAAGAAATGTTGCTTTGCATTGGCAACTAAGCTAACTGGTGCAAGAGGCCTAGCTTTTGGCTGATCTCAGCTTTTGACATGCCTTCATCACTAAGCTTAATCATTTCTAGTTTTTGATTTCCAGTGAGAGACGTGTGGATCTTTGCTCTACTCCAACACTGCAGAAGCCACTGGAGGGTTATTCATTGGCCTAATTTCAATACCGTTGTGTCTCAGGGAATAGAGAGACCCAAGGAAAGGGAGAGAGATGGGGGAACAGCCGGTTGGTTGAGCAGTCAGAATACATGCATTTATTGGTTAAGTTTGCCGTCTTATGTGGGCGTGGTTCATGGTGCCCCAAAATAATTACAATAGTAACATCAAAGATTAATGATCACAGGTTACCATAAGAGATACAATAATGAAGAGGTTTGAAATATTGTGAAAATTACCAAAATATGGCACAGACACATGAAGTAAGCACATGCTGTTGGAAAAATGGTGCCAATAGATTTGCTTGATGCAGGGTTACCATTAATTTGTAAAAATGCAGTATCTGTGAAGTACAATAAAAGGAAGCACAACAAAATGAGGTATGCCTGTATGCCCTATTTTTAGCTTATGTAGACAGTGAAGATGGTGGTTCTTAAGTTTTAAGTTACTGTGCTAATTACATTTTTGTCACTGTTTGGATCTATTCTCCTAAAGGATTACACAAACATTTCAAGCTTTTATGCGTGCATTTAAATGTGTGTGTCCTCACCAACAGCTTCATGCAGACAGTGAAACCCCAAGTGGAAGAAGAAGTGCCTGGGAGTGGTGGCTCACGCCTGTAGTCTTAGCACTTTGGGAGGCCGAGGCGGGTGGATCACTTGAGGTCAGGAGTTTGAGACCATCCTGGCCAACATGGTGAAACCCTGTCTCTGTTAACAGTAGAAAAATTAGCCAGGCATGGTGGTATGTGCCTGTAATCACAGCTACCTGGGAGGCTGAGGCAGGAGAATTACTTGAACCCAGAAGGCAGAAGTTGCAGTGAGCCGAGATCGCACCACCGTGCTCCAGCAGCCTGGGTGACACAGCGAGAATCCGTCTTCAAAAAAAAAAAAAGAGGGTTCCCAGGCTTTGTACCATCTTTCTTGTGTTTCTCTGCAGTGGGACAAAAGTTGGGGTTAGTGGGTAGCCTGAACTTAGAGCTGAAGAGGTGTTGTTTCTTCTATTCCTATGAAAAAAATAGATGGGTTTCTGTTCTTGAAAGAGCCATTTAAGAAAACATCTTTCCAAAATTGATAATGAAATCTTGCATCACCCAATAAATCTGAAATTTTTGATCTTTTGATTCAGAGAATTTGGAGGCATTCCCGTTTTGTGAAGTCATTCTTTCAAAAAGTAGACTTCATTTAAGGATATGCATGTTATAGTAACCTTCCTTGGAACTTACTTTTTTTTTTTTTTGACACGGAGTCTCACTCTGTCGCCAGACTGGAGTGCAATGGCACAATCTTGGCTCATGGTACCTTTTATGTATGCTAAATGATGCTTAGAGTATGAATGAAACAACAGTAACAATGTAAATATTAAAGATGATGTTGAACATGGCAGACATGTTTGCATATGAATTGGTTAAAATTGTATGGTTAACCTTATCATTATAAGAGTATTTATTCTGATAGGTAGAAATTTAAAACATAGGTTACAGTGAAATTGAAGACTTCTCAGATGAATGTGTAAGACTCCCCATGTTTTCTACTTTGGTAATTGATGAAAATGTTATTCTTGTAGGCCAAAACCTCTAATATATACTTATTCTATTATGCCTGCCTTTTTCACTGTGACTAATAAAAAAACACTAGAAGGATTTATAAGACAATGGATCAATTTAAAAAGAATTCTCAGATAACTAATATGTGAAATAAAGCAAAATTTAGCAAAAGGGTGATGTGACATATTTCTGAAATTCTTTTGAGAAGTAAGCATTTATTGGTAATGAGGATGTGACTCATCCTAGAAGATAGAAAGATAGTGGCTGTAGTGGATTGGATGGTATGCCCCCTCCACCCCCACTCCCCCAACAGACACCAAGAGATGTCAGCCTGGAAGGAAAAGCGTCTTGCACATGTAATTAAGGATCTCAAGATGACATCATCCTGAATTATCTGAGAGAGGCTTAAATCCAAAGACAAGGGGTCCTTATAAGAAAGAGGAAGACACAGAAGAAGAGAAGGTGATGCGAAGACAGAAACAGAGTGCAGTAATACATCTACACGCCAAGGAATGCCGAGGGTTGTCAGCAGCCATGGGAAGCCACTGGAGAGAGGCATGGAACAGATTTTCTCACAGAGCCTCTCGAAGGAACCGCCCTACAAACACTTTGATTTTGGGTTTCTGGCCTCCAAAACTGAGAGAGAATAAATTTCAGTTGTTCAGAGGTATCAGGTTTGTGGTAATTTGTTATAGCAATGAATACAGTGACTTTTTGGTGATGTTTACATAATTTTTGGGGACAGATGGGGGTTAGGTGGCAGAAATTTGGGGAGGGAGCAAGATGAACTTGGTAATTTGGATATTTACTGTGACTTGATTATGAAAAGTTTTGTGTTACATCTACCAGAAGATAGAGAGCAGTGTTTGGTTTGATTAGATGAAAAAAGATCGATTATACTATAACAACCTCTTCTGTCTTGTCTCGTAAACTCACTGTGCCATACCATATGAGGTCTAGAAACTAGAATTTTTTGCCAATTTACTTAAGTTCTTTAGGGTCTTCTTCAATAGTGGATGCATTAATTAGAATCTACTTTTTATAGGTTTGATTGAATTTGGACTACATACTCTGAAAATAGAATTATTTTTCTAGTTTCTATTAAATGTGTCATAAAAGTCAGAATGCTTTGACATTTTCCCATGTACTTACAAAGGATGGTTGTCTTTTTCTTTTCTTTCTGTTGTTTTTTGGAGACAGGGTCTTACTTGGTCACCCAGGCTAAAGGACAGCGATGTAATGATAGCTCACTGCAGCCTCAAACTCTTGGGTTCGAGATCTTCCCACCTCAGCCTCTGGAATAGCTGGGACTATAGGCACACAGCACTGCACTCGGCTAGTTTTCTTCTCTTTTTGTAGAAACAGGGTCTCACTATGTTGCCCAAGCTGGTCTTGAACTTCTGGCCTCAAGCAATCCTCCTGCCTTGACCTCCCAAAGTGCTGGGATTACAGGCATGAGCCACTGCCTCTGACCTCTTTTTTCCTAAGTGAGTTTGAGGAATATATTTTAGTTCCTCTTTTAATACCATGAAGTTTTCAAGTTCATAGCTCATAAAATGTTATGTAGCTTTGAATTTTTTAATGCAAATGAAAATCAGATTCATTTTTGTTATTAATAAAAATTTCAGTAGTATTCACATTTAGATAAGAGATGCACAGAATTTTTGGTCTACTTTTAAATTAATATTACAGTTCTTAAAGTGCCCTAGGTGAAGCCTGTTCTTTTGAAACAGCAGAGATTTTATTTTAAAAATACGCTTTTGTGTTTATTACCTAAAGGAGCTATTCTGAAATTTTTATGTAGAAAAATCTTCTGCTCCATCCACAGAAGATTTTTTATCCATAGATATTTTTACCATCTCCTTTCTTCTCTTTCCTTTGTTATAGATGATATGACAAGACTGCTCTTTTCAAAAATTATGTTTTTAAATTGGTGAATTTTGCCATGCCTAAAGTGATCTCTGAGATATCCTCCTTTTCGGGTATAAATGTTTCTGTTAACTGTTCTAAAGAGCTTTCTATAATAGACACAGTAGACTGTACTTAATTTTTTTTCTCTCTTCTAGGTAGATCTCTTTTGGTTAAAAGAAAATGCGTCACTTGCCTCCTATTATAGAAGCTTGTATGAGCAGCCAGGGGTGCAGTCTCCAGGGAAGGCTTGGCCATTCCCAGTGAGCCTTTGCTCCACTGTTAGCTGCCTCAGCTTTTCCTCTTTTCCAGATGAGCAGGTGCTGACAGCCAAAAAATAGAAAATAAGTGGGGAGAATTCAAACATGGGGAAAATATTGTGGGAAAAATAGATGCTTAATTTTTCTTCTTAGTATTATGTAGAAAGTAAATATCTTTGGGTAAAATACATGAATTGTAGCCACTCTAGAAAACAGGTGTTTAAAATCTGACAAATAATCTTCTGCTAAGTTATCACAGGTCCATGATTTCATACTGGCCAGCATTTGTAAGTTAATCCAAATGAAATTGTATCTCCTTATTTGAATTTACTGTACATTTGATAAAGACAAGAGAATTAACATGATGCTATTGATGGTCATATCATCACTTCCAGCCTTTTCTGATAGCAGTTTACAGCAAAACAGTTTGTCAAAAAATAGTATTTTGTTTTGTTTTGTTTTCTTTACCTGAGCTTTGACCTGCATAGCAATATGTTGATTTTTAAGGTATGTTTTATAAGTTTAAAAAATGCTATTATAAAACAATGACTTTGAAGAGATGGTAATATTTCTAATGAACATATTAATAGACTACTGCTATCATGTAGTTTTTAATTTAGAAGGCTCAATTTTAGTTTTTATTAGAAAGAATATTGTTTAGTATCAAATGACTATTAAAAGTATTAATAGTCATTTGTCAGATGACTATATTAAAAGTATATAGTCAAATGACTATATTAAAATTAATATATTAAAATTGACTATATTAAAGTAATACAGTCAAATGGCTATATTAAAAGTATATAGTGCAATAAAAAGAAAGATGTGAAGGAATGTAGAGACATTAAAACAAAATTGAACCTCCTTAAGTAGTAGTTATATCAGATGTAATTAAAAGATGGGATGTAATTTGACTATCAAATACTTGAACCAGTGCTTTTATTTGTAATATATATGTGTATATATGTTTTTGATTACAAATATTAAACATAAAATGAAACACTATTGATTTGAAGCACTGGCTAATTTAAAAATAATTTAAATGATTACCCCAGAACCTTGTCGTAATTTTATTGGGGATTTTTGTACAATATATAGCCCTAGTTTCGTCTCCAACATTCTCACCCTTAAGAAAGCATTTACATTTCCTATCCTCTCCCAACTGGGAGAATATGCAAATATTATAAAATAAAATTCTCTTTTAGAAATAGTTCCTAAAACAGTACTTTCCTTTAATACATTTGCAAGGATGAAATACAAGTTCAGAGGATTAAGATCCTTTTATTTGACAGTATCTCTTTAAATTTACAGAGAAAATAGTGGCAGATTTTCTAATTCCCAGTCTTTGTTCTTACCTCTTCTACTGGAGGTTTTGGGGTCTGTATCAGGAAACCTTATTATTACTAAGGTAATTTGTTAAGACTTTTTGCTTGGGTGTACACCACTGGGATTGAGATGCTTTGTATTTCCACTGCTCTGTGAATTCATTTTTTATTCCCCCCAGCTTCTGGCGGGAGGCATATGCAGACTAGGAAGTTTGAATAGCAGTAAAACACACATTTTTATACCCTTTACAAAGATCTATTCCTTCCATTTTCTTTCTCCTTCCATTCCCCAAATCCTTCTTTCTCATAGAAACATTTCAAAATATAGATGAGTCTTTCAATATTTCAGCATACATTTTCTAAGAATCAAGAATGGTCTCTTACATAATCAACACTATTATCACACCCAAGAATATTAACAGGAATTTAGTAAGTAATATAATTTAATATATGATTCATAATTGGATTTCTCCAGTTGTCTGTAGCTGTCTTTTTGTATTTTGTTTTTCCAGTTCAGGATTAATTTTTCATTTGGTTAAATCTGTAGTTTTTTCAGATCTGAAAGAGTACCTCATTCATGTTTTTTATTTTCTGTAACACTAATTTAACTTTTCATTTTGCAGTAATTTTAGATTTACAGAATAGTTACAAAGATAGTATAAATCATTCTTATGTACGCTTTACCCAGCTTCCTCAAATATTAACATGTTATAGAACTGTACCACAGTTATCAAAAGTAGACAGTTAATACTGGTATGTTATTACTAACTAACCTGTAGACCTTACTCAAATGCTGTCACTTTTTTCACAAGTGTCCTTTTTCTGGTTCAAGACAGTTGAGGACTCCACGTTGCATTTAGTTGCTGTGTCTCCTTTGTCTCTTGTATTTAATCAATGTATAAATTTGTATTTAATCATCTTGACAATTTAGAAGAGTGCCAGTCTGTAATTATATGGAATGTCTTTATTTTTGAGTTTGCCTAATGTTTCCTCATGAATAAATTAAGATTATTCATTTTTGGCAAGAATTCCCCAGAAGTGATGCTGGGTTCTTCTCGGGGCATCCTATTGGGGTTGCATGATGTCCCTGTGTCTCATGATTGGTGATGGTAACTTTTCTTTTAACCTGAAACATGATACTCACCAATTTTTTTAAGGGATTAAGTATTTTATTTTTCTAATTGACAAGTACAAATTCTGTGTATGGTGTTTTGGTATATATCTACACACACACATTGTGAAGTGATTAAATTAAGCTAATTAGCATGTATTGCCTCATATACTCATTTGTGTGTGTGTATATATATGGGGTGAGAACATGTAAGATCTATTCTCAGCAATTTTCAGGTATATAATACGTTATCATTACCTGTGGTCACCATGACATACAGTAGATCTTTTGAACTTATTCCTCATGTCTAAAGTTTGTGTACTTTGGCTAACATCTCCTCAGTGTCCCCACACAAACACGATAGATAGATAGATAGATAGATAGATAGATAGATAGATAGATAGATAGATAATAGATAGATAGATAGATAGATAGATAGATAGATAGATAGATAGATATAGATTTTTTTTTTTTTTTTTTAGAGAATTCAGGCAATTGTCTTACTGAGGCTTGCTCATTCTAGATTTAACTTAATATTTCCTCATGGTTAGATTTAGGTTAAGACATTTTGCCAAGAACATTAAAATGTCAATGCTGCATGTTTCATTTTGTGTTTATTATATGATTCCTAATGTTACGTCATCTCACTTTGGGTGATAATATCTTTGATCATTTGGTTGGGGTAGTGACAAATGTGGGCATATTTTTAGGATTATCTTAGAAAATTTTCAGGAAAAGAACCTATAGTAATTACCATTGGCCGACTATTTCCAAATTTAAAAAGAAAGGAAGAAGGAAAATTAGAGCACAGAGGTTTCATGGAACCAAAAAAAAAGAGACTGACTCCAGTTTTGCCTTTTTTTCCCCTCCCTGGGTGAGGGATCTGGGGGCATTACTGTACGTCATTGTTGGCTGTGTTCAGCAGTAGGGCAGTCTTTTGGCATGTTTTCCTGGAACTCGATTTTAAATCCTGTGAGTGTGTGTAGTCCTGAACACAGTAGTCATTTTGAAAGGCTTTGTTTATAACCTTTGTTGAGATCCTTTTAGAAGTTCCGTCAGAATCTGAGCTTATTCTTTTAAATATCCTCAGCAGTGACTCATTTTTATCCTGTGAGGGTAAATCTGATTTTCATAAATATCAAAAGATCATTCTGTGCCAAATATGATTAATAAGGTCATACTATTCCAGGAAGAAAAAAAGCATAACAAAAGTAAGAACGATTTTTTTTTAAAAAGAGGCTTATACAATGTTGACATTTTACCGATGTGAAGAAAGAACAGAGTAGTTGGGTTTAGTGTAGCACTTCCCCAGGTGACTTCCTTAAAGCTGGCACTGATTCAGCCCTCTGAAGTCTAGTGTATTTATTAACATATTAACATCATTAACATACCTTGCGTATACACGAGCACACACTACAAAGTCTCATCTTTTTATACGTTAAAGTGTAATTCAGTGACTAGTTCTTTTTGTGTAATTAGGGTGGTTTGGGAGTTATTTGCTGACTTTGTACTGTGTACAGACCATTTTGTTAGTAGCTGTGGAGTAAACAGGTTTATGTAGGACTCAGTAGTGCTCCCTTGGAATTGATCATCTAAAATCTGTTAGGAGAGATGAAATGTGTGCAAACATCATAACTGCCCTTTATAATACTGTTGTTGTAGTCAAACAGGGATAAGGCAATATAAAGCTGGGAGTCATGAGTTCAGAAAAACAGTGTGGCTTCTGTCAGCCATCACCAAGATTTTTTTTTTTTATATACTTTAAGTTCTAGGGTACATGTGCACAACGTGCAGGTTTGTTACATATGTATACATGTGCCATGTTGGTGTGCTGCACCCATTAACTCGTCATTTACATTAGGTATGTCTCCTAATGCTATCCCTCCCCCCTTCCCCCACCCCACAACTGGCCCCAGTGTGTGATGTTCCCCTTCCTGTGTCCGAGTGTTCTCATTGTTCAATTCCCACCTATGAATGAGAACATGTGGTGTTTGGTTATTTGTCCTTGTGATAGTTTGCTGAGAATGATGGTTTCCAGCTTCATCCATGTCCCTACAAATGATATGAACTCATCATTTTTTTATGGCTGCATAGTATTCCATGGTGTGTATGTGCCACATTTTCTTTATCTAGTCTATCATTGATGGACATTTGGGTTGGTTCCAAGTCTTTGCTGTTGTGAATAGTGCCGCAATAAGCATACGTGTGCATGTGTCTTTATAGCAGCATGATTTATAATCCTTTGGGTATATACCCAGTAATGAGATGGCTGGGTCAAATGGTATTTCTAGTTCTAGATCCCTGAGGAATCGCCACACTGTCTTCCACAATGGTTGAACTAGTTTACAGTCCCACCAACAGTGTAAAAGTGTTCCTATTTCTCCACATCCTCTCCAGCACCTGTTGTTTCCTGACTTTCTAATGATCACCATGCTAACTGGTGTGAGATTGTATCTCACTGTGGTTTTGATTTACATTTCTCTGATGGCCAGTGATGATGAGCATTTTTTCATGTGTCTGTTGGCTGCATAAATGTCTTCTTTTGAGAAGTGTCTGTTCAAATCCTTCGCCTACTTTGTGATGAGGTTGTTTTTTTTCTTATAAGTTTATTTGAGTTCTTTGTAGATTCTGGATATTAGCCCTTTGTCAGATGAGTAGATTGCAAAAACTTTCTCCCATTCCATAGGTTGCCTGTTCACTCTGATGGTAGTTTCTTTTGCTGTGCAGAAGCTCTTTAGTTTAATTAGATCCCATTTGTCTATTTTGGCTTTTATTGCCATTGCTTTTCGTGTTTTAGACATGACATCCTTTCCCATGCCTATATCCTGAATGGTATTGCCTAGGTTTTCTTCTAGGGTTTTTATGGTTTTAGGTCTAACATTTAAGTCTTAATCCATCTTGAATTAATTTTTGTATAAGGTATAAGGAAGGGGTCCAGTTTCAGCTTTCTACATATGGCTAGCCAGTTTTCCCAGCACCATTTATTAAATAGGGAATCCTTTCCCCATTTCTTGTTTTTGTCAGGTTTATCAAAGATCAGATGGTTGTAGATGTGTGGTATTATTTCTGAGGGCTCTGTTCTGTTCCATTGTTCTGTATCTCTGTTTTGGTACCAGTACCATACTCTTTTGGTTACTGTAGCCTTGTAGTGTAGTTTGAAGTCAGGTGGCGTGATGCCTCCAGCTTTGTTCTTTTGGCTTAGGATTGTCTTGGCAGTGCGGGCTCTTTTTTGGTTCCATGTGAACTTTAAAGTAGTTTTTTCCAATGCTGTGAAGAAAGTCATTGGTAGCTTGATGGGAATGGCATTGAATCTGTAAATTACCTTGGGCAGTATGGCCATTTTCACAATATTGATTCTTCCTATCCATGAGGATGGAATGTTCTTCCATTTGTTTGTGTCCTCTTTGATTTCATTGAGCAGTGGTTTGTAGTTCTCCTTGAAGAGGTCCTTCACATCCCTTGTAAGTTGGATTCCTAGGTATTTTATTCTCTTTGAAGCAATTGTGAATGGGAGTTCACTCATGATTTGGCTCTCTGTTTGTCTGTTATTGGTGTATAAGAATGCTTGTGATTTTTGCACTTTGATTTTGTGTCCTGAGATTTTGTTGAAGTTGCTTATCAGCTTAAGGAGATTTTGGGCTGAGATGATGGGGTTTTCTAAATATGCAATCATGTCATCTGCAAACAGGGACAATTTGACTTCCTCTTTTCCTAATTGAATACCCTTTGTTTCTTTCTCCTGCCTGATTGCCCTGGCCAGAACTTCCAACACTATGTTGAATAGGAGTGGTGAGAGAGGGCATCCCTGTCTTGTGCCAGTTTTCAGAGGGAATGCTTCCAGTTTTTGCCCATTCAGTGTGATATTGGCTGTGGGTTTGTTATAAATAGCTCTTATTATTTTGAGATATGTCCCATCAATACCTATTTTATTGAGAGTTTTTAGCATGAAGGGCTGTTGAATTTAGTCAAAGGCCTTTTCTGCATCTATTGAGATAATCATGTGGTTTTTGTCTTTGGTTCTGTTTATATGCTGGATTACGTTTATTGATTTGCGTATGTTGAACCAGCCTTGCATCCCAGGGATGAAGCCCACTTGATCATGGTGGATAAGCTTTTTGATGTGCTGCTGGATTCCGGATTGCCAGTATTTTATTGAGGATTTTTGCATCGATGTTCATCAGGGATACTGGTGTAAAATTCTCTTTTTTTGTTGTGTCTCTGCCAGGCTTTGGTATCAGGATGATGCTGGCCTAATAAAATGAGTTAGGGAGGATTCCCTCTTTTTCTATTGATTGGAATAGTTTCAGAAGGAATGGTACCAGCTCCTCCTTGTACCTCTGGTAGAATTCGGCTGTGAATCTATCTGATCCTGGACTTTTTTTGGTTGGTAGGCTATTAATTATTGCCTCAATTTCAGAGCCTGTTATTGGTCTATTCAGGGATTCACTTCTTCCTGGTTTAGTCTTGGGAGGGTGTGTGTGTCCAGGAATTTATCCATTTCTTCTAAATTTTCTAGTTTATTTGTATAGAGGTGTTTATAGTATTCTCTGATGGTGGTTTGTATTTCCGTGGGATCGGAGCCATCACCAAGATTTAACAGATGACAAGTCCTACAAGGTGGGTCCCTGGCTACTTCTCTGACCTCAGCTCCTACCACTGCTCCCCTTGCTCACATACCGTTTTCCAGGCATATTTACTCACTTGCCTTAGCAGACATTTGTTGAATCATGCACTGATGTAGACAACTGGGGATACAGCCATGAACAAGGAGAGGAAGATCCTGCCACCAAGCAGTTACCTTCTAGCACAGGAACAGTAGACCTGGCAAATGATAAATTGTGTATTATGGCAGAAGTGGAAGGCGCTATAGAAAAAAAAAATAGGGGAAGGGGTCCAAGGAGAGTGTGGGTTTGTAGTTTAAAACCAAGAGGTCAGAGCAAACCCTATTTAGAAGGTAACATTGAAATAAAGACTTAAGGGAGTTGAGGAAATTAATCATACAGATGTGAGGAAGAGCATATCAGTCAAAAGTATCAACTAGTAAAGAGGCCTTAGATGGGAGTGTGCTTGGAACATTTCGCCACATCACCACAACCATAGCAGAGAGGAGGAGGAGGAGAGCAATAGGAGATACTGTCAGAGAAGCAATAGGGGAGTCAGATCTAGAGGTCAAATAGCCACTGTCAGGACTTTAACTTTTACCCTGAGTGAGAAGGGGGCTCACCAGAGGTTTTTCAGCAGAGGTGTGACGTGCTCTGACATGCTATTAGATATTTGATGGTTCATTGTCATCACTGTGTTAGGAGCAGATGATAGTAGGGCCAGGTTAAAAGCAAGCCTATTCCTGCCACGAGTCTCTTGCTGTAGTTGAAGTGGAATGTGATAGGGGCCTCGACTGGGATGGGAATGGTGAAGGTAGTGGGGTGTGGTTTAGATTCTGGGTATCTTTTGAAGATGGAGCCAAAAGAATCTCTTGACAGACTAGATGGGGAGCATAAAAGAAACAGATGTAAAGAATGACTCCAAGGATTCTGGCTGCAGTAACTGAAAAGAGAGGCTGCCTTGTACTGAGATGTAGAAAGCTATTCAAAAAGCAAGTTGGGAAGTGACAATCAAGAATATTGTTTTGGATATGTTGGCTTCAAAATGATCATTAAATATCAAGTACACTTTTAAGTAGACTGTTATACAGATGTGGAGTTTTCGAGAGCAGCCTGGGCTGAAAATAAACCGTGGGATTCATTTTTTTTCTTGCCATCCAGAGGCCTGTTCTAAAGGCATCCTGAAACACAGAAATGGACATTGGTACAGACAGAGAGAACTCCAGGACAGTAACTCCAACAAATAAAAATCTTAGGATTAAAAAATAAAATTGCCAAAATAAAAAACGAACTGGATGGACTGAATTGCAGAATGAAGATGAACAAAAGAGAGAGTGAGTGAATCTGAAGATAGAGCAATAGAAATTATTATTCAATCTGAACAACAGAGAAAAAATCATTGTGTGAAATAAATGAACTGAACCGCAGGAACCTGTGGGATAATACTGAAAGGTTTAACATTTGTGTCTCAAGTGTTCCAGAAGGAGAGGAGAAAGTGTGTTTCGGGGTGGGGGCGGGGAATCGAAGAAATAATGGTTGAAAACTTTCCTAATTTGGTGAAAGATATAAGGATTTAAGAAGCTGAGTGAACCTAAACAAGCCCAGAGAAATCCATGATCAGACACACATAAATAAACTCCCTAAAATTCAAGACTTTTAAAAAAATCCCGAAAGAGGAAAATGCACAGGCAATTCAATGGAGAAAGTGTGTTGTAGGAAAAATTGGACTGCCATGTGCAGAAAATAATAAAAAAGAACCTTGATGTAAACCTCACAATTTGTGCCAAAATTAGCTCAAAATAGATCATAAATGTAAAACTAAGTTTTTGAAGCTCCTCTCGTTCTCCAGAGTGTAAGACCAAGGGGCCTAGCCCACTGGTAAGTCCTCAGTGTGTGTGTATTTGAATGTGTGAATTACTGCTCCTGGAGAAAAGAAAATGAGATTAACTTCAAAGGATAGTTATACAGAATAGATTGGAGAATTAATACTATAAGAATATGTTACTTACTTTAACTGCCTTTTTTTCATTAAAAATAGCTTTATTTATGTGTTCAAATTGTGTAAGTAATGAAATCTAATTAATTGTTGATTTTGATCGAGTATTTTAATTTCCTCCCTATAACCTCAAATTTATGTCAGTGTTTATAGATCTCATTTTTAAAAATCGCTAGTAACTTGCTCTCTTAAAAAAACAGGTTATTCATTTTATGAGTGGCAGGTTACTTTCTTATTATCCAGCTGTAATCAAGGTAGTCTTATTTACATTTTAATATTCTATAGTGTTTATTTTATATATCAAGTTAAATAAATGGTCTTAAGAATCACTTTAAGCAGCCTAGAAAGCAGATGTTCAAAGACCTTTTTCTCAGAGTCATTAAATAGAATATGTAGAAAGTTAATCAAGGAAGGTAAATTAGTTCTGCCTATAAATTAAGAGCAGCAGTTCATTTCCCTTATCTTTTAAAAATAAAACTGAATTCACTTTTTACAAATCATCCAGTTTGGTGACTACTTTTTTGAATCTCTAGTGCCTGTAATGTGAAAAACGATGTGAACTGTTTGGACTTACCATCAGAGGGATATTTTAGTGTGTACCTTTCAGCTTGCCATCCGA
The DNA here is from genome assembly GCF_009828535.3 of Hylobates moloch. NCBI lineage: Eukaryota > Metazoa > Chordata > Mammalia > Primates > Hylobatidae > Hylobates > Hylobates moloch. The sequence goes on along the minus strand of NW_026652285.1, from coordinate 64,063,789 downwards.
CAAACTTAAATGTCAAGTCTAATGATAACAAGAACTCTCATTTGGAATAATAGAGTTAAGATTACATTCCTTTAAGAAAACTAAACACACTAGCTCAGCAGTAACATTTATGGTTAAACATCTGATGACTAGCCATGTCTACCTGTGCAGTCGAGTAAGTAGCTCATGGTATGTGCTTTGGAGTGAGGTCCCTCTTGGCTTGTGATAGAGTTTAGATATTTGTTCCCACCAAATGTCACGTTAATTGTAACCTGCAGTGTTGGACGAGGGGCCTGGTGGGAAGTGACTGGATCGTTGGGGCAGATTTCCCATGAACAGCTTTGCACCATCCCCTTGGTGATGAGTGAGTTCACAGGTGATCTGGTTGTTTAAAACTGTGTGGCACTTCCCCCTCGTTGCTTTCTTGCTCCTGCTCTCACCATATGAGATGTGTGCTCCCCCTTTGCCTTCTGCCGTGTTTGTAAGCTTCTTGAGGCCCTCACCAGAAGCAGATGCTGATACAATACTTCCTGTACAGCCTGCAGAACTGAGAGCCAATTAAATCTCTTTTCTTTATAAATTACTTACTCTCAGGTGTTTCTTTATAGCAACACAAATAGCCTAGTACTGTTGGAATCCCATCTCTGTCACTGAACTGTATTTCTTTAGGCAAGTTATTTCTCTGTATTATATATCTCAGTTTCTTTTGTACAATAAAGATAATAATAATGCCTATATCATAGGTTGTTGTGAGAATTGACTAGGATAATGCCTGTGTCATTACCTGGCACATTGTAAGGACTAACACTTTATTTTTATTGTTACTTAATGGTTGTTCGCAATAACTTTTCTTTATTTTTAATATCTTTAACAGCGTTATTAAGTTATAATTGATGTACAATAAACTACACATATTTAGCATATAATTTGATAAGTTTTGGCATATATACACCCATGAAACCATAACCAAGATGATGAACAAGAGAAAAAACTCTTAAAAAACTTTTTTTTAAAATTTTTTTTATTTTTTATTTTATTTTATTTTATTATTATTTTTTTATTATACTTTAGGTTTTAGGGTACATGTGCACAATGTGCAGGTTTGTTACATATGTATCCATGTGCCATGTTGATTTCCTGCACCCATTAGCTCGTCATTTAGCATTAGGTATATCTCCTAATGCTGTCCCCGCCCCCCCTACCCCCCACCCCACAACAGTACCCGGAATGTGATGTTCCCCTTCCTGTGTCCATGAGTTCTCATTGTTCAATTCCCACCTATGAGTGAGAACATGCGGTGTTTGGTTTTTTGTCCTTGCGATAGTTTACTGAGAATGATGTTTTCCAGTTTCATCCATGTCCCTACAAAGGACACGAACTCATCATTTTTTATGGCTGCATAGTATTCCATGGTGTATATGTGCCACATTTTGTTAATCCAGTCTATTGTTGTTGGACATTTGGGTTGGTTCCAAGTCTTTGCTATTGTGAATAGTGCCGCAATAAACATACGTGTGCATGTGTCTTTATAGCAGCATGATTTATAGTCCTTTGGGTATATACCCAGTAATGGGATGGCTGGGTCAAATGGTATTTCTAGTTCGAGATCCCTGAGGAATCGCCACACTGACTTCCACAATGGTTGAACTAGTTTACAGTCCCACCAACAGTGTAAAAGTGTTCCTATTTCTCCACATCCTCTCCAGCACCTGTTGTTTCCTGATTTTTTAATGATGGCCATTCTAACTGGTGTGAGATGGTATCTCACTGTGGTTTTGATTTGCATTTCTCTGATGGCCAGTGATGATGAGCATTTCTTCATGTGTTTTCTGGCTGCATAAATGTCTTCTTTTGAGAAGTGTCTGTTCATGTCCTTTGCCCACTTTTTGATGGGGTTGTTTGTTTTTTTCTTGTAAATTTGTTTGAGTTCATTGTAGATTCTGGATATTAGTCCTTTGTCAGATGAGTAGGTTGCAAAAATTTTCTCCCATTCTGTAGGTTGCCTGTTCACTCTGATGGTAGTTTCTTTTGCTGTGCAGAAGCTCTTTAGTTTAATGAGATTAAAATCCTACAAGAAAACCTAGGCAATACCATTCAGGCCATAGGCGTGGGCAAGGACCTCATGTCTAAAACACCAAAAGCAATGGCAACAAAAGCCAAAATTGACAAATGGGATCTCATTAAACTAAAAAAGTTTTTTCATGCCACCACTGAACTACTTTCTGTCACTGTAGATTAGCTTTTGTTTCCAGAATTTGACATAAATGTTATTATCCCTTATGGAATCTTTGCTTGGGTTCTTTTCCTGAGCATAATTATTTTCATATTCATCCAAGTTAGGTTGGGCAGTCTCAGGGCTCATGTCGCTTGTTTCAACAGTTACTGTCCTTTGTTGCCTCATGTCCAGTGTCTTGAAAACTGTTTTTTGAGTTTTTCAGGCAGGAAGGTAAATCCAGTCTTTGCTACCCTATCGTGGCTGGAAGAGGAAGGACTATGATTCATTAAATTAATAAATGCACTGTTCTTCAGTTGCATTATTTTTGTGAAATGAGCGACCACTTAATCAGAAAAGTTATCTTCTGTATATCCAGACTTTCTATTTTTCCATTCGTTGAAATCTCACCAAACTACTTCCAAGATTTGTTACCCACAAAGGTGAAATCAGACTTAACAGTGACGATCTTAAAAGGCATTTGGCATGAATAGTTTAAAGGACCACTTTTCCTTTGAAATAGACTTACTGGTTTTTATAGTTACTTGTCACTCAGAAGTGAGCACCATCTGTCAAGATTGTGGAAGAGATGGAAAAAAAAAAAATCCTCAGTGTTCAGGTTTCTTATCTTTACTATGTATGTAAAATTGACTTTTATAAAATAATCTTTTTGCTACTTGTAAGATTGCACTGTGAAACTAGAATGTGTTTTCATATTTGTGTGTCTCGCTTTCCCCATTATTTTTTCGTTTTAAAGTGGGGCTTTGTGAATATGTTGCTGGATCCTGTGGTCGCTAGGCATGGCACTCTCGTGTGGCAGTGCGATTGTGTGATCTTACTGCATACAGCATGTTGCCAGCCCTCCGTTGTTTTCTTTTCCTACAATTTCTTCCCCTTGGTCTTCTACCTTCTGCTGTCTCTTTCCTGACACCTCATCATTAAAACTCACCTGCTGCCTCTATTATGCCTCCTCCAGTGGGGAAACCTTGAGCACCCTACCCTCAGAGCCTGTGTCCCCTTGGTGGGGAATCTTGTGTACCAAACTGTTGTAATCTCAGTTAATAAGAAAGAACTAGCATTACTTCCAGATTTAACTCCCAGAGCATTCAAAGACAAAAGTAATGTTGCTACTTTTTTTTAAAAAGGGAAATATATAAACACTAATAATGTCTGATTAGGGAATCAGAATCATAGTTGGAAATAATTTTGGGGAATTTCAAAATTTCATCTTTTAGTAATTGAGGATTTCTTAAAAGTAGTTGTCTGTGTTGTCTCATGTCACTTGATTTTGATTCAAACAATAGGGAAAACAGCCCCAATAAGTAATTACTGTTAATGATTTGATGCCTGTCATTTAAAAATTTTTAAATGCATACACTGATACATTCATACATACATACATACATAGATTTTTTTTCCCTGAAAATGATTATATCATACATTCTGTTCTGCAGCTTGCTATTTTGATTTAATGTTATGTTTTAGATATCTTTCCTTTTCACTTACAACTCTTATGAAAAAACTTCTGTTTTACCGTGAAACCTTCTCCTGGCTTTTAGTTTGAGATATACTTCCTTAATCATGTTAAGGAACTCTCTTGACATGTTGATAATACTACATTTTTTGATACTGGAATTATTTAGATAGATTTTCCATTGTTGAAAGAGTAGCTTTTCTGGAATGAACTGTACATGGTAGTGGTATATTATTCCTTCATGCTAAATTGTAATTCTGGATTCTGTATATGCCTAAATTGGAATGGTATTTTATGCATCCATTTTTATAGATGAGATTATTAGCCCTTAACATCTTAAAAGGTATTTGGAAATCTTAATGTTAATTTTTAGAGATAGGGTCTTACACTGTAACCTCGAACTCCTGGGCTCAACTGATCTTTCCATCTCGGCATTCCAAGTAGCTGGGACTACAGGTATGCCCTACCACACCTGGCTGGTTTTTTAAAAAAATTTTTGTGGAGATGAGTGTCTTGCTATATTGCCTGGGCTGGTCTTGAGCTCCTGGGCTCAAACGATTTTTCTGCCTCAGCTTCCCAAAGTGCTGGCATTACAGGTGTTGTATAATACATTTCTTCTAAGAGGTGATTTTATCCCATTTTCACATTCTTTACTTGAGGAAGAAAACCACATGGCAAACATGTTTTATAAACCCAGTGTCTTCCAGACTCGTTTCTTGTCCTCTATGTTCTATAAGCTATTGTTCTTGATTCTTGCCAGTGTATAAAGTGACAGGTTTTGTTTCCATGGTGCTATGTTGTAAGTTCAGTGTTTATGTTTTTCTGTGCATGTAACATAAAGATCCTTTTTTAAAAAAAAGTTTAGTGTTTCATTACTTGCATTTTTCTTTAGATGTGGCACTGCAAAGTGAGTCAGTAACCTTTGTTGAGTTTCTAAAAGATAATGACCTGTTACAGTGTTTTGTTCTCATTTGTTATTGTTTGGAAAAAGAGTCCAAAACAATTTTGTTAAAGTCACGTTACTCTGTGGATAGGCATAGGCCATATTTTTGAGAATTCACATTAATAACAATTTTATATATGCAATACTCTATTTTTTTTTTTTTTGAGACAGGGTCTCACTCTGTCATCTGCAATCTCAGCTCACTGCAACCTCCGCCTCTGGGATTCAGTGGATTCTTTTGCTTCACTTTCTCAAGTAGCTGAGATTACAGGCGTCCGCCACCATACCTGGCTAATGTTTTTGCATTTTTAGTAGAGATAGGGTTTCACCATGTTGGCCAGGCTGGTTTCAAACTCCTGGTCTCAAGTGATCCGCCTGCCTCGGCCTTACAAAGGGCTGAGATTATAGGCATGAGCCACCGCGCTCGACCTGTTCCTAATTTTTTTTTCAAATTTTGAAATACAGATAATATTATGTGCCCCATTAGCTTATGGGGTACATAAAGGAAATTTGTATTTGATATTGGCTCTGGTTATTACTTTTGTCCTTCCATGGACAATTACTTAAAACCTTTAATGCATGAAGCTGTATTTTAGAAAGCTATTTTGGTACTAGTCTCGAAGGATAGATTGGTTTATCTTTCCCACCCTAATGAAACTAGGTCACTGGCATTTGGCACATCTCCATGATGTGAGATTTGATGTTCAGATGTGCTGTCTAGAAATGGTAATGCATTGTCAGCAAGACCACTTTTCATTTCATCAACATAATTTCCACTGCCCTGGAATCAATTTATTCCTTGACCTGTTAATAATTACACTTGGTCACTAGCATTTCAGTGGCAGAGAAGGCCTCTGGAAATGGCCATAGTCATCCTTTTGGGTGATAAGTTATAGGATTTCTGTTCGGCTTGGAGGTTTGGCCTGTTGAAGTGGTTGACATTTTATTAAAACAAAAGAGCAAACTTTTACCTGATGGGATGTTAGGATTTGCTCTGTCAAGTGGTCGAGAACACTCATTTAATTATCTAACCGATGTTAGGATTCGCTCTGTCAAGTGGTCGAGAACACTCATTTAATTATCTAACCGTACTTTTGCATTACATTTTTTTTATGGCCAACTTTAAACATGCCTAGGGAAGTTCCCATTCTATTCTCAGCCAGAAGCAAGTATTTGAAAAATGAGAAATAACCATAGAGCTCCTCTAAGATTAATTTTTTACAGGTCCAAGAATACTTGATATTTAAAATGAGCTACTTTGAAATCAGTCATGTATCACATCAGTGTTTCAAAAAGAGATTGAGAAAATATGGGCTGTTAGAAAACCACTAACCTCACCTGTTGCTCCGTGGTGATTTGGAGCCCTGGAGCATGGCTGCCTGGATCTGAAACTTTGCTCTGTGGCCTTTTGGGAAAGTGACTTGCCTCTCTGTGTTTCTGTCCTAATCCCTAAGTGCAAGAGTGGTCATGCATATTTTATAGTGGCATTGAGAGGATGACAGGAATGAATGCATGTAGAAGGCTTTGAAAGGGTTCTGGTAGATCACTACCCAGTGTGTGTTGTACTAGTCATCATTGTTACTGTAGCTTAATGTGTTTTAGTGTTTATAGATGTCCTTTTTTCTCTTTTGCTATCCCAGCGCCTTCCTTGCCTAATTGTTACTCTCTTCTGTGTGGTTAGGAGCAACTAGTTCAGTTTAATTTCCCTTAGAGAGCAAGTTTTAGATATAGCATCATTTTGAACTACTAAGGAAGTTTAATTCTCCTAGGATTGGTCATATAGCCTTCTTTAGCAAAATTGAACAGGAACCTTAGGTGAAGCTTGGTTAGCCAGGTTTATGGATCTGGGGCATTTTCTATGCTTTAACTTTGTATATTTGACTGTTTAGTAGATGTTTATCTTCCTTGTTTGAAGTTCACTTTCATCTTATTGTTGTTAGTAACCTACATATTTATTTAATGTGGATTAAGTCCTCTATTATTTAGAAATAAAAATTGAGTTGCTAATCTGATATTTACACTACTTTTCCCAATTTTTATACACTTGACTTTGCAGTTATACATTTTTTGCTAATTATTCATAAGGCTTACAACTACTACTGGTAGTTCAACAGAAAATAAGTACTGTATTGTAAAATCCTAAAGGATTTGGGTTTTTTATTCAAGTGTATTAAGAACACATCCTTAGGTATTGAAATAAGAACCTTATAACATCCTGTCATCTTCTAGTTTGCAGTTTCACCTCTTTGCTAGTGCCGATGAGGCCACTGATGTGTCATCGTAACACTCTGAGTGGCAGTAGGGAAGGAGCTGTTTCATTTGGTTGACTACTGTATCAACAGTATCTAGCCCATTGCTCATTACATGATAGGTGCTTAGTAAATATTTGTTAAATGAAATAAAATGATTTTCTCTATATTTTGTATTTTCTAGGATTTTTAGGAGGCATACCCAGAAAATAGGCTTATATGGTTTTTTTGGATTTGTTTCTGCTAATTATCAGTATGCTTTGCACGTTTGTATTCTGTTTCCATTTCTTTTGTTGTTGTAGTTTGTTTTTAAATAGGCACAGTTTCAGTACCTGTTTCCCTGCTCTACATAACACAGACCTTGAGAGAGACCTTCTCTTGTGTGCCTATTATTTTTAATCCTTAGACTCAAAAGAACAGATTTTCTTTCTTAAATTCAAATATACCTGGCCAGCCCTTTTCCACCTCTGAGAAGAGAGAAAAGAAAGTATATTAAGATTCTGGAATTATTTGTGTTTTATGGCTGTGCAAAATTAAAGTGTCAAAAAATGTTAGAGAGCTCAGATCCTTTTAAGATGCAAACCACTGAATTTGTGTGTCAGTGATTGCCCTGGAACTGGAGGTATCCCCCTGCCAATGCCCGGTTTGGGGGCCACTGTGTAATTATTTTTTACTGATTTGCCTCATGCATGTACACATATGCATGTCGTTTTTGATGCCTTAAAAACATCTCAGTTATAAAGACAGAGAGTTTTAAATACTTCAATTTGGTACTTTTATTTTGAGCAACTTTAAATAAATGTTAACATTTTCAATGCCAGTTGATATTGCAGAAATCTAAATTGCTGTTCAAATATGTGAAATTTGTCATACTAGTTTTTCAGCTGTTTTCACTTACAGTGCTAATTAATAGCCACTTAACCTTAACACTTTCATACTAGTCAGTTATAGTAGAATCCTGTCATCATGCTGCTATTAGGAGGTAACTGTGTTACAAGGAATACTTGGGAGTTTTCTCTTTGATGTTTGTACTACGTACACAGTGAAGGGTGTTGTACATCGTGACTGTAGTGAACCTTTTTGTGTGCATGTGTGTGTTTTTAACCTTGGCAGCATCTTAATCCCTCTTTCCAAATCTCTGGGTCCCTGCTGAGTTTCAGCAGCTTTGTCCCTGCCCAGGACAGCAGGGTCCTCATCAGAAGTGGGCCTCTCGGGCGTGGCTTGGGGCTTCAGTCCTGCTTCATGGTGTGTTACTGGTTTTTGCCTGTTTTCTGAACATATTTCTTCAGCATTCCTGGTAGTTTTGGGGGCCACCCAAAAACCTTTCAGCAAATTATTCTTCTGTATAAATCAGCCAAAGTTGGTATCTATTGCTAGCTGCCAAGAAACTTGACTGATACAGCTGTGTATTGTTCGGTTCGCCTAAATCCCAGTCAGTGATGTATATTGATGCTAAAGTACAAATGTTATGTAGTCAGAATTTTGCTCTCCTATTTCTTTAGAGTATGTTTTATGCCTACTAGGTCTTACTTGATTTTACAGTGAAGTTTTTTTTGGTTCGTAAGTTTGTGAAATATATTCAGCTAAAATTATTTTATTGAGTACTGCTTATGCACCAGATACTTGTCGTAATGGCTGGAAGTACAGTAATAAACAGAGACAAACCCCCAGCCTTCACTGAGCTTACATTCGAGGAGGCAGACAGATACATAAAATATATACTATGTTAGACCATGGTAAATGTGGTGATGGAAAAATTAAGCAGAAGATGGGAGAAAGAATGTGAATGAGAAGGTTATTAGAATGGGTATTGGGTGTTTTGAGATGAATCCTGATGGTCTTAAGACAGAGGTGGGAGGGTGCTGGGCACTGTTCCCATTTCTGCTGGGCCCGAGTGGAGGCCCAGGGAGGAGCAAGGCAAACCCAGAGTGCTCTCGGCTTCTGGATTTCCCTTGACCCCTAAGATGTGCTGATTGGCTCAGGACACTGACGGGACGTGTAGAAAGCAACATTTTAAAAGAGTAGCAAGCTGGGGGAGCATGAGAGCAGCTTAAGTGTACTTCAGCAGGCACGGGTGTAGTGGGATTAAATAGGCAATTATTGTAGAATGAAGTTTAAAAGTACATTTGGATACAAGAATTGACATTTTAAATACTTTACTATAAAAATTGAAGCACATGGCCTATTAAATCTGGACCATATGTTCGTTATCCTAATGTCTATTTTAGTTGTGACACCACACAGAGAATGTGTAGGAGCACCAGCTTTTAGAATAACACAATTTCCAGGGGGAGCTGCTGTTGTGTTTCCTTATTTAACATACAAAAGCATTTGACGCCTGATACTCACATGCTTGTGCAATATATATAGAAAAGTCTTGGAATTATAGAAAATTCGAAGCATGTTTAGGCCGGGTGCGGTAGCTCACACCTGTAATCCCAGCATTTTGGGAGGCCGAGGCGGGTGGATCACCTGAGGTCGAGAGTTCGAGACCAGTCTGGCCAACATGTTGAAACTCCGTCCATACTAAAAATATGAAGAATTAGCTGGGCGTGGTGGCGGGCACCTGTAATACCAGCTGCTAGGGAGGCTGAGGCAGGAGAATCGCTTGAACCTGGGAGGTGGAGGCTGCAGTGAGCTGAGATTGCGCCATTGCGCTCCAGCCTGGGCAACAAAAGTGAAATGTCCCAAAAACAACAACAACAACAACAAAGCATATTGAAGATTTTGTATTGCATTATAGAAAGACTAATATAATATTTTATTATGCAGAAAGGCTACATATATTTGAAGTAATTGTCATAGGAGAAACCCTACTAAACGTAGAGTCTTCTTTCCTCACTTATATTTTTACTAAATGCCTTAGACCGAATATTTATTTTTGTCGCTGTGAATATTAAAGAAAACCAAGCAGAAGCAGTCTTAATATCTTCTTGATTACATTTCAGAAAAAAAAGAAATGGCAGAACATTAAGCCTGAATGCCATTTGCTATAATTACTCTGTGTGAAATATAACTGGTAGCTGTCAAGCTTTGATTGAAATTTACTGAAGGTTGACACCAGCTGCATGTATTAATTGTCTCTGCAAGCAAATGCACATACCACCATTACCATTTGGAAGCATGCTCTTTTCTATTGAATTTGTTGTAAAGCATTTTCTGATTGTGTTTTGATGAATGCTTCTCTAAGTTCAGATTTATCTTTTGCTTCATTTCTAGCAAACAAACAAATGTCCTTTTAGCTAACTCCTAAGTACATCTATATGAAGGATATTTCCAAATTTGTAACACTGACCATTTGGAGAAGGGAAACTTAAAAATTATTATTTTAAAGAAGTGTTTTGAAACATGTTTCTAATAAAGATTTATATATATATTCCCTATTTGGACTATTAATATTTGACTCATTCTACATGAAATTCAATTCATGGATTAGTATTTTTATAAGGTAGTTCGATCATATTAGGACAGTTATTTTTTCATCCTTTTTAGTTGGGCAGTAGCAACCTCCACCTGAAATTTTTCTATGCATACTATTCATAAAATGTATTTTTAAAAGCATTGAAACAAGCTTATTCTTTATATCAAAGTGATAAATACAGGTGTGCAAACTTATTTGGATTGTGTACAAGTGTATTTTGGTAGGTGCATTGCTACAGTGTTTGGTTTGATAGGTACCACATATGGCACCGGGTGGGTCAAATACTGATTCTTTATTCATTTTGATCACAGTCAGAATTGAACAAAGATTCTAGGTGCAGCACAAACAGAAGGTGTTCACCCCCTTTTTGCTCTACAAGGGGCGTCTATTTTGAGTCTTACAGAAGCCAGAACAGTGTGAATATGACCTAAATTCATCTGAAGACCTATGCTGAGAAGTAAATTGGTATCATTGGCCTATTGAGAATCTACAGTAGACATTTGTTGCTTTTTAGCTGTCCAGGATCTATTCTCCTTCCTGAGAACGCCCCAGTTTCTATGAGGAAAGCACAGGCCTGTTCCCACTAGGGAAGGGAACCAGAGCCCCCTCCACCTCCTTTCTCTTTGGAGGTGGAACTTTGAGTTTCTGCAGGCTGGAGCTCTTCCACAGGGCTTTCCAGTGGGAGGTGGAGCCCAGCAGCCCTGGAAGTCTCCATGGAGATGCACTGACCCTTTCCCTGCACATTGCCAGTTGGTCTCTATGGTCTCTGTATGTTATCTTTTGGAGCCTCCCTTTGATGGTCTCTGAGAGTCTTCCAAAAATCCCCTTTCCTTATGCTAACCAGAGTCAATTTTAGTTGCTTACAACCTTCACAGGAGCTTTAATTGGCTTAAGAAGCATATCCTTTTAAAATCTAAAGTGGAATTTTAATTTTAGCAAAAGTGTTCTTCTGGCTCACTTGATAGAGTTTGATGCCAGTTTAAACTCCATTGCTGGGAGACAGCTCTTACACTAGCTCTGTAGACCCAGCCAGGTAAACACTTTGTTTCTCTTTGTAGTTAGGTTTTGAAGATAAGGTTTGTACAGATCTGGGTATCATGTCATAAAGGGATTTGGCAATGTTGTTTTGTGGAATAGTATTTAAAATTTTAGGAACGTTTCCCAGAGCACGAGTGTTTAAAGCCATCATTGGTGACTGGATGCTGTGTGTCTTAAAGGGGTAGCTGAACTCAGACATTTCTTCAGCTGCACTTTGTATCGTGTAGTTTTATTAAAATGAACAAAATATATCCCTCTTTTCCTTATCGTAATTTTAAAGTGACAGTGTTAGGGTTAGAAGTATAACATGACTGAACTTGAAACATTACATTTGGAAATTCATTAATACAGAATAAAATGTACTTTTCTCATTGAAGGCACTTGGTTTCTATTGAAATTAGAATATTACTAGCAGAATCATATATTGAAAATAATTTAAATGTTTATCTTTCAATCTAAGTATGAACTAAAGAAATGGAAAATTTAAACATTTATATTTAGATCTGTCACTACATAGTTTTTATATTAGACTACTGTCTGTCTCTATCATATTTTCACTGTAGGCCTTCCAGACACATAAGTGTTTCTGTGAATTAATCCATCTTTTATGAGGGAGTTCATGAAGACTGGTTTCTTAGATACTTAGAAAGTATTAATTATCTGGCTTGGCGTGGTGGCTCATGCCTGTAATGCCAGCACTTTGGGAGGCCGAGGCAGGCGGATCACGAGGTCAGGAGTTCGAGACCAGCCTGGCCAATATGGTGAAACCCCATCTCTACTAAAAATACAAAAATTAGCTGGGCATGGTGGCGCACGCCTGTAGTCACAGCTACTCAGGAGGCTGAGGCAGAAGAATCATTTGAACCCAGGAGGCAGAGGTTGCAGTTAGCCAAGATCGCACCACTGCGCTCCAGCCTGGGTGACAGAGCGAGACTCCATCTCAAAAAAAAAAAGAAGGTGTTAATTATCTGAATCATTCCACCTCAGTAGGATAAACCTTGATAGAATGTAGTCATGCCAGCATCTTGTTTTATATTCTTGTCTATTAAACAAATGCTTAGATATTGTATTATGCATATCCTTGAATATATTTAGAAGCATCACAATTGAATATGTATGGATTTACCTCAAAGAAGACTGGGAAATAGTTACAACTGGCATATTGTCATAAAAACTAGAAGTATTATGGGTTTTAAAAAAATAGGTCTATGGGCCGGGCGTGGTGGCTCACTCCTGTAATCTTAGCACTTTCGGAGGCTGAGGCAGGTAGATTGCCTGAGCTCAGGAGTTTGAGACCAGCCTGGGCAACACGGTGAAACCCCATCTGTACTAAAATACAAAAATTAGCTGGGTGTGGCAGTGTGCACCTGTAGTCCCAGCTACTCAGGAGGCTGAGGCAGGAGAATCGCTTGAACCTGGAAGGCCGAGATTGCAGTGAGCCAAGATGGCTCCACTGCACTTCAGCCTGGGCAGCAGAGTGAGACTCCGTCTCTTAAAAAAAAAATGTCTAGGAAGTGTTGTGTTTTTTCTCAGTGTGTTTGTGGTCCTTGCACATTCATATGGCTGCAAACACTTTAAATTTTGTGCCCTCCCAACATAGATATGAGTTATGTTGGAATGAGTTTATTTTAAACCAGAGTATGTTCTTATTATAGAAATGTTACATAGGATGAGAAGACCCATGGAATACTGCTGAAGCCTAATTTAACCCAAAGTTTGGGTGGAGCACTTTGTGCTTTCATGTATAAAAGAAAACCGTTTCTGTGTGAATGAAGTTTTAATGGCAAAAAGCTACTGAATTTGGAATGATGATGTTTATTATGATTGTTGGTCCTTGAGGGAGGTTGACTCTGTGGGGTTTTAGTCTGGTTTTCATTTTTCCTACCTTGAGAACATCCTTCTGATCATCTGGAGTTAATGTATGAAGACCAGAGCAGCCCTTAGCTGAAACTGGAAGTTAGGAGGATAGATCTGTGAGTCCAGAATTAGGGGTTCTGGGCAAGGGTGCAATATCTGTGGATGCAGGGGCTGGAACCAGCAAATCTGCACTATTGTCTTCCAAGAACTCATATGGAAAAGGTGGTAGTAGTGTTAGGTGAAGGAATGCATTTACAGAGTAGAGAAAAGGGGCTAGGAAAGGGGAAATGAGCTCCCTACGTCACCTTTCTGCCCTGCCTGCCTGGAGTACTCAGTACCTGAGAGAAGAAGCAACCAAATGTTCCTGAATGGTAGACCGAGGCTCCCTTAAACCACTGACAGCAAGGATGCGGCATTTCAGTGGAATGCTTTTACCTCTTCAGTTGCAACCACTACCAAGGGAGAATGCTGTGTACTCCCTGTGGTAGCTTCATACTTGCTTTCCATTTGCGGAAGACTCTGAGGGGCAAGGAGATGCCGCCCAAAGGAATAGAAGTGCAGGCAACTGAAGACATAAATTTGAAAACCTTGAGTTAACCTACTTGGCTGTTAGAGCCATTAAACAAGAGCAAGACACCATAAGAAGGGAGCAGGTGAATGGTGAAAATGAAAAACATGGGCCTCATCCTACATTGTAAAGGTTTAGAGTTAAGGAGACAGGGTTTAAACCATTAACTAATTGTGTGACAGGCCACTAATTATGGCAAGGTACTCGGGTCTCTGATCTTTTCTTTCTCTGTAAAATGAAGGTGATGATAGTATCTGTATTGCAAAGTTTTTTTTAAAGACATTATATTTGTTACCTTTTAAAGACTGCTTTGTAAACTTTAAAGCACCATACACATGTTAGTTATCCCATGGCTTTTTACATTGGTAGCTGGGGCACCTTTCTAGGGCATGCATTGCTAATTCTAAGTTTCAGTGATGCATCAGTAGGCTAAGCTGACACTTCCCTTTCTGCCATGTGGACTGATAATCAAGAGACCTGGATTATAGTGCTGGAGATCTGGTTTTGCTCCTGAGTAGCTTTGTGCTTCTCAAACTTCCCACCAAAATAAAACATACACACACAGAGTGCACTAGCAGTCTGTCACATGGGCATACTTTGTCTAAAATGTCAGTTTAATCATTTTTTGTAAAGTTTGCTATCTAACCCTTAAAATATATGTTTATGTTCAACTATACATACCTCTAAGTTACCTATGATTAAGATTGCCTGAGCCTGTTCCTTTATGTGCCCCTAATCACAGGGGCATACACACCCAACTCTTGAATTTTTATTACTTGTTAAAGAAGAGTACTGGACTCTGTGAGGCCTGGTGTACCTTTCTGGACAATTATTCTGTGAACCTGTAGAGCAGATATTGCAAAGAACTCTTGACCTGGTTACAAAATCAAATTATGTGACACTCATTTTTATCAACTGGTGTCTAGATATTGTGTAATCCTTACCCATATGAGCCAGTCATAGAGGGCTTTGCTCAGGGTTTATTATTGTAGAGGCCACAAATTAACCAATGTTATTGGCTTACAGATATTTTTGAAGGTTAGCCATCAAGTACATGACCTTTCATTATGGTCTTCACTCTACTTTTGTGTGTGATTGTAACTTTCCTTTATAAGCTTAAAAATCATTAAGGCTCTGGGTCAAGAAAGCAGACTTGTTACTGAGCATTGTCATCTGCCTTCTCATTTTAAGGCTTCACCAAAATGAAAACATAAACTATAAAAGAGAAAAAAAGGTATAATTACAAACATGAATACCAAAGAAAAGGGAAAGGAGTCATCAACAAATGAGATATATAACTCTTTAGGAAGAGGGGATTGATTTTACAGATGAGACGGGTTGAAAATCCCTAGCCTAAATGTACCGCAAAGAGATTTCTGAAGACATGCAAGTCTTCAGAAAAACTGACTTCTTTAGACATGAGACTAAATTCAGAAAACTAAGACTTCTGATATGGATTTTGATGTTGCACAATAAAATCCTTCTGATTCTGTGGAGTCTACTGCTCGATAGTCAAGCTGTTTTCTGTTCATATCAAGTAAAGCCTGCCTATTGAGGCAAGCAGAGTTCAGAATTCCCACTTAAGCTAGGAGGCCCTCCCCCAGAATACGCCAACTGACACGAGTGGAGGAGAACAGTTCCCACTCTCCTGGTGTTACTGTCTTAAAGAACACACAACCAAGAGGTCATGGAGTACATGAGGAGAATTGACAGTGTGAAAGAAAAACAACTGAGCCTTAAGGAAACAGCTAATACAGAAACAATGATATTACAAAAAAGAGCTATTAGGTTTTTTTTAAAGGATTGCTGAAATGAAAATTTGAGTAGAAATGTGAGAAAATGAAGTTGAAGTAACCTTCTAAAATGTAGAGCAAAGACCAAAAAAAAAATGCAAGAGCAAATATGTGGGGAATTAACCTCTGAGGTTTGACATTTGACTTAATGAAGCTAGAGAAAAGGAAAGAGAGGAGAGGAAATTATCAAATTAGTGGAGGAATATAATTCCCAGAGATGGAAAAGACACACATCTTTATATTAAAAAGACCCACTGAAAGCCAGAACAGTTAATGAAAAAGAGTCACTGTGGGTGTGTATTTGTGAAATTTCAGTGCTCGGAGGATTAAGATCGTAAAAGATTTCAGAGAGGAAGAAAAACAAGTTGCCTGTGTGTGAAGAAGTATTAAGCTGGCATCAGTTGTTTCATCAGCAACATGGATGCTATAAGCATTGCCTACAAAACCCAAAGGTAAATACACTTTTAAACCTAGAATTCTGTACCTGAGGTATGTATAGATATATATGAGATAGCAAAGATATGTCTAGATATAAGATAGCAAAGTTAAGACATTTTCAGATGTGCAAGGCCTGGAAAAGTTAGCTTCCCAAATACCTCTTTTTGCTTTTTAGAGATAGGATCCCACTGTGTTGCCCAAGCTGGTCTCAGTCTCAAAGTCCTGGGCTCAGGCAGTCTTCCTGCTGTGGGCTCCCAAAGTGCTGGGATTACAGTTGTGAGCCACCATGCCCAGCCTCCCAAATACATTGATCAGAAAGATAGTTGAGTATGTACTCCAGGAAAACAAAGTAATAACCAAGAAAGAGAGACTTGGCCTTCAGGAATTAGAGGAACCAACCTAATTGCACAGTCAAAGCAGGTCTTTGAGGTAATAATGGCTATACAATAGTCCAGAAAACAACCATTCCAAATTGGAACAGGAGTACAAAAGACTCGAAGCAAAACAATGGTTGACAACTTGGGGATAACATCTATCTCCACTTCAACCTTATGCTCCCAGAAAAAAAGCAATTAGGAACCCTAGGAGAACCTCCACTCATGCCTCAGTTTGTAGGGGAAGGTCAGGCTTTTAAGCAATCAGCAAGAAAAGTGGGTCCATTTAATCTTAAAACTAGATTTTAAAAATTTATTGTAGTGGTCAGATTATGACATTAGATTTGTATAGAATGAAATGTAATTTTAGTATACCTCTTGGCCTGGTATTAAATTGTGTATACACACACACACATATAACACATATATGTGTATATATATAATATTGCAGATACTGATTACTGATTTTCAACACAGCTAGTCTGTGATAAAGTCTTGATAGTGGTTATAATCTTGATGTTATAGGAAAAGTGAAGCTTACGTAAGGTGGGTTGTGGAAACTCAGAGGAAAAGGGTGTTGTGGCTCCAGTATCAGTGAGAAATTGATATACATGGTGGACTTGGTGAAACAGAGAACGTAATTATATTCTATATACTTATAATCACAGCTAGTAGAAGGGCTAAAAATTGGGAGAGGCAGTTGCCCAAGATTAATGTAGATGAGCTAAATTCTAATTTTTAAATTTAGGAGAATCAGTAGACATTATGTAAAATTATTACATCCAGAAACGTAGATACAAGTTTACTATTTAGGGATACAGAGATGACTACCAGAAGAATGAAAAACAAGAAGAGTCAAAATTTATTCTGAGGAATGGGTCATGGTATAGGGAGGGAATGTGGAAACACAAATTCTCTAGTGTTATTAGATTTATTCTACATTTACATATTTTGAGAAAACAAAACACTTAAAATATTTTCTTATTTGGTGTTTCACTAATCTAGACCTATAATGAAGTTTTGTTAAAGAGTTAGTTTAAATAATTGTCTGAACTCTTTGATACTTGCCTTAAATAAAATAATATGAAAACTTTTTCTTCACACTTGGCTTTTAAAACTGAGTTATTTTGGATAAGAACAAGAAAAAGTCACATGAACAATTATTTTTCCCATTATTAAACCTAACACTTTTTCCTGAAAACATTTGTGCTTTTTTACTATTAGTTGTATAGATATAGAAATAAGTGAATACAGCTCACTTTTAATAAGTGTGAAATTCAGCCCTGAATCTGGTAGACCAAGTCATTGATGACACAAATCATATCCTGTGGTAAACCATGGTATAGAAGTGAGGATGGGGCTTCAGAATCCTTTCCAACACTGTATTCCAAGCATCAAATAGACATTTGGTCATTTGCAGTTGACTCAAAAGCAAAGACCTAGTTTATGTTCTTGGCACTATTCTGCTTCTACTCTAAAGATAACCCATAGTAGAGTGACCTAGGGAGAACATGTGGAGTACTATCTCAAAACACAGCAACACTGCAGTAACTGCAGCAGAACAAAAATGCCTGCAACACTCAAGAAACGTACCTGTTGCCATGGCCGCTTGCAACTTTTGTGGCCTGTAAGTGAGATTGATAATTCCTATTTATCCCTCCCCAAGCGAATGTCTACTATATGACTATATCTGAAAGTTCTGTGATTTTCTCATCCTGACAGAAACAACTTCTTATTCACAAAACAGGCAGCTGGTTCACTGGCCATAGTTTGCCAGCCCTTGATGGAGTAGTTACAGAGTTTTGAACTAGATTACCTAGGCATGAATGTTGTCACCACCCCCCGCCCCCACCCCACTCCAATTGTGGGACTTCGTTTTCTAATCTTTAGTATTACCATAATGGATGTGTCAGTGCCATAGAGTTTTGTGAGGATTAAATGGAGTGTGTAAAGTGCTTGAGAATCGTGCCTGGCTCATAGCAACTGCTCTTTAAGTTTTATAATAGCTATTATTGAAATAGGGTACAAGTGGCTAAGTTTACTCTCATATGCTGGCTCAGCCTGGTCAGAGTGTTTGGGGCCATGTTCATGTTCAGTGGAAATAATGCTGTCTGATTAGCTGTGTTGGAGGGGCGAGGGGAGACTGTAGTAGCTGGTCTAGGTCTTTGGTACCTCTTGTAGATGATCCTGTCATCCTCGGATAAGCTCTTCATGATTAGGAATGCAATACTACATTAAAATATTTCTATTAGAAAGCAGATTTAATTCAAAGTTATCTCAGGTACACTGGGTTTTACAGAAACATAACTGATGTAAATTTAAGGTTGGCGAGTAATGGATTTATAAACTACCCTTTAATGATGTTAGTTAACTCGAATTTATCTTGATGACATTTTGCAAAAATAATATTTAAAGAACAAAGCAGTTTGTTGAACAGTATGAACTAAATGGAGTATAAACATGAAATGCTTTTATTTTTCTCTGGTTATTGGCTTCAACTGAACTTTTAAAAATCTTTTTTTCCCAGTGGTTCATGTGTTGTTGACTGACTCAGTAACTTTCTAGTCATTTTGGTTGTTCAGGAGAAAGATGCCTGCTTAATTTGGCTCAGTTTAAAACTTCAATCTCAAGTCTAATTCAAAAGTATCCTGTTTCTATTTCCAGAGAAATAGAAAGTAACAGAGTAACAGAGACCAAATGTGTCTTTCTACTTTAAATTACTGGAGAATGGGGCAAATATATGAAACAGCTGTTTCCATACACTGGATTACAGATAGCACAGATCTGTGATCCTGAGAGAAAATAATCTACTAAGGGAAGTCCTAAAATCACTGCTTTCTGCCTAGAGGCATTTTCCAGACGACAGTGAAAGAAAGGAACCTAGGAATTCTGAGGAGGCTGAAGTGGATTAATATGTGGGATACAACACAGGATAGGAAGTAGCTACACAGGAGAACAGAAATTTGCACGAGGGTGACCTTGAGTTTGTTGGTGATTGCCAAGATGTGCTTTCATTTGATAAAACTCAACAAAGCCACAAAGGAACTACCAGAGAAAGAGAACTGTAAGCAGACTAATTCTCAGAGTTCACACAGAAGTGAACTGGAAACATTTAAAATTCTGAATAGCAGATTAAAGAGGCTTTGTAGGACACCCTGAAGAAAATAGAAACCCAGAAGGATTATGCTTTGGTAGGGCCATACTATCCTTAAAATAAAGAATTCTCTAGGCCTGTCTTAACAAAGCTTAGAAACAAGCCCCAAAAGGATCCACCTGCTTGACAAAGAATTTAACTGCCTTTGGTACATCATTCAATATGCTTTGAAGAAATACAGCATAATCCAGCACAGAACAAAATTACATAATATCTAGCAACCAATAAAAAAGTAGTAGATATGAAAGCAGGAAAATACGACCCAGGAGCAGAAGCAGTCAGAAACAGAGATGATAGAATTGGCAGAAAAGGGTCTCAAAGCCACGACTACATTTATACTCAAGGATTTAAAAGAAAAAAGCTAATAAGAGAAATTGAAGATATTAAACAACTATGTGAGATGTCTGGGGGTAAAGTTCACAATCTCTGAAGTGAAAATTTTGCTGCATTTATTTCACTTCAGAAATTGTAAATTTTGCAAGTAACAGCAGATTAGGTACTGTGGAAGAAAAGTTGAGTGAATCTGAAGACACAGAAATAGACACTGTGGAAACCAGAGTACACAAAGAAAAAAGACCTAAAAACTATAACGAATAGAGCCTCAGGGACCTGGGTCTATTGTGTATACATATTATCAAGTGGTCCAGTGGATATAAAATAACAGTAGAAGTGGGGAAAGAAAGAATATTTTAAAAACTAATGGCCAGAACTTCCCCAAATTGAGTGAAAATTAATTTTTACTGCCTCAAGACATCTATTGTACATAATGAATTAACTTCTGTCCTGTGCATCTAAGAGGTATATGTACCATCATTGGGATATTTTAAAGTATTCATATTATTTCCTGTTAGCTGTATTCTCTCATAAAGCCCTAGCTGAGAAAGGCCATTGTTGATCAACCACTAAAAATGCAGAGAAATACAGCTAGTAAGCCAGTAGCGAGGATAGAATGGAATACTAAAAACACTCATTCCAAAGAAGACAGGAAAAGAAAGAAGAGCAAGTAACAACAGGTGATAAAAATGGAAAACAACAAGATGGTAAGTTTAAACTCATGTGGATAGTTACATTAAATGTAAATTTTGTATACAATACAGTTAGAAGGAAGAGATTGTCAGATTAAACCAGTAGATTCAATGGCATGCTGTTTATAAAAGACACACTTTAACCATAAAGATACAGTATAGGTTTAAAACTAAAAGGATAGAAGGAGATATGCCATGCTAACAATAGAAAAGAAAGCTGGAGCAGCTATGTTAACACCAGACAAACTAGGCTTCAAGACAAGAAATATTACCTGAGATAAAGGAGGGATGTTTCATAATAATAGAACTTCAACATGCATAGAGTGAAAATTTCCAGAACTAAAAGAAAAAATAAATCAACTGCGTTGGTTGGAGATTACATAATTGATAGAGCAAGTAGAAAGAAAATCAGTGAGAATATAGAAAACTTTAGGTATATTAGGAAACAACTTGACCTAACATTTTCAGAGAACTCCACAGAAGAAAAGAATTCACATTCAAGATACACGTGGAATATTTATCAGAATAAAATGATGGACCATGAAACTTCGAATTTAAAAACTGAAATAAGAATATATTCTCTGATGCCAGTGGAATTAAATTAGAAATAAAAAACCGAAAGACATTTAAAATCTCCAGATAATTGGAAAATAGAAGAATATGCCTCTAAGTAGTCTGTGGGTCAAGTAAGAAATCACAAGAGCAATTTGAATGTATTTTTGAATTTAGTGAAAATGAAAACATTAAATTTTGTGGGATATAGCTAAAACAATGCTTGAAAGAAATTATAACTTTAAAATCTTAGGAAAAAAGGTCTAGAATCAGTGATCTAAACTTTTACCTTAAAAGTGGAAACTAGTGAAATAGGTTATGCACAAATAGAGAACAATCAGTAAAACCAAAGCTGATTCATTGAAAATGTTTAAAAAAAAAAAAAGCCAACCTAATCAATGAAATGAAAGGTGGTAGGTCGGAGGTGAGGTCAGAGGGAGAGGGGACACAAATGACTAAAATCAGGATTGAAAGATCGTTCATCGCTACAAATCCTACAGACATTTAAACAATAGAAAGAGAATATTATGAGCAACATTATGCAAGCAAATTCACCAACTTGCAAGACACAATTACCAAACCATGACATGAGAATAGGGAATCTGAATACTTCTGTACTTTTTTAAGGAATTGAATTTGTAATTAAGAATTTTTCCACAAAGAAAGCTCTGAGCAGATAGCTTCACTAGTGAGTTCAGTCAGCCATTTAAGGAAGAAATATTATCATCTCTATTCCAGCTGTTTCAGAAAATAGAGCATACTTCCAGACTCATGTTTTGAGGCCAGCATTACCTTCCTACCAAATACAAAAATAGTTAATGAAAGATATATACAGATACATACAGATAATGAAAGATATATACAGACAAGCATCCCTCAGGAAAACAGGTGTAAAAGTCCTAACAAAATTTTAGCATATCAAATCCAATAATTCATAAAAAGATAATACATCATAACTAAGCAGGATTCATTTATAAATCAATACAATTCACAGTTTTAACAGAAACAAGAATTGTGTGGTCATCTCAGTGTTCACAGAAAAAGCATTGGACAGAATTTAATATTGACTCATGATTTCTTAAAAATTTCATAAAATAGAAACAAAAGGATACTTCCTCAAACTGACAGAAGGCCTTTACAAAACATTTACAGTTAGCATATTTAGTGATGAAAAACTATATGCTTTTCTGCTAAAAGGGGAACTAAACAAGCCTGTCCACTCTCGTCACTCTTATCCAACATTGTCCCGTAGGTTCTTGCCAGTGTAATAAGTGAGCAAAAGAAATAACAGACATACAGAGGCTGGGCACGGTGGCTCACACCTGTAATCTCAGCACTTTGGGAGGCCATGGCGGGTGAATCACCTGAGGTCAGGAGTTCGAGACCAGCCTGACCAACATGGTGAAACCCCGTCTCTAACAAAATACAAAAATTAGCCAGGTGTGGTGGTGCATGCCTGTAGTCCCAGCTACTTGGGAGGTTGGGGCAGGAGACTCCCTTAACCCAGGAGGTGGAGGTTTGCAGTGAGCCGAGATCACACGATTGCACTGCATCTCAAAAAGAAAAAAAGAAGAAAGAAAAGACATACAGAATGGAAAGAAGAATTTAAACACTGTCTTCACACATGTCATGATATGTTCAGATAAAATTTTAAACAGTCTACCAAAACACTGTTAGAACTAATAAGTGAATTAAGCAGGGTCATTGGATACAAGTTCAGAATATAAAATGAATTGTGGTTCTGTGTACTAGCAATGATCATTGCAAAGTAAATTTTTAAAAAATCACTAAAATTTACAATAGCATTAAAAACCATGAAATACTTTAAATTTAACACAATATTTGCAAGATCTGTAGACTCAAAACTACCAAACATGGCTGAGCAAAAATGAAAGAAGACTTAAATAGAGACATAACCTGTTTGTGGATCAGAAGATGAAATATTTTGAAGATGTCCTTTCTCTTTGAACTAATCTGTAGATGCAGTGCAATCCTGGATAATATACTTAACAGTGATTTTTGTGTACAGTGGCAAGGTGGTTCTAAAATTTTGATGGAAATGCAAAAAACGAAGTTGGTAGATTAAACACTGCCTGATTTCAAGACTTACTATAAAGGTACAGAAATCAAGACACCATGATATTGGTGTGAGAACAGATATAACAGAGCCATGGAACAAAATAGAAATTCCAGAAATAGACCTGCACATACATATATGATGAGCATTGGTGGCAAGGGGCTGTGATCTGTTTGTTATTCTGCTCCTTCACCTTTGAGGGAGTGGCAGTCCTCCCCAGGACCCCCTTCACCCCCATTCTAGATCTTGATTCCTTCTCTGTGTTGGGGTGGATCAAGAGGCTGGATCAAGGCTGTGAGGAGGCTGATCAAGAGGCTCCTCGCACTGCTGCTGCTCCTGTTCTCTGGGTGGCATGTGTCCAATGCTGGCTCTCCTGTGGTTTGTCTTGGTGCCACCGCTCCTTGAGGTAGGAGGTCTGGCTACAGATCCCTATCTTGCACTGCCACTGGGCTCTGGCAGTGCCCAGTAGTCTCTGTGGCAGAGTCTCTAGTAGTCTCTGTGGCAGAGACTACTAGCTGTTTCCAAATAATGGATGGATCTTTCTTTCTTTCTTTTAGTAATAATACTGCTACCCTGGTTCAGATCCAGCTAGATCAATGTAACCATTTTAGCTCTACATAACCATTTTAGCCTCCCATATAGCTTGGAGATGGCCTTATGGCAAAGTTTCTGCCCACATAGATGGCTGCAATGTGAACTGGAGAACATTCTCTTCAACCTCACAGACAAGAGCAACACCCAGCGGGTGGCAGAACAACACGAGAGATAACCCAAGAATGCCTACAAGTTTGGGATATTTTAAAAGGAGAGAGAAACTTTGATCTTTTTTAAGCCTATGTTATTTTTGTCAGCTGAATAATCGTAACTCATGTCTTTGCCTCATAGGTTGTCTCTCTGTGTAAGGGTCTGGCAAGGTAGCTGCAGCCCAGGTACCTTCCATGGTGTTGAGAAGAGACTCTCATATCCTCACCACACCAGAAAGCAGGTGTGCAGGTTGCCACCAGTGTTCTCTTCCCTATCCACTCCCCCACTTTTCTTTTCATTGGTTCAGTAGAAGGAGGGGCTGTGCAGTAAGTCTGCCACTTGAGCACAGGGACAGCTGTCACTGCAATGCTGGTCTCCTGTTCTTGGAGGCACCCCAGTCTCCTTGACCTCTTAGACACCCTCCTACCCCCAAGGTGGGGAAGGAGCAAGGAGAGGCAAAATCCCAGCCCTTGTTAAGACTGCAGTGACTTTCCTCCTCTCCCTTCTCCACATCCATAATGCGTAGCTGGAAGGAAGTGGCTGGGTGGTGGTGCTAGTAGCTCTGCTGGTGTCATGCCAGGTGCTCTTCGTGAGCACCAAAGGAGGGCAGGCTCAGGTTTATTGCTGTCTTTAGAATCTGGGGTTCTCGATAGTCTTTGCCCTCTGGTTGGATCTCAGTCTCCAGGTTGTGGGTAGCAGGTCAGTCCCACTTCCTGTCTCATTATAAGATGTCATATTTCAGAATAATCTTCTTAATGGTTTTATTAACAAATGTTATTTCAGGACAGATTTCATGAAGTGTTATTTTATGCCACTAAATAAATCATAAGCTTAATTGCTACAGTCTGGGTAGAAGCATATTTGTTTTACAGTATAAGCCTCACTAACTGATTTAATGGAGTAGCCAAAAGCAATTTCAAATACTTCCATATATTACAAATGATCAGTCTTTGTTGTTTCTAAGATAAGATGTAACTGAAATAAAATGTTTATATGACATAATTTAAATTTAATTATATTTAATTCCTATAAAATAGAAGATAAAATGCCAGAACTTAGAGCTTACTCTTCAATTATCTATTTTTAAAATAGAACTGCATAACTTATAGAGCCTCAATTCATGAACAACTAACTTGCTTTTTGAAAATGAAAAGGAGAAAAAAGACAGTTTCCAAGTTAATTCACATTATACTTTTGATTTTAAATAATAAATGTCATTTCTAAATGATCACTTTGCTGTGTACCAAGTTAGCACTTGATAGTTGAAAATAAAAATTATTTTATGACTACTAATTTGTAAGGAGGCATTATAAATAGCTTTTATATGAAAAAATAGATAATATATGCCCAGGCATATTTAATCACTAAAAATTGCTTATCAGGACAGTCATGGAAATATCGTTCTGTAACAGTTTTTCTCAGATCTATTTCAGACTTTTGCATCTGTTACTATATTTATCTTTATCTTAATCAGCCCTTGCTGTGAGGGTTGGTTATTTTATTACAAGCAGCTGGGCAAAGCTTTTTCTTTTAAAAACTACATTCTTTTGTAGTGCTGCCATCACTCACATTACACACTTGGGCAGCAAATTAAAAGCACGTAAACAGTAGAACTAGATGAAATACTTGATGTCACTATATTTCATGATACTGTAACAAACCACTCTGTCGGGACGATAGAACATGAAAGCATTACAGTTTTTTAAAATCATAACAAAAGATACAGTCAGTGTATGGATGATTGCTCTTAGAGTTTTTGAACATGAAACTTCTTTTCTTATGATAGGTTTAACTGTGACTATATTTACTCATCTGAGGGTTAATATCATGCCAACATTTAACTAGTTTGCTCTGATACTAATATATACATACTAGTGTTTATATTTAGTGACTTTATAAGATTATTAGAAGTCTGCAATTCCAAACCTCTGGCCCAGATGGGAACTTTTTAAATATATAAACCCTTTTATAAATCTAAACTTACACTTTATTCCAACTTTGGTATGACAGTTTGAAACATTTTCAGTTCCAGGCTGTAAATTCCAGATTCAGTTTTCCTTTGAGTTTGTGCTGTATACCAGGTCCTGGGGTAGGAATTATTCCATTGTCTCTTAGTTTTATGTCAAGCCTAAAAGGTAGGTTACTCCCATATCAAAAATATGGTAACTGAGTCTTAGAACCTTTTCCAAGGTCACACAGGTAATTAAGGATATATTGATTGTCCCGTTCTGCCATTTAGGATTTTTGTTAGTTAAGAGATGTGCTGCGATATTAGGAAAATGATCTTCAGTGTAAACATATTGTTGCATTGATGTCATACGAATGGTTGCTATTCGTATGACAAGGCAGTTCTTGACATGTTTTATTAACTGAAGAGATATGGACAGCTTGCTATTTTAGATTACCCACCTCTTATGTTTAGAATTCATTTTTGTTTCTACTATCACCGTTTTAATTTAGACTTCTGTTACCTGCCCTCAGAGCTAATCCAGCACCTTACAATTGAACTCTGGAATTCTATCCTGCATACATTTATATCCATGATTGCTAAATGAACTTTACATCAAAACCAGTGGTTCACATTGCTTACTAAAGAAAGCATAAGCTCATCCTGGCTTTGAACACTTTATTTTCACTGCTCAGTTTTGCCCTTCCCATCCTGTCTGTGCCCCATCTAAGCCATTTGAGGCCCCTGCTGTTGTTGGGAGAGGCCTTCTTGTTGCCAGTGCCCCTGTTCAGGGAAGACTTTCCCCAGCTTCCTCCCTTAGTGCTTTGTTTACTACTCTTACATTACCTTTATTTTAGCCCCAAGCCACAAAATCTGGGAAATACAGGTCAACCAAGTAAGTTTGTGCACACCATCCAGAGATACCTTCTTCACAGATGTGCAGTCTCTTCCTGTGTCTGCTTTCTGGGAGAGGCCTGTGCACTGAAGACAATTCAGATTTACTTTATTAACATTCTTTCTGTGAATCTGTTTATGGATGAATCTTTTAAGTATGCCAGAAAGGACATTAGTTTTATTTCCGTCTTAATTAGTTGGAAATGTAATTATTTTCACTCTGTACTTAGCTTATTTACTTGACCTAACGTTAATTTTTTCATAACATGTTTATAGCTTGTCTCCTTAAATTGTGCTGTATTTCATACCATTAAAATACAATTTGTATGCAGAAAAATTACTTGTATTAACACTTTAAAGTATACAAAGATTATCCACCACAAAGTGATATATTTAGATAACCTTGACAGACTAATCTGAAAGGAGGTGCTGAGTGTTAATTCACATGGAGCCGCCCCACAAGGGGGTACAGAAACTGCTTCAGTGAGCAGCTTGCAAGGCTCCTGATGACTGCAGTCCTTAGCTCTAGATACCAAGATAAGGGATCAGAGAAGAGCCACAAACCCGTGAAAGTCAGCTCCTCATTACACTTGACAAAAAATTTGGTTCAATGTAAATAGAAAGGTGCTTGTTCTGGGCTAGGAGGCTTACTGTGGTGAGCATGCAGTACATACAACCTTAGGCCCATGAAATAATACTGTAGGTTTACCTCTTTTTGAGTGTTTTATTATACCCCATAATTTATTTTCTGCTTTCACAGAGTTTTGGTGGGATGTGTTTATAAATTTAACATAATAACAAAAATATTATTTACAAGTTTAGTTTTTAGGCTGTAAGTCATGATTTTCTGATAAATATGAGTCTCTCAAATCAGAATATCTGATAAATTTCCAGAGTTCTAGTTAGTTGCTCACTTTACATTACACCATGTAGAAAGCCCTAATCTGTGGATCTGTTAAACATTAGAATGCTAACTAGTAAATTAATTTTTTCAAATTTCCCTTGAGTAAGAAGTAATTTGTCATGTAGTCTGAGGTTGCAATGTTTATTAGGTACGAGCTTACTTTTCATTCTGTATTTATGAAAGATTATTGTAGAATCTTGGTAAACTTAATCATTTCAAATAATGAAAGGACTTTGTTTAAGAAACTGTATGATGGATTATTCTCTGAAGAGTAATGAACCCTAGCATACTTTCAAAAATTTTAAACCATATGTTAGATGTACAGAAAAAGACAACCAAAAAAATCACTGGTATTAACAACTAGTACAGAAGCAAAAAGTTTGCCTATTCTCATTACATATACAGCTATATCATATATAATTATGGTCCAGTAGTAAAAATTAAAAGATTGTTTTGGTACCTTCATGTCAAACAGTCAATGCTGTTGGCTTTGTTTCTTTGCCTTAAGGCTTTTATGATAGCTATTAATCTAATTTAGTCAAAATATGTATTGTATCCACATCCACTGATACCTTAGTAGTGTTGCACTTCAAGCATTCTTTTGCTGTCTATTTCTAATATCTTGCCTCTTTGGTAATCCAGGTGCGTCCTGCCCTTTATGCTACTGTAGCTGGGTGGGGTTGGGAGTCAGTGAAGATAGCCACACACAGTCTTTGTTGTCATGAGAGAGACAGAAGAGGTAGCGTAGTGATGGATGTGGTCACACTGCCAATGACAGCCTCTTGGAGGTTCTGCAAAATGAGGGTGGTGGCACCACCTCAGAGAATTGATGTGAAAATTAAAAGTTGATAAAGTTCTTAGGACAGGGCCTGGCACATAATAAGCACTAGATACGTGTCCCCTGCTGCTGTTTTATGCTTTTTTTCCAAGTCACCATACTAACATGTAGCTCTTCCTTGACCATATGTAAAAGTTTTCTTTTTAAATGCCTACTACTTTTTTCCTAAAAAAAAAAAAAAAAATCGGCCGGCTGCGGTGGCTCAAGCCTGTAATCCCAGCGCTTTGGGGGGCCGAGGCAGGCAGATCACAAGGTCAGGAGATCTAGACCATCCTGGCCAAGATGGTGAAACCCCGTCTCTACAAAAAATACGAAAATTAGCTGGGCATGGTGGCGGGCTCTTGTAGTCCCAGCTACTGAGGAGGCCGAGGCAGGAGAATCGCTTGAACTGGGGAGGTGGAGGTTGCAGTAAGCTGAGATCGCGCCACTGCACTGCAGCCTGGGCAACAGAGCATGACTCCATCTCAAAAAAAAAAAAAAAAAAAGATCCCGAAAAGTAAAAAGAGGTTAAAAAAAATAAAAAGGCTGACCGATAGATTGACAGATTTTCTCAACAGCATCTGGAGCTCAGTTAGACTTGAACGGTTTAACAGTAAGGAGGCCTTTGCAGGTACTGGAATGCAGGAAATATTTATCAACTCCTTACCACATTATAATTACATAATCACAGCACTTAAAGGGGCAGCGTGAATTATTCTTTGCTTGATGAGTGTAAGAATTTATCCGAAGAGTTGCTAGAATAGATGAGGGCTATTGGGTTACGAGGGAATGAAAGAGAATGCTCAGGAGCAGCAGGAGTAAATGGAAAGTTTACTCTATCCTAGCGTTCACTCGACATTTGGCTCCCTTTCCCTTTTTCTTTTACAGGCTCTTTGGGAGCTTATATCAGTGGAAACCACAGCTTCTGGCTTTTATAATGAATACATGATCAGCCAGTGATTGACTTGTATTTACCATTCTCCAGTGACTCCTCTCAGAAATCCAGCTACTTTGTAAGTAGTAAAGAGCCATCATGAGTTAATCTCCTATGAGTATTCACACTCTGAAAACACACAGCACAGGCATAAATTTCATCTTGGCAGCCTCTGCATTATAGAAAGACCTGTGAGAGGAGGTGAAACTTCTTTACTGGAGAAAGGTTAGTTTCAGCTTAGGAGAGAATAGCTCATTTTCATGTCTTAATAAGAGCCCAGCACCTCAACCATGTCATTGCACCCCAAATGTTGGAGCACTGCTGCTGCACCTAGAGGGGACTGGCAAGGAGAGACATGGCGACCTCCCAGAATGTTCATAATGGCAAGCCCATCCTGTCTACCTTACCTAGGAGGTGATAGAAATAAGATTCCCAAAGGTAAATGCATCTCTGTGGTACCTCGGTAACCCCTGGTCTGGACCCCTAGGCTGATGCCCTTTCTCTTCTGCTGCAGCCATGTGTGGTGGGCTCACAGCTCACCCATGTGCTGAGGGAAGCTGCTACTCCACCCACGAGTGGTTTCTTCTCTTTATCAAGTACTTACTTGCCTTTACAACACCCAGGGGATGTGCTGATGTGTAATATTAGAAGTCCTCTAGAGCAGAATTCTGTATCCCTCTCTAAGTTGAAGGAAACAGGGAACTCACACTTGGTCATCCACAGTCTGATAGAGGCTTGTCTTGAGGGTGACTCTGCCATCAAAAGATGGAGGACATCAGTGATTCATTAAATATCGGAAACTAGAAGTTTCTATTTACTGAGCTTTAAATGATGGGTGCTGTACTCTAGACAGAAGAAACATAATGAGTATGTCCTCAACATTTTCTTAGGGTTTTAGTTGCCTGAGCAATAAAATACGGGTATGCAGATTACATAGTTGCTGCAAATATGTAGCAGTGGCAAAAAATACTCTGTAGTGATTTAGAATCACATAACTAGCAAAAATACTGCTTAAGCTAATAGGTCACACATCTGGCAGCTCCCTGGGAATATAAGAGACTCACCTGTCTCCGTGTGTGGAAAAGGCAAGGGCAAGTCCTCCTGCTGTAACTGATCCTCCCTCACTCAGGACATGCAGCAAACAAGAACATGTAATAAATAGACACTGTGTTTGCTGAGTGATACAGTGGCCTTTAGGGCCCTTTACAGAATGCTTTGATATGACTGTGGTATCAAGATAATTTTTCAGAGGAGTGAGAAAAACTTGCACATCATGGCAAGCTGGGATGAGTGAGTCGTGAGAAGTGGGTGAGGTGGGTGTGCATTGGGAGGGCTGCCGTGTGCTGGGCAGCAGGTGTGGTCTCAGAGCTCCCGGACTCCAGGCCCGCCCTAGCAGGTGGAGGCCAGGTTCTTGACAGCTCCTCTGTCCTTCTGCCTGGAGACAATTTTTTAAGTTTTTCATTTTTTTTTCCTTCTTTCTAAAAGAAGAATTTAGTGGAGAATACAACTGGAACCCCTGATTTTTTTTTTGTTTGTTTTGAGACGGAGTCTCACTCTGTCACCAGGCTGGAGTGCAGGGGCGCTATCTCAGCTCACTGCGGCCTCCACCTCCCAGGTTCAAGCAGTTCTCCTGCCTCAGCCTCCTGAGTAGCTGGGACTACAGGCACGCACCACCATCCCCAGTTAATTTTTTTGTATTTGTAGTAGAGACGGGGTTTCACCATGTTGGCAAGGGTGGTCTTGATCTCTTGACCTCGTGATCTGCCTGCCTCAGCTTCTGAAAGTACTGGGATTACAGGTGTGAGCCACCGCACCCTGCCAGAACCCCGATTTTAAAAAAATTGCAAAGCCTTTTTGTTTAAAATGAACACAAACAGTAGTTGATGAATACCTTTTTGAACATGGTCTTTAAGTGTACTTTTACCTGTTGTATTCATAATCATGTGCGAAGGTACAGAAGATATTTGAGTATTAAGTATGCTTTCAAAGTATCTCTTATATTGCTGATCTTATGTCGGTGCTACCAAAAAAAAACTACCAACCAAACAACTTTTGTGTAATCAGCTCAAAGAATAGCCACAAGGGTGAGGTTATAGGAAAAGAGGGCTTTACAAGATGATGTGTGAGATATTGTTTCTTTGGTATGTCACAGAGCCATGTGGGTCCAGTGTTCCCCAAACCCCCTCTTACAGAACTCCAGATCAGTGTTCAGAAATATTGTGTTCTTTTTTTTTTTTTTTTGAGACAGGGTCTCTGTCGCCCAGGCAAGAGTGCAGTGGTACAATCATGGCTCACTGCAGCCTTGACCTCCCAGGCTCAGGTGATCCCCCCACCTCAGCCTCCCAAGTAGCTGGGACTACAAGTGTGCATCACCAGGCCTGGCTAATTTTTGTATTTTTTGTGGAGGCAGGGTTGTGCCGTGTTTCTTAGGCTTGTCTCGAACTCCTGGGCTCCAGTGATCTGCCCACCTTGGCCTCCCAAAGTACTGGCATTACAGGTGTAAGCCACCGTGCCTGGCCCAGAAATGTTGTATTCCTTACTCATTTCTGCTTTTCATAATTTACATGGAGGTATCCACTGCAAACATAAAAGCCTAGTCACAGTGTCACAGTGTTGACTGTGAGCAACCGTGAGTCAAAAATGCCATTGTGCTAGCCTGCTAATAGTAACAGTGAGTCCTCGCTTAGCATTGTTGTCGGTTCTTGGAAACTGCAACTTTAAACAAAATGATGTACAGCGGCTTCTGAAATCACATCCTTTTGTTCATCCTTGTTCTTTTATAATGTTGTTGTGAGGGGAAATGGTTTTGTTATATGTTGTTTTGCTTGAAGTCCCAGTTTCCAGGAACCAACAATGTTATGTGAGGACTTATTGTACATATATAAGTGCATTTTGATATGAAACAGTGAGGACAAAAACTGGTATTATAAGCTTAAGATTTACCTACTAGTTATTTAAATTTCCATGTCCCACCCCAGAGCTCATATTTGCAACCTAGGCCACATTCCCACTACCCCTGGGTGCACTCCCGCTTCCCACAGGCTTCCTTTGTATCACTCCTTTTAGGTTGTGCTTTCTTTGTCTAAAATCCAATATTGTTAGGAACTTATGCCCTTATTTTTCTTCCTTATATTTCTAATAGTTGTAGGCATTTTTAGGAAAAAGTTATGTCCTTTATCTTGAGATGTTTTTAGTAGACTCCTTAGAAACAAAAATAACACATAATACAGAGTTGAACATTGAAAAATAAAGCCTGATGCAAAGGCAGTTCATCAAGGAAAGAACAGGCTTTTCAACTATTGGTTGTCCATATGCAAAAGGATGAACTTCAATCCATAGTTCTCACAATATGTAAAAATTGATAAAAATGGATCACAGACTAAAAATGTAAAACCTAAAAACAGAAGTGCTTAGAACAAAGTCCAGGGAAAAATATTTTTCTCATTTCGGGTTAGAAATCTAAGGTTTCTTAGATGAGACACCAAGAACATGATCCACATGAGAAAAAAATAGAAATACTGGACTTACTGAAGTTAAGAAAGTCTTTTGTCAAGACACTGTTAAGAGAATGGAAGTACGAGCTCCAGAATAGAAGAAGATACGTGTAAATCATGTTTTTGATAAAGGACTTGTATCCAAAATTTGTAGAGAATTCTCTAAACTCAGTAGTAAGAAAACAAAGCAACTTAATTAAGACATGGTCAAGAGATTTAAGTAGACGCTTCACTAAAGAAAATGTAAGTATGGCAAATATGCACATAAAAAGATGCTCAACATCGGTAGTCTTTAGGGAAATACAAATTAAAACCACAGTGAGACAATACTGAACACCTATAGAATGACTAAAATTAAAGACTGTAGTAAATGTTGGCAAGGATGTAGAACATTGGGAACTTTCACCAGTGCTAGTATTATTGGTCACCAATTCAGAGAGAATACTAACAGTTTGGTGGCTGAAAGATTTTGGCCCTGGAGGACACAATGGGATTTGTTTTAAACTGGAGAATAGATTCCTTCTGCCAGAGCCCCATGTGTCAGGGAGGAGGGAGGGGGTAGGACAAGATGTGATCCAAGGAGATGGAGAGGCTGGGAATTGAGGTACTGTAGGCGTGCAGCTGTGAGTGTGAGACAAATGGACCAGTGGGAGTGGGAGAGAGAGGAGAGATGATCTGCATAAGAGTGTGACTGACTGAGGGGCGAGGCAGGGAAGGGGAGTGGTGCTGTGGGAAGCACCTTTATGGGGAATGAGAGTTAGCTGCCCCCCTTACCCTCTTACAGAGTAGCACTATCGGATGAAGTTGATGGGTCTCTGCAGCAGTGCTGCTCTGTCCAGATGTAGACTCAGAAAAGGTTAAAAGGGTGATGCAGTGTACGGAGGAGAGTTTGCCAGCCATGTGCAGTGAGAGAGGAAAGAAGGCTTCACTGCAAAGAATGTGGCTGAGCTGTTGCAGCAGTGGGAGAAGGCTAGATGGAAGGGAATTGAGTGTGAGTAGGCTGAAGGATTGTCGGGGAAAGGAGGCAGGTAACAGAAGACTCAGCTGACTGTGGCTTAACAAGGCCTTGGGTATCTTTTTATAAGAAATCTGGGAAGGCATTGCTGGCATGGCTCCGCTGCTGGCATGGCTCCGCTGCTTAGGCATGATGGGGACTACCAGACTTTACAGCCTGCTGTTTTGCCATCCTCATCATGTGGCTTTTCAGCCATAGATTTGTCTTCTATTCCTAACTCTTGGATTTTGTGCTTTAGAAACAGCAGTTTTCCTTGTTAAATAGTCATTTATCCTTTATGCCTATTCTCTTAACATTTATTTGCTTAGCTTCTAACTTCATTGTGTGCATATACCACCTTTAAACAAGTGTTTTGCCTTTGGCGTGATTTCTGACTTTAGCCTTATTCCTTCTAGGATGCCATTTCTAATTCATTCATTTGTTCTATATTTATGTTATTTTGGTCCTCAGTGTTTTGGGTTGCTCTACAATCTTGTTTTTCATTTCAGCGTGTTCATTTGCCATCGCCTCTTCGAGTCTCATATATTGATTTTATGTCATCTCTAAATTATTTCATACTAAGCACTTCTGGGAACTTTTCTTCAGTTATTAGCTAGGCTTTCTTAAATAAAAGACGGTGTCTTTAGGATGCCATGTGTGTGCCTTTGCTGTCCTCCATAGGGGGCTTGTTTGGTTTGGTTTGCTTTGAGGAGTGGGGAGGCTGGCCTGTCTTGTCCAGTAACTATGCCATGTCTTTTGTTAATCTTCCACGTGTTTGTTTGTTTGTTTTGTTTTGTTTTGTTTTTTAGCATGAACCTCTGTCAGTATTGTTCTTCTTTTACACAGTGAGTGAGCTTCGGGTTGATTCTGGTTGAGGGCTCAGAATTGTTGTGTTTTTTTTTGCTTTTCCTCGTTGTCTGAGAGAATGGGAGGAGAGGAGGCAGGAATCACCCAGCAGGGCGGGAGGCCATGATTCAGCTTTGTAAATATCTCTTCCCAGGGCTGCCTCCACCGAATCTGCTCATATCTGTTTCCTGTGAGACACACCCTTTGCTTAATATGGTTTCCCAGCTCAGGACGGGAGTCTGGCATTTTAGGACAGTAGGTCTCTGGTGTTTATGGGCCCTGCTCCTGTCCCCATCCTCCTCACATCTTGCCAGCTTTAGACAAGAAGGATGGGCACAGTCCATGAGTGTGCACATGTGTTTTTAGGGACAGCACAGGGGTCAAAGGTGCACTCCCTCTAGAACACAGGGGAGGAGAGGGCCAGAGCAGGCTCCCCAGGCTTGCATCCTGGCTCCAGGCCCTACCTTAGGCCTCCATTTTGTCATCTGTGTGGAGGAAGATGATAGTCCCTACATCCTAGGGTAGGTGGAAGGATTGAATGAGATAATGCCCATAAGTCACTTGGCACCCATTTGCTTCTGTCAGCAGATGTCAGCTCCAGTCATTGATGCTTCATAGACTTCTCACTCAGGCACTTCCTACTCAGTCATCTTGGTCCCACTGATCTTGTTTCATTTATTTTCACTTTTGATTTACTTTTTACTAAACCCTTGCTTAATTGTTGGGGGTGATTAGTGATTAGGTGATTTTGATATTTTTCTTCTTTCTCCTCTTATCAGATAAAAACCAAAATGGCTGTCTTCTGTGGGACTGCCTGCTGAGAAGTGGGGCCTTGTTTTTCAAAAAGCGTTCTGATTTTAAAACTTTTCATTGGCTGCCATCGCACTCCTTTGTCTTCCCATGGGAAGAGGGTGTAATAGTCTCATACTTTTCACAGTTCTGCCCATTTGCCAACTCTGTGCCTGGGGTAGGCCATGCTTCCCCATGGGGCTCCTGGGGTGGGCCGTGGTTCCAGTTCCCACCTGCTGGGCCCACACTTGAAATCTCTTGTGTGTGCTCCCAGCCCTGCTCTTCATGCTTGTGCCATGCAAGTGTGTCACTTCTTCTCTCATTGCTCTTTTCCTCCACACCTCTCATGCCTTCCCTCTCTGGTTATTCAATTAGTTGTTGTTGCTTTGATTGAGTCAAAGAGGGTGTCTGGGAATTAGTTGTGAGCTAGCTAAATAGAGAAATCTGCAATATACATTTTAAATTTGTAATCAATGCATATTTTGTTTTCAGTGTTTAAAGAATTTTTCATTTAAAATACTGACAGTATGGCTTACTTTTAACCTTTAACCTCTGCATCTCAAATAATTTTTCAGAGGTGCACCTTGGTAAATCCATTGTTGCCATAAGCCATATTTTGTATAGTGACAATACTTTGATGGTTCTTGTTAGGAGAGCAGTAATTAATACTTGTCACATCTAGAACTTCCCTTCACACATTCTCCTGGAACAGGGTACAGGACAGGGATTGCCCCCTCTGGAACCTGCCATTGTGGGTTTAGAACCCTCAGGACACTGGTAAGCTGAATGAAAGGAAGTCACTGACCTATTCCTTACCAACATACTTAACAGTCCCTGTAGGAAGCTAGTTAGGAGATGTGGATGGGAAGGAAAAAGTGTCAACATTTATATGAATTTCAAATATATCTTATCTCTAGCTGTGCCTTAAAATGTTTTGAAATATGAAAACTAAAAAATATGTTAAAACATGTTTATTAAACTTGCAGCTTAAGTTTATATTCAGTTTAATATAACTGACTACATTAAGTTTATGTGCAAATTCAGTAACTAGGAAGTCTACAGGTGGCCAATGTTGTGAAGTTATCCCCCAACATTTTATTATGACAGCTTTGGTCAATGTTATTTTAACTGATATTCTATTAATACTATACAGTGAACCTTTTACAAATATTGGATGATTTTTATAAATTAGCCAGCTGAATCTAAAAAAGCAATAGGTGTTGGTGAATACATTCATTTTATATGTTGTGGGTAGTTTTTCTTGCTGGTTTAGGTAGAGATTTTAATTGTTTTATGGTATGCCTTGATTTTACTTTTGTTTGGGATGGGAGGGAAAGATTGTTTTGTTTTGTTTTGTTTTTGTTTTTCTTGAAATATGTCTTAGAGTTTTGAAAAACTGACTAGATGTTGGATATGTTTTACAAATATAATTTGTTTCCAGTAAGTTAGAGTTTCTTTGCTACGCTAAGAAGAATGGCTCATTCCACTTTCTTAATATGAAACAGTTGTTGACTAGTTCATTAAATAACAAAATCTTCTAATACTGTCCTTTTACAGAGTGTTTGATGATTTTCCCAATGAAGAGTAAAGCTATCTGGTTCACCTTTATAGCTTTAGTTATAGTCAAATATCCTGCTTGTTTTAATTTGCTCCTTTTGCTGCTCGTTTTCTGTTAAAGGTTACAAAGCAAAAAAACAAACAAGCAAACAAAAAAAAAAAGTGGGCTGCTCCACCCGGGCTGATCTCCAGCAGGAGACCCCAGAAGGTGCAGGGTGGGACACGTGACACATCGGCTCAGGCCCCTCTGCACAGGTTCTGTGCTTTGTGGTCAGTTCCATATCTTTCATGTCTCAGGCGTTTTCTTGTAGCACTAGCCCTAAAAACTGTAAGATAAGATTGAGGTGGGCCAGCACAGAGAATAGAAAGCGAGGAGGAAGATCTGCAGTGAAGTGAGGAGGCAGAGTGTTGTGCACCCTTCCATCACACGGGCCTTGCTGTGTAATTCATTTCTCTCCAGCAACACCTGCCCAACCAGAGCTGACTGCTCTGTGATTTTGTTTTGAAGCTTTCTGCCATTGTCACTGCCTCTGATTACAGATGAGATAGGTAATAACTCATTTTTCCTTTTGTTCTGATTACCCAGTTACATTCTTACGCCAATTAAGTCTCGCTGAGGCTTAGCCCTGTCAAAGATAGCTAAGGAGCTGTGGGTCTCAGGTTTCCGTTCTCTGTTAGTGGTAGGTAGCTGACTGTTAGGAAAAGCAAGTGACTTGCAGAATGAGACATAGCTAATCCACCACTGATTTTACTAGTGCACATGGATCAGGTGGCCACCTTACCGCTCTGAGCCTTCAGTTTTCAGATTTGTCAAATGAAGATAATTATGATAGTGACCTCATAGGATTCTTTGAAACATTATAAGAGTAATGTATTCCATTACATATTACATAGTACCTAGTAAGTTCTCAATATGTGGTAGTTATTTACCTGTTAATAATGGTATTGCTATGCCCAGAATCTTTAAATTTTCATCATGTGCCCTACTTTTGATAAAGAATATCAGAAACATTCTTGTCTTCATGTCCACTCCATTCTTTGGTCATTTCTGGGTAACATGAAATATTTTCACATATTATTTCTTTTGTTCCTGATATTTTACTATCTGATAACACCTGGTAAACTTAGCCAGATGTTTTGTGTTTCTAACATGCAGATAGTAAGGATTTCCCACTTACATCTTAAGTCTTTTATTAGAACCCTCATTTAACGAAAACATGAAAGTTCAGTTTTTATGAAATGCAGTGTTTTTTATTGTTACAGTTA
This sequence comes from Hylobates moloch, assembly GCF_009828535.3. NCBI lineage: Eukaryota > Metazoa > Chordata > Mammalia > Primates > Hylobatidae > Hylobates > Hylobates moloch. The sequence goes on along the minus strand of NW_026652285.1, from coordinate 64,025,448 downwards.
TTACAGTTAATTCAGAAACGCAAGAAAAACAGTTGATGTGAGGGTGTCACTTCCTTCACTTCTGACTGTGCTTGGCAAGTATGGTGTGTTTTTCATGTGTTGAGCTTTCCAAAAGGAATGTTTTCCATAGTATTCTCTCCACACTTTTCCTCCTCTATTATTTTTCCAAGATAAGTGGTTCACATATTCTTTTTTACTTCCTCCTTGATTTGGAAAGAATGAGGGATGATTTTGAACTTTGGGAAATACTCTCTGAATGTTGTCTTGAAAAATACTGGGTTTTTTTGGTAGAAGAAAGATGAGTAGACGAAAAGACGCTCCTTACAGTGTGTGCTGCTTGATCAATCTTTGTCCTTGTGGTAGGCAGCCTCTAACCTGGCTGCCTGGTGTTCACACAGTGTAATGCTGCCTGTGGAGTGAGGCTGGCCATGCTGACTTAGAAGCAATGGGACGTCACCTCTCAGATAGGTTGTAAAAAGACTATGGCTTCCTTGACTCACTTGCCCTGGCAATGCCCTGGTCAAGAGGCAGCCCTGCAATGTAGCTTATGTGTGCAGGACCGAGAAGGCCTGCCAGCCGTGGGGAAGGGAACCTGGAAGCAGGAGAGCCAGCCAAGCTCTTCCTGGATTCCTGACCCCTTAGAATCTATCAAAGAGTAAGTGTTTTGTTTTAAACCACTAAGTTTTAGAGTAATTTGTAGTGCACAATAAATAACTATTATTTAAATCATTAGACATGATGACACTGTTTCCTTCTTAAACAGACTACATGGTTTATGCTTTACTGTATTCAATGTCCGGTTGGACTAGGACATATTACATAGTTGATTTGTTTTCACCATTTAAGAGAGTTTGATTTTTTTTTTAAAGTGTAAAATGTTAAATACAACTCTTAAAGGGTGGTATCTGTAGGTATCAAGGTATTAAGTTTGGCATTTTGCTTCAGTAGTTACATGATTTGTCTAGTAAGGTAAACATGAAACATTATATCTCTGGCAAATGTTACTGCATTAAAATAATGTAATCAAGACTTTTCTTTAGGGCTGGCTTATGTATTCATGTTCGTTTGACACAAGTATATATGTATTATACATACATAATACATATTATATACCTACCACAAAACCTAATAAAGGAAAACCTAACACAAAATCTCAAAAAGGAAAAAATATCCAGCCTAGCCATAATCCTTGTAATACATTTGTAGATACTAATATGACTTTAAATCAATCACATATACTTATATATAATATATAACATATTGTCTATATAAATAACTAGGGATTAGAATGAAAAAGTGCAACACATGTAAGACATAGTTGTCTAGGCATGTTATGGCACAATATTTTTACTGTAGGTAGGTAGATTTCTTACTGCAGCCCTAGTAATTGATCTGATACATGTATGCTGCTACAGAAGAGTCCACTGGATCCCTTCTTTCTATTAGTTTTGTTTCTCTGGACAGTTTCCATGTACCTGGGATAGGTGTTATGTTCAGAAGGCTGTTGGGAAGATCTCAGTTTAGATCAGGCTGGCCAATACCACTTCTCTTGTGTATGATGAGCAGCTGTATTGTAAGATTATTATTTAGATTCTGAATGTCTTCCTTCTTGGGTCACTTTTGTGTGACCCAGGTTGTCTAGACCACAGAACGCACTTATCACTAGGCATCAGCTGGCTGTTTTCCCACTTTGTGCTGTGCAGCATCCTCCTACCCTGGCCATGAACTGTAGAGATGTTGTGTAGACCTTCTCCCTCAGCTGCATCATTGACTAAGACATTGGGCATGTTGAAATGAACTGTAGGTCATGTCAAGTTTCTTTGGTTTTGAACAGAAATCAATGTTGCCACCAAAAGGGAGCTCATGGAAGACTAAAGGGCCCCCAGAGACTCAGTGGCAGGAGACTCTAGACCTGTGCCATCTAGTATTGTAGCCACTAACCACATGCGATGATTTAAATTTAAATTGATCAGAACGAACTAAAAATTAAAACTTGAGCCATACTGGTCACGTTTCAAGTGTTCAGTAGCTACATGGGGCTAGTGACTTCTGTATTCCATAGTGCAAACACAAACCCTTTCCACCATCACAGAAACTTCTCCCTGGAAGTACACCTCCACATAGCCTTACCTGGAGGCCTTCACTCCAATTTACTAGCCCAGCCATTCCTTCCATTGCTCTGTTCAAGATCTGCGCTGAAGGAGAGAGAGTTGATTGGTCTGGCTTAAGTCATGTGCTCACGTCTTGGTCATATGGGTATGAGAGAGGGTTGGGCAGGAGAAGCCTCCAGAGACCCCTCAGAGCCACCAGGGCAAGCACCTGAGTTCACAGCCTCAAGACAGCACTCAAGGGCAGAGGGGTGCACAGTGCTATTGGTGGGAGCTGGCTAAGAATGGACAGATGCACACCATGGCAGTCTTTAAATAAAAGATTTTGAAAGGAAGATTTTGTGTTCCTCTGGTAGGTAACAATACATCCTTCAAAATATTTTTTAAAAAGATAACACAATGTATCGGCAAATATTCGTTTTTAAAGGTGCATGTAAACATTGAAAAATAAGCGTAATTTTGTTTTTAATGATTAAGACTTTGGTGTGTCTGTTTCTCTAACTGTGTGGTATAATAGTTGAAAAAGCTTTCTATAATAAATATTAATGAAAGCTGTATCACAAAGGTGTTTAATTGTGGAAATTGCTTAATTTGCTTGGAAAAACATTTTTGATGTCCAGCCTTCCTTCCCCATTCCAGTCCTGATTGCTAAAGGCTTCTCTTCCGTAATCCACAAAGAGCTCAAACTAATACACTTCAGGCAGGTTCTGCTGGGGTTGAGCCAGTTAGGTTTTTGTCCTTACATATCCCTCTGTCTTGTGCGTGCGTGCGTGTGTGTGCGTGCATGTGTGCATGTGTGTTTTCATTGCTTTACAACAGGCCTCAGGGAATAGGAAGCATTACAACACTTTAAACATTGGTCACAAATGGAAGGATAAATATTTTTATGGTTTTTGTATGATTGTGACATAATCTAAGACTAGTAAACATGTCATGGTTGTTCTCATAGCTCACTCCTCTTTGACCCTGATGCTTTCATTGTAAAGTGGGAGGAAGTCAGTTTTGTAAGCATCAAGCCCTGATGTATGAAGAAAGCTCTTGCCTAAGCCGTCTGACATAGAATTCCACAGGAATCAGTTTGCAGTGGGCTTTATAATCCAAAGCTGGCATTGTACTGCAGTGTTTCCTCCTGCGGTTCAAGGAAAAAACAACCTGAAATGGGGCTTTCTATTTATGAGAGAAGATTTATAAGTAATTCAAAAGTGGTATTTACTTGCAGAAGTCAGAGATCACTTCTAATCATATCAGTAAATGCCCTCAGTTTGGTATCCACATAACTTTTAACTTGGAGGATTTGTTATGAGCATCCCCCCTTATCAGTATGACTTCTTTCTTTGTGCTGTCTTGAGAAGGGAAAAGATGAAGGCTAAAAAAAAAAAATGAACAAAAAGCTTGGATTTTCCACCATTAAATGTTACTAAAACATACTTTATAATCCAAAGTCATAAGGTATGGTCAGTTCTTTACACATTACATTGTAATTGATTGTGAAATGTCAAATAAAGCTTGCTTTAGACTATTTTAATACATGTAAATATAAAAAGGGGGAAGTAACATCTATATTTTACATTATTCTGTACTTTGAGTTTAGGTCTTTTGGTCTTGGAGGAAAGGGGAGAGTAGTCTCAGATTGCTGCCAACATCTCCCCATGGCGTTGAAGGTTCTCATGTCTCCCAAGAGACAGCAGGGAATACAGGAGACAGCCAGATATTTTAAACATTTTGCTTCTTGCCTTCTCTGGCAAAAGCTTGCTGTGCTTTAAGCCTCTGCTAATACAGGTTGCTACTTCAAAGTAAGTTGTGTTTTAAGTAGTATAATCTCAGGAGATTATTACCTAGGGAGAAAAATTCTTGATGTTTTCTCAAAAAGATTAAATGATGGAAAAATTATAAACAGTAATATTACATTTCAAGTATATCTTTATCCAAGTGATACATAAACATGAAGACATTTTGTTGCATGATGAAAACAGTTTTGCCACTTGTGGTAGTGTCTGCTAATTGCCTACCCATTTTCATTTTCCCTTAGTGATAGAGTCCCAATTTTATTCTCTATGCTATGGCAAAACACTCAGCAAGGAAACTATATTTCCCAGCCTCCTCCAGCTACACATGGCCAAGTTCTAGCCAGTGAGATGCAAACAGATACTGTTGTCCAGTACTTAGTCAGTGGCTTTGAAAATGGAGCACTACCTTCCCATTCCCCCTTTTCCCTTTCTGCTATTTGGTTTGCAGACCTGATTGCAAGGCTTCAGCAGCCTTTTTGGACCATGAGATGATCTGAAAGACAGAAGATGCAGCCTGAGGATGGCAAGTGAGAAACATTGAGGGAACCTGGTTTCTAACAGTGGTCATTTGTGATCTTTATGCAACCCTGAAAAAACTGGTCCCAAAATTTTGTTCCTGACTTTTAAGCTTTCAAGAAACTGGTTAAATCAGAGCAATAAAATTAGTGTAAAGTGGACGCTGAAAAGGATGGCAATCCAGTAGCATCGTGTAGTGAAGTACTGACTAGCAAAAAACTCATTCCTCATACTCACTTGGTAATGCTCATCCTCAGTGCTCATCATTTGTTAGAAAAGAGAAGCTTTGAACCTCAACGCAAAATCTTTAAGAGAATTCAGAACATACCACATGAAATCATTGCTATTGTAAATAAACTTGATCATGATATGAGCAAAAGCTTACATTTAAAAATGTAGCTCCACTAAAAGGAATCAAGGTCTGAGGAGGAAAGGTACAAGGTGAGCTTGGAACATTTTGTGATACCAGATAACAGGAAGTTATCGATGACTATTTTGGTCATGTCAAAAGGACTTCAGAGCCAATCTAAGTAAGTCCGCACTGGTCAAAGCTGGGGTAGTTTGAGCATCAATAAAGATCTTAACTGCAGTGGGTTGTCGTACATCAAATAGGTTAAAATCTATAAGTTAATTATGATTTCCAAAGATTAAAAACTTAACTGTTCAGCGTTAGAGGATACTAGGGAATGACCTTGTAATTTTGAAAACTAGTGAATAAATGAAAAGAATCAACCACTTATAAACTAGAAACTCATTTGTATATTATTTACAGATCACAAGCAAAAGAAACAAAGATACCCATTTTGAGTGTTTTCATCCTCTTATTTTGTCTGTGGCTTCAGACAGTGAGTCAAAGCCATTCACTCCCAGGATCTTGAGTACCAACAAAAGAAATTCATTTGAGTGTGAACAGTTTTCACTCTTGCCCCAGCACACAGCTTTACCACATCACCAGGGAGTAACAGTGACTCTTGCCTTTCTGCCTCCTGTACCACCAGACTTTTCATTTGATAAGTAACAGTTTTGAAATTCTTTGTTAATTTTGCTAAGATGAATTTCGCATTCATCTTTTACTTGTAACATAGTTTATTGTTTATTTTCATCACATTATCTGTTTAATGCCGCATAGGAGGAAACATAATCTGTAGCTGATAGATTCATTTTCTGCACATACACATATCCCCTAAATAATTCATTAAGAATTCAGTAAGTAGGTAATTGGTGTTTAAAATGCTAAATATTATGTAGAAATTGTGGTAGACTGTTACATAGCAGTTTATGGGTTTTTTTTCCTGCCATTTTATCGATTTGTAGGGAAATTGGTTGGAGCTTTTGGGTGGGCTAAGAATAAATTACTATTTTTCCCATTTAAAAATGATGGGTTCTCAGTATTCAAATATTTGCTTTTCAGTGGCTTTTAAAACACAGAAAATTTGTTCCAGAAACCATGATGAGCATTATCTATACATTGTCTCATACCGTCCATGAACTGAATTTTAGCAGTCTGTGACTGCACCTGCAGGGATCTCTTCCTCCTTCTCATTCAGCCCAGTCACCCCACGACCTCCAGTTACGCACACCTGCTCTGTTCTGAATCTGGATTTCCTGCCTCTCACTCTGCAGCATCTTAACCTTCCAGTTCTGTTCAGACCTCACCAAGTCCTCAGGTCTTGGGACACTTTCACTTTCAATCATTTCCCTCTTTTCCTCTCTTCTCTCCTCACACAGCCTAGATTTCATGGTTCTTTGTGATAATCACTTTCTTACAAATGACCTTAGCTACCTTCCCACTAACCTCATAGGGGAATTGTAAGGATTAAATGAGTGAATACTCTTGGAGTACTTGGGAGGATTTACATAGTGTTATGTAGTATCTGCTCAGTAATGTCAACGGTTGCTATTACTTAGCTCTCTCCTCTCTTCTTGTACTTGTCTGGCAAAGTTCCAGGCCCCCGCCCCAATCCCCCCAACCCCCACCTCCAGTTAGCTAGAAATTGCTAGGGATGGAAAAGATAATCATGCTACTCATCTCCTGATCACGCGTCTCAAATGTGTAGTTAATTTTGCCCAGCAACACTGCCATACTTCCCTAGCATGTTTGCTTTTCCACTTTCTGAAATGCATGTTCAAATCTCTTTCCTCCATCCACCTGTACTTCCTGATGTTCTTGGTGCAAATTACAGGAAACCCTATTTCAGCTGGCTTAAACAATAAGAAAATACCCTGTAGCATCACAAGCAGTCACAAAGTAAGGTGTCTTCAGGATTGGTAAGGTCAGCAGCCTAGTGCTGTCTTTCTGCTGTACCATCTTCAGTTTGGAGACTTTGCCCTTGCCACCTTCCATCATGGTCACAAGGTGGCTGCCATAGCTCTAAGTGTCACATGTAGAGGTGACAGCATCCTGGAAGAAGACCTGTGTATTCCTGAATGTCTTTATTTCAGTGAAGAATATCTTTCCTAGAAGACCCCTGCAGACATAGCTTTATTGAAGGTAGGGTAGGGTGAATAGTGGTAGAATAGGTGACTTACAAAACGTGGTTGGCTGCACCTGAGCAGCTGAACAGCCTCAGTGAGCACCTATCCAGGTCTTGCTGACATTTGTCTAAACAGTCTCCCTAAGTGATCTTCTTCAGGACTCTGAATGCCACCTGTATGATACTAATCATTGGTAAACCTTATTCTCTGTGTCCAGTCTCACACATGACTGCTCCACTCTTATGTGTAAAAGATACCTTATACTTACCTTGGCCAGAGCACAGCTTCCCCCTCCTCCATTCTTGTCAGTGTTCATAATATTGGACACACACACACTTAGGCTAAAAATCTAGCCATTAGATTGATTTTTCCTTTCTCCCAGCATCCATTTAACTAGCATTTCAGACAGCACTTATTCCAAGTCCTCTGCATCTCTCTCCCTACCTTGCCTTATCTCAGTCCAAGCTGCCATCCTGTTGTACCTGGGTGACAGCAGTAGCTGCCTACTGGGCACCCTGCTCTGATTTTGCCCCTATCATCTCTTCTCCCCCAGTCTTACAAATGATCTTTTTAAAGTGCAGATCAAATTATGCCACTTGCTGCTCAAAATCTTCCAGTGCCTTTGTGTTACTTTGCCTAGGGTAAAATGTAAACTTCTACTCAACCTACCCAAGCTCCTGTCCTGCTACTCCTCACATCCTTTCCTCTGAGCCACAGTGGTCTCCTTCTTCTTCAATGGGCCATACTCTGCCTCATCTTTGCATCTTTGTACCAGCTGAGCTCATTACTGGGTGTTCTTCCTGATCTTCATTTGGATATCTGGTTATATTTTAGACATTGGCATCACCTTTATCAAGCAGGCCTTCTCCAGCCACCCAGTCTAAATTAGTCATCTAATGTGCTGTCTCAGAACTCTTTTCCCTGCCTGAAATTCTCTGTGTAACACTCCTCACAATGTCTTCTCTCTGGCCCATTGCTTCATGCTGTTTGTCTTTGCTTCCCTTCTGCAGGATGGTAAGGGATGGTCCATCTTACTCAGCACTGCGGGTTCAGCACCTAGGACAGTGCCTGGCACTTGTTAGGTTACTCAATCAATAAATTATTTATTGAACTTAAATAAGCTTTATTTGGAAAAAGTCAAACAGATAAACTCCCATTCAGTTTCATCTGACTTTTTTTAAAGAGAAAGAAAACTAGTAGCTCTATTATTGTATCATTCATCTTTTTGGAGAGGGAGAGTAAGCAATAGAAATTGACTCTGGCTACCCTAAATGAAAAGGAAATTTATTGTGAGGCTCCTGAAATCAATAGATGGATAGAGATTGAAGCTTAGAGCACAAACTGGAACCCAGGAGCCCCAGAACTAGACAGTCTATACCATGGCAGGTCTGCACATCACTGCCCTGCGCTCTTTGTGAGCTTGGCAAATCTCCATGCCACTAGGCTGCCCATTCAGACTGTCAGTCCTGGAAGCAGCATCCAGCAGGCCAGACCTGATGTAGATGCCTGTCCAGCTGTGTCAGGGCAGAGGAGGCAGCTCTGGCTCTTGGGCTTCAGTTGCAGGGATCTTCTACTATCCAAGGCTGATATAGTGGAGAGAGGGGTGGCCAAAGGGGTCTCCAAAAGGAAGACCGGGATTTTAATGGGGGCAATGGATGTTGAGCAGCCAAAACATGGCCAACATTCAAAGCATTTGGGGAACTTGTTTAGAAGTCTCTCTCCGAGCTTGTTGGAGCTCCACCACAAATAGTACAAACATCTGCCTACCCCTGTCTTCTTAGTTCATGGCCATAATTCTCCCTCAAATCTCTGAGGAATCAAAATGGAATCACTGGTGTTAAAAATAATAGCCCTGACAAATAGAATTGAGAAGGCCATGAAAAGAGGGTTCTTATGCTTGTATGCCTGATAACTAAAACCATCACAAAACACTCTGCAAAAACCACAACCTTACATGAAGGCCATTGTAACCTTATACAAAAGACACTTCTGCAAGAATATCTGTTCAACTGCCTGTCCAGCCTCAGGCTGGCATCACTTGTTATTGATCTTTGTAGCCAAGGATAATTATTTTGAAACAGTTATATAATCTTCATTTTTTCCTCTACAAACCTTTGTCTTCCTTTATCTCCCTGAATATGCACATTGTTTATGGCATACGCATTCCCATTGCAATGCTTTATTCCCAGATTTCTTTCAGAGGCCCTCTCTCTCTTTTTTATTTAGGTTGACAAGCTCAAAGCTTCATTAGAGAATGACAGTCCTATACCACTGTTTCTCAGAAGATGCTCTCAGATGCTCAGTGGCTTCTTGTCCCCCTCAGAGTAAACCCCAAGTCCTTTTGGGCCCATGGGACCCACAGGATCTGCCCCTGCTGTGCACTTCAGCCACACTGGACTTCTTTGTGCTCCTCAAGTGAATCAATTGCAATTCCCACAAGACCTGTGCCCTACATGTTCCTCCTGGAGATTCATTCCCCAGACCTGTGTGGGAATCCTTGCTTCCTCCTGCCTCAGCTCCAGTGTCACCTGCTCAGAGCCCTTCCCTGGCCATCCTGTCTTAACTGTGCCCATCCCCACTCCGTCTCCCCCTGCTTTCTTACTCTCTGTGTGTATTTCTTTATTTATTGCGTGGCTTCCCATGACAGTGTTGAACGCCAGGGGCCAGGGGCTTTGTTTTGTTCATGGATGTATCCATGTACCAAAACAGGGTCCCTCCGTAGTGATGTTTCAATGAGTGAACAAATGGGTTGTCATCTGTGAAATTAGTTTTAAAGGAGGAATTCCAAAATGGTCCTAAACAACAAGTAGACAGCATGTGAGGTGATGATTGCAATTACTTACCTGGTTATGTAAATTCTGTTGCGTTAATTTAAGAGAATTATCTCTCCACCTCCTGTTTTAGAGCAGTGGGTTAGTAGATTCTGCTGCCTCTTCAGCTGAATGTTGGAGCCTTTTAGAAATGCAGAACCTTACGTTTACCTCATACTCACTGAATCAGAACCTCCAAGTTGACACAGCCAAGGCTAAAAGCCTTAGAAATCCCCTTGTATTTTCTAAGCATTCACACATTAGAAAGGGAAGGGCAGTGGCCAAGGCACTTTCTTTCTTCATAGCATAGTAATGCAGCTTTGGAACTCAGTTTCTGCTTGCTGATCTGGACATAGCGTCATGTAGGTACACGTAACTTCACATAGTACCTTTGGCTGGTGGGGTGTTGAAATGGCAGAAATGCTATAGTTGCTTTTCTGTGGAAGGAAAAGTGCTATAAATTTACTACCCCTAGGAAGGTTTGAGGCACTTGTTTTTTAAAATTTATTTTTAACTGACAAATAATTGTATATTTATGGGGCACAATGTGATAATTTTGTTTTTGTTTTTATATTTTTAGAGACAGATCTCGCTCTGTCACCCAGGCTGGACTGCAGTGGCATAATCACAGCTCACTGTAGCACCCACTTCCTAGGCTCAAATAATCCTCCCGCCTCAGCCTCCATAGTTAGCATGCGATGCCTGGCTGATTTTGTATCTCTATGTGTGGTAGAGACAGAGTCTTGTTATGTTGGCCACGCTGGTCTCAAACTCCTGGGCTCAAGCTATCCCCCTGCCCCAGCCTCCTAAAGTGCTGGGATTACAGGTGTGAGCCACCACCACGCCTGGCCATGGTGTATTGATCTATGTAAACATTGTAGAAAGAGTCAATCAAGCGAATTAACATATCCACTACTTCACCAACTTATCTTTTTTTGTGTGGTGAGAACATTCAAAATCATACAGTACATACTATTATTAACTGTGGTCGCTGTGAGATCTTTGTTTTTTAGTGGAAGCCTTGTGAGCTATCCTGTAATTCTCAGCTTAGCTTCACATTTCTCCTCATACTCTGTAGTACTATGGAGTACCTGCAGGAGTGTCCTGGTAATGTGTTACTTGCTGATGTTGTAATCCCTGAGTATATGGCTCCATCCCAGGAAGCCTCAGAGCAGATCCTGACCAGGAGTCAGGGCTCTGCGTTGGAAGCTGTTGGGATGGACAGTATGAGTTTGAATAGTTTTGTAGACCTTTGTCACTTTGAATGCATTAGGGCTGCTTGTCAGACTGAAACAATTATAATTTCACCAAGGACAATCCTATTTTTTAATTCCACTGCTTAATGTCATCAGTCACCAAGACTGGTTAGAAATGGCACTTTAGAAATCCTGAATTCAAATGCCTAAGGGAACTAGCAGATTATATGATCTAATCTAATGAAGCAAGCAAGCCTGGTGTAAAACAGTCAACTGACAGAAATAGGATACACTATCTTCACTTTTACTCCTAACCCTAAGTTAATATTGGAGTTTGATATTCAGAATTAAGAAAAGGTGAAGTAATTTTTTTATAGTTCTCCTCTTTACATTTGGAGCTTACAGTCTGATGCCAGGCATGGCATGCTAACTAGGGAGGCTGAGGCAGAAAGATCATTTGAGCCTAGGAGGTGGATGCTACAGTGAGCTATGATTGCACCAAGATTTTGGCACATCTCGTCTTTTGGATTGGGATGTTTTTCTGCACTATTTGACTTCCTTAACCAGCAAGAGTACTGAGTTTCATTTAGTTTAATTATAGAAAATGCCTGTTCATAAATTTAAGTACTTTCAAGCTGGAAAAGAATGTTGGCATAAAAAGTTTGCCATTTGGGGTAACTATTCCAGAGATATTTGTAAAAATCTTAGATTTCATATCAATCATGTTTAGTTGTCCAGTGTTGCATCATAACTTCCATTTGTAAAGTTCTTTGCTCATAGTATCGTTAGTAATTGAGAAAGGCAAACTGAACAGATTATATCATTTTTATAAAGCTTGAAATCATGAATTTTGTATGCCTGAGGGGTGGAGGGGACAGCTTACTTTCCATTCCACATATGTAAAAATATATATAATTCAGGCCATCAGTCTTAGATTTCTGCAAACTGGGATAATTTCTTGCCAAACAATGTTCTAAAAGTTAAAATTTCAGTGGGAATGAGTGAATGAAATCATGTATTTGTGTAATCATTTAAGAATGTCCCTTTCAAGAAGTAGTGTTGGGAATACTTTTTATACCCTATGCAAAAATTAACACAAAACTGATCAAAGACCATAGCATAAGAACTAAAAGTATACAACTCTTAGAAGAAAGTATAAAGAAAAAGCTTTATAACATTGGATTTGGCAATAATTTCTTGGATATGACACCAGTAACACAGGTAACAAGAGAAAAAAGAGGTAAATTGGACCAAAATTAAAAGACTTTTATGCATCAGGCACTATCAAAAGAGTGAAAAGGCAACCCATGGGATGGGAGAAAATATTTGCAAGTCTATATCTGATAAAGGATTAATATCCAGAATATATAAAGAACTCCTCTAACTCAACAAATGAAACAACTCAAGACACAAATTAAAAATAGGCAAAGAAGTTTAAATAGACATTTATCCAAAGACAATATATGGATGGCCAATAAGCACATGAAAACTTAGGCATTCAGCATCACTACTCACAAAGAAACTGTTAACAAAACACCAGGGGTTTTGTCTAGGTCCTCCTGTTCACCACACAGAAAGCCCATCACTGTCACGACAAGTATTGCCAAGGAAGAAGGCTTTAATCGGCTGCTGCTGCTGAGATGGGAGCTCAGCCTCAAATTCATCTCCCTAACCCACTAAAACTAGGGGTTTATATAGCAGGGAAGAAATGTAACAATGTGTAAGAAAACAAGAACTAGGGAGGGGCAAGGAGTCATCTGGTGTGGTGATCAGCTGAGTTTTGGTTCTTTGATAATTTTTTTGAAAGGCCTGAAGGTCCTTTTCTGGGGAAGAAACTCAAAACAGATGCAAGTTTCAAGCTTTAACAGCAGAAGGGTCAATTTCTGTGTTTATCCAAAAAGAACTGTCTATGGGACTATTGGGCGGGTTTCAAAATGCTACTGCACACCCATTAGGATGGCTACTATAAAAAAAAATAGTAAGTGTTGGTGAGGGTGTAGAGAAATTGGAATTATTCTTCTCTGTTGGTAGGAATGTAAAATGGTTTGGTGACTACGGAAAACATTATGGTGATTTCTCAAAAAATTAAACTGGAATTACTGTATGATCCAGCAGTCCCAGTCTGTGTATATTGAAAGCAGAATTGAAAGCAGGGTCTTGAAGAGATATTTGTATATCCATGTTCATAGCAGCATTATTGACAATAGCCAAAAGGTAGAGCAACCCAGGTATCCTTCCAGGGGTGAATGGGTAAGCAAAATGTGGTATATATGTACAATGGAATGTTATTCAGCCTTAAAAAGGAATGGATTTCTGACACATGCTACAACAGAGGTGAATCTTGAGGACATTATGCTAAGTGAAACAGGTGAATCACAGAAAGACAAATACTGAATGATTTCATTTATATGAGGCAATAAAGTAGATGGCTTGTGATGTCATCCAAAAAGATCAAGTCCTGGATGCAGTGTTAGTGGGTGAGCCATGCCAAGGGTTTTCCCCTGGTTCCTGTGATGCATTGTTTTCAATGGGTCAGAAAGTTAGCTCTCTTCTGCACCATACCTCTAGCCTCCACCGCAGGCCCGCCAGCCATCTATTGTGTTATGCATCCAGCTTAAGAAACAAAGCATCCAGCTGTCTGCCTCTCAGCTTAAGGGACTGGGTCTTTTTCATAGTGTTAGTTACCACCTACATGACCGTTACTTTGTTAAGTTTCTGCAAAAATCCTCATACCTCAGGATCATACTATAAGTGGAACGATATGATGAACGAGTTTGAGCTTCCGGGACTTGGAAAATGTTGTTTCTGTTGAATAAAAAGTGCGACATTAACAATGTGGGTCACATTTGTTAATTTTGACCAGTCTACATTAAACTTTTCATAGAACATGAGAAAGAACCATTTCCTAATATGCTTATCATGAATAATATATATTCGTTAAGTTCTTCAGTCTCATTAAAATTCTCATAAGCTCCATGAGTAAATATAGTTATCTGAGTTATATTTATATCTGTGTTCTAATCGGCTGCCATTGGAAGCACCATAAATAGCTTTTCTTTTCCATGCAGCTTATCCCATAAGTTCTCAGACCTATCTTTACTACACTGAGCAACATCATTGTTGAAAGTTAAATTTAAATTTGTCAATAATTCATTGTCTTCAGACACATATTTTCTGCCGTAGCGAGTAAACACTTGTATAAATTCACCATCTCTAACGCTTGGGCAGCTTAAACATGTAAAACTGCATTTTGCAGTAGCATTATTGTATTTGTTTGAAAACAGTCTGTATTGAAAATACTAGTCCTTTTACAATTCATTCAGGGTTTCTTTTTCCAAATATACCTGTGTTCTAAGTATTAATTATGGTTCTTAATATGGTTTGCTTAATAATGGCATCTTAAGCTCTGTTCTTCCAACTGAGGCATACTTTGTAAAACATGTGCCTTCTTGTGGTCTTTTTTTCCACTTTTCGTAGAGATGCGAACAAAAAATGATTTTGCTTTCCTTTAAAGGAAAAGTACTGGAGGGAAATTGGTTTTTTAGATAAAGTCATTCATCTAGTTTTAAATGTTGCTAACTAATGCAGAAAGAAAAGTTTCAAATTTTGTAGGCCAAGTAAAACCCAGTGAGCTTGTGTAGATGGTGGGCGTCAGTTTGCTTTTCCTGCTCTGCAAGGGGGCAGTCCGCTGCTCCTCTGCCTCCTGGCACAGCCATTAATAGGGTGAGATTTAGGTGAACGCTGATGTTGAAGCTGTTTTCATTTCTTCTTGGTAGACATTGAGGCTAGACCTGTGTTACCTGCTTTTGCCCAACTTTGTATATTTAATGAGATCCCGTCCTCATCACTGGAAGATACTGAAGTGAATACATAGATGGATCTAGTGAGTTAGGCCATCTTCAACAAAATAGGCATCTTTTGCTGTAGAACTATTCTGACCTACGTTTACCCTAAATCATGCTAATATACCCACTGTGTTCCCTTGGAGTTGAAGAGTTAATCGACTCCCAAAGTCCCTAAAGTAGTAAGTGGCAACGTCAAAACCAAATGCATGACTTCTGACTCCACACACTGGATTTTCCTCACCAGCTGGAAAAGGGGTGTGTTTGTGTGAGAGAGTGTCTCCGAGAGAAGAGCTAACAGAGATGACCAGGACTTGCACTGAGAAAATACCACCAGGACAAAGCCTGTTTTCATGAGTCATTGTCTGGTTTTATTTCTAGATTAAAATTTGTTTACAATATATTTGCCATAAAGGATTCTTTAAAAGTATAGGAGTTGAATGTCTCACAATGTGTTAAGATTTATTTAAGCTGAAAGAAGAATGCCAAGCTTGGTGGAACTCTGCCTTTCTAGTCAGTGGACTTACTGGCTGGTACTGCCTGTCCACTGCTGTGCACCTGATGGTTACTGATGTGGTGATGACTGTGGATTTGACTCAGGGTATACCAGAGAGGTTGCAGGTGATACTCAGTGCCAAAATCACTTAATAAGGATGTAAGGTTCTCGAGTCCTTTTTTGGTGTTATTAGTTTTATAAGGAAATTAAGAAATTAGATTCTGTTCTGAAGTAGTTTTCCAGCTACTAATTTTAACATATAAACTTCTGGCCCTGGTTTATTTTTGTAAATGAAGATATGAAACACTGAAGTGTTAAAACTGACAGGTGTCAAATCATTGCCTTTTCTCTCTCCTTCACCCCTCAGGGGGGACACAGCGATTGCCACGCACCATTGGAATGTCCCTGGCCAAGGAGCTCATATTCTCTGCGCGAGTCCTCGATGGCCAAGAAGCCAAAGCAGTGGGCTTAATCAGCCACGTTCTGGAACAGAACCAGGAGGGAGACGCTGCCTACAGAAAGGCCTTGGACCTGGCGAGAGAGTTTTTACCTCAGGTATTCTCATTAGAGTTTATTTTTTCTCATTTTAGGAAACATTATAACACTTTGACTAAAACAGCAGTCATCTTGCCTATGGAAGAAGTCCCTGGCTTGCTTCCAAGTAAAGGGATGCGTGGGCTCTGTAAAACTAGAGCAGTTACATGAGATAAACACTATGATCCCGTGGAATTCTGATGAGGCTTTGAAGATGCTCCAAGGGTCTTATTGTAGCCACACTTTGATAAAATATCCCTTGACAACGCTTGTCACATGTGCACAACTTCCTAGCAAGGTGTTTTAATTTGCTCACCAGCTGAGCGCTCTAATGGAAGCCGTAGCCATGGAAAGAAAGAGTGATAGGGCTGGCTGTCACACTGGGCCACCCCAAGTCAAAATACATTGAAATATGCTGTTTTCTAGTAAGGGACCATAGTCTGTTGTGCCAGAGTGGACTTTCATTGCAGTGGCTTCACTTGAAAAGTGAAAAGCCTGCTTGAAAACCAGCAGTTGTTTGTCTTCCTGTGTGTTTGCCTATGGTGGTGTAGGCATTGTTTTGACTCCATTGTGCTTCCTCACAAGTACACTTTCAAATCTAGAACACGATGTGTACGGCTGACTCAGGAGTGATATCAGTGGCCGTGCACTGACAGTCCTGTTTTAAGCAATTCTTTTTGTCACCCATTCAGATATATTTTTCAAATAGGCCTTTGGTCTGAAATCACAAGATTAAAGGGCTTTAAATTGAGAGAAAGAGTCTTCTTTTGCTGTGTAAGCAGTAGTGATCTTTATTCCTAGTGGAGTTTGAAGTTTTATAATCCTCTAACCATTTCTGGAGTCAAAATAATTTTTCTCTCTAACTCAGGGTTGCTTAACTTAAACCGGATTCATAACCTTTTTGTGGGCTGTGGATCTTTTTGGGAATACCATGAGATTCCAAATTCATGCATTTGATTCTTTTTAAAAATGCACGAATGCTCACATTTGTTCAGAGTCTTGCATCCAGTTTCAGAAAGTGTTCTTGGCACTCAGCACAGGAGCCTTTGCTGACAAACCAGGCCCCACTCTGCTGGTATGCATCTGCTGAATCAGTTTTTAAAACCACACTGCCTGGCATTGACGCTTCTGGTCCTTCTTAATTAACTTAGGAGCTATTAGCTCTTTTAGGGAAGGACCGTTATATAATTTATTCCCCACATAAGGTAATGCAGAGCCATACATTCAGTAGATGCTCAGTAAGTATTTGTTGGATTGATGGAAACAGAGCAAATAAAAAAAGATTTTTGCCTTAAAAAGATAGATTCTCACTACAAACTTATTTATTCTCCTCAAATATGAGAGAAATCTCTACCTAAAGACAAATTAAAGGTGCGAGTATCAGGAGAGTATAATTTGACTGACTATTGGTGTTATAACCTACCCTGGCTTAAAACTTTATGACCAAAACATACCTCAGTTCAAATACAGGGGTGTGTTTAAGAAAGATTATGATACAATTCCAATTCTGATGATCTGCAGAGCCCGCTCCTGGCCTCCTGACATGGATGTTCAGCTCTCTGCTTCAGAGCTCCCTATAGGCAGCTTATTAGCCCCTTAGGGCCTGACTTGCTCTCTCCCATGATGCTTCTGTGGCCACCATGCAGCAAATGCCACCACCGTCCACACACCGCCCCGCCTGAGAACGTGAGCACTGTCCTCCGCTCTGCTCCCTCCTTCCACTGCCAGTGTGTCGAGCCGCATCCCATTGTGTGGTTACCCAGCCGTCATCACAGCCCCTGTGCGTGTGCCTTTGTCACCTTTCATTGGAAGGACACTCCTTCAGAATGTTGATTGTTAAAATTAATTTTCCTCCAGGTCAAACAAATGTATAAGAAGATGTTGAGTTACTTCAGAAAAGATGTGACTGCAAAATTACATGCACAAGTCACCAAATGAAGTTTGAGTGGAATCACCTTTATTTTTATGTTTGTTACTTTGTTGCCAAATGATTAGTCCTCCAGGTAACTGAAAGCTTCTGTAAAATCAGTATTTCTAGGTGATATCTGTATTATATATTACTTCCATTTATCTGAGAAAAAAGGTTTGTAAAGAAGAAAAAGGCACTGGAAATGTTTTAAGGGGGAAACAAATTAAATCAAGCACTATCTCTAATAGCATTTTGAATTTTCCTGTTTTTCTCATGGCTTTCTAAACTTTACTTCCCAAAGTGTGGTCTGTGGACCAGCAGCCTGGGCATCTCCTGGCAGCTTGTTAGACGTGCAGAATCTCAGGCCCATTTCAGACCCACTGAGTCCACATCTGCATTTTAACAAGGAGGATGGGGATTTGTGTGCATCTAGGAGTTTGACAAGCACCTTTTCTTGGTCAGTTGACGATGAAAATGGAAAAATTAGAGGAGCACACCATTTAATAAAATGGATTGATTATCATGAAAAAAATGATGGTGTTGTCTATGACACATACAAATCACAGTGGGAATAATTATCAATAAGATATTTGTCTAACAACTATAGCATTGGAAATTGTGGCCTTTGAAAAAGATTTGTAAACATGATTTGGAAGAAAATTTAGATAGGTCAAATTTAATAATAGAAACTCCTTGATAGGAAAACATGTCTTTTCATGCATTCATCCATGTCACCATCTAAGAGTCCTTTGCTGTGCCTGTTGTTTAGAGCCTACCTTGTGTTTTAATTCAAAAGAGCATTCAGTTCAAAATATAGCATTGAATTCACATTTATCACCCACAAATGGTATTTTAGGACTTTAAAATGTGATCGAATAACGAAATTCCATCTGAGGGATTCTGGTTTTTCTGCTTGGTAAGAGTTTGGCTTCTGCAAGACACAGTTGACATTCTCCTTCTCACAGCAGATATCCAGTTCATTCCTTGTGACTCTTCTACATCCTGAAAGACTTATGTAGACTTCAAATTTATGTGTGCTGTGGGAGCACTGCTTAGAGGACACTGTTGATTAATCCACCATCATTGCTGTTAGTTGTCAAGGCGAATGGAGGAAAGATAGAGAGCCAGTGTCTGAAAGCGATGGTATCAGAACCCTACCTTAATCAATAGCAACAGCCTCATCCCCAGCCCAAGCTTCTTTCAAAAGCCCTAATTGGTATGCTACTGAGGCAAAGACTTTACCTCGTTTTCCTTCCTCTACTTAACTTCTAGGAAGTGTTGCTGAAGAACAGCAAGCTCACAGCTGGACACGCACTACCTGCTCACCTTTAAGGATCTGGAGTTTGCAGCATAACAAAACGTGGAATCTAAATAATGTGCTGATGCAGTTGTTGCAGTTGCTCTTTAATTACAGCCTTGCAAGGCTCAGAAAATTTTCCATCTAGTATCTGACAGCCATTGCTGGCTGTGCCATGGATCCACTGGTGGGAATTCTGAATTTTATTGAGATATATGACATAATTTGTATAAATAATAATTAAAGTCTGTTTCTTTAATTTGAATTTTAGGGACCTGTTGCAATGAGAGTGGCAAAATTAGCAATTAATCAAGGGATGGAGGTAGGTTCCTTAATGCTTGAGTTTGTTTTGGGAATGGAGAGTGGAGATTTAATTTAAATGAACCATGTTTAGACTTCTACATTTTTTTTAAAGTTCTAAAATATGGTTGTTTAAATGCTGCTGTTACTGAAAGCTACTGAAGTTCCTTGCAGGTACGTCATTTATTTCATTCTTAGGGTTATTGCTAATTCAGTATCACAAGCACAGAATTCAGTAATTTTACCAGTGCCGTGAAGCTTATGACATGCTCATGATTTTTGCCATCGAATTAACAGACAGATTTATTGGCTAGTAGTTCATAGAAAACCAAAAGAACAGGGCATTCTGTGTATTTTTAGCATCAGTATTATATTATACAAAACATTCCAAGGAGAATTCCTAGCTCTCTCCACCTTTAGCTTCTCAGTGTGCCTTCTGCAGGGAGGCACACGCAATGCAGGTACAAGGTGAATCCATCGTGTGTCCTGGGGGTACCCCAGGTAGATGACTCCAAAACAGTGAAGGCCCCAGGCCAGGGAGGATAGGGTGGTGCACATACCCATTTATTGGACTTTTCATGGCAGTTGTTAGATTTTGGTTAAATTATGGGTATTTTGAAGAAAAGTGCTTCCTTCTTGTAGACTAAGGAACCTCTGTATCTTCCTGGGCTGTATCGCAGTAAAAAGAGATTGACTTTATTAGCAGTAAATACAGTTTCATAAATTTGCAAAAGTATCTGATTGGTTTATTTAAATATTTACATAATGGTAACAATACTAATAGCAAATACCTTATATAGCCCTTACTATGTACTAAGCATCGTGTGTGTGTGTGTGTGTGTGTTGCGATATAAAGGCCCCACCTAGATTAACTCATTTAATCCTCACAATACTCCCATTTGGCAAGCATTATAATTAGCCCCTCTTGTTCAGACATGCCTCTTTGAAGCACAGAGAGGTTAAATAACTTCCCCAAGGTAACTCAGCTCCCAAGTGATGGAGTCAGGACGAACCCAGGAAGCCTGGTTCTTTGTCTCATGTTGGTCACACTCTGATCTGCTGTACTATATCAAAGGATTGGGTGCTTTGGGGATAGGTTATTCAACTTTTGAATTTTTTGAATTTCTATTGAATATACCACATTTTGCAAAGTTATTTCTGCTGAAATGGATTATGTTTTTATTCTCAGGTCGATTTAGTAACAGGGTTAGCCATAGAAGAAGCTTGTTATGCTCAGGTATGTAATACAATCACAAATTCAATGAGGATGACCCTTACAAATTATATTTACCTTCTGTATAATTCAAATGAATTTCACTGAGCAAGATTACCCTTGTGCCCATTCCAAAATCATACAAATGGGTTGAAATTAGTTGTTTCTGCTATTTGTTACCAGCTCTTATGACTGATTCTGTTCCACAGGAATGTCTCGTCTATATAATCTAGAAAACTCTTAGAGTAACTGAGTCAGTCCTGGGTGTGCAGGAGCTGTCTCTCTAGGCGTATGCTTTCTTTTGCGGGTATGGCCCTGGCCTCCCACTGCAGTGTAGAGAGGTAGAGGAGAGTGGTAATGAACGTGTGCCTGCCATGCAACCTGGGGTGAGACTCCTTGGCTTTTCCTGAACCTCTGCGCCTTCTCTCCTGACCACTGAAAGTTCACTAATGAAATTATAGTTTTATTTTTTACAGAATCGGCCCTTTTCATCTGTAAGTTTTGCATTTGTGGATTCAACCAAGTGTAAATTGAAAATATTCAGGAAAAAAAACGGATGGTTGCATCTGTACTGAACATGTACTGACTTTATTCCTTATTATTCCCTGAACAATATAGTATAAGAACTGTGTACATGCCATTTCCATTATATTAGGTATTATAAATAATCTAGAGATGATTTAAAGTATACAAGAGGATGTGCATAGGTAATATGATATGCCATTTTATTAATATATAAGGGACTTGAGCATCTGCAGATTTTGGCATCTGCAGGAGGTCCTATAACCAATCCCCTGCAGTTACTGAGGGATGACTGCATACAAATTAGTAGGTCTTCCTGGAGAGGAAAAAAAATGTTTTCCCTTTTTTGTCTTTCTCTGAAAGATAGAACTTTATTTTAGGGCATCTGAAATAGCAAAAAAGTTTTGTTCTACCTTTCCTGAGAGTTGGAAACTGCATGAGCACTCGTTTAAAGGAGCAGTATCTAGAGTGTGACTCTGTGTCCAGCTTGTATGTATAAATCATCACCTGTCATTGATGAGTACGTGCCATGAGGAAAGTGAATTACAAACGTCTTAGAAATAGCCTCAGAGCCCAAAGAAAAATTTTAAAAGCACATTTGGCCATAAATTACAACTTACTAAATGTAAACACCAGAAATTATACAAGGTGTATTCTTCAGACCACAATGGAATTAAACTAGAAATCAATAAAAGAAAGACTGCTGGAAAGCCCAAAATATTGGGTGATTAAACAACATCCTTCTAAATAATGTTATATGTCAAAGATGTCTTGAGGAATGTATATATATAATATATATAAAATTATAAAGTATTTTGAATTAAAATGAAAATACAACTTCCCAAAGTTTGTGGGATATATTAAAAGCAGTGTTTAGATAGAAATAGCATTGGATGTATATATTAGAAAAGAGGAAATATCTAAATCAATAATAACCTTCCACCTTACTAGGAAACTAGAAAAAGAAGAGCAAAATGGGGTAGAGGACCACTTGAAGTAAGAAGGACGAGTTTGGTTACATAATTAGGAGAATTGTTCAAGTGACTGATAGATTTCAAAATTTTAGAATGTGGTTCTAAGTAGTTTTCTTAGTGCTTAATAAACTTTTACAGTTGATTTAACATTTTTGACATATTTAATATTTTGTTTTTCTTAGACCATTCCAACAAAAGACAGACTTGAAGGTCTTCTTGCTTTTAAAGAGAAAAGGCCCCCTCGCTATAAAGGAGAATAAAAGGAACAGAAATTCTTAAGATGCCAATGTAATAAATGTACTTCTGGAAGTGTCTTTCGGATCCACTATATGCCTCAGCACATGGAATCTTAATGACCAAAGTGAAGAGCAGATTATTCATATAGTGTAATAAGCATCCGGAATGGACCCATCCGTGTACTTCATTCAAATGTGTAAATGTCATATTCATTCAGATTTATAAAGCTAGTAGTGTATAGTCAGAAACAGAATCAAAGTGAGATATACATTTTTAAATATTTACTGCATATGAGGCTTTCTGTTCTTAATTTTTTAATGTGAATAATTTATATATTGCACATTCTAGGGAATAATATTGATTGTATATCTACTGTGCTGCATTAAGAAAATAAAATTTCTATATACCAAAAATGTGAAGTTATACCAAATAAAGTTTCTAAGTGATTAATGCATACGAACAGATACATATACATATATCTAAACCTGAAAAATGAATTGATATTCTGAGTGAAAACTACCTAATATAAATAAAATTAGTGAAAAGAAAACATGAGAATCTTTCTCTTACCCCATTCTTTTTGAATTGACTAAATCATTGCATGCTGGACTTTAGAAGAAACAATCCTTTCATTGCTGCTTCTATCAGGCAACCTCTTTACATAGTCCTGTAATACAGTATTGAAGGTGAAGAATTAATCCAAAGACAGAAGCCAAAGAACCGAAGCGGACAGGAGACCTGGTGCAGTGGGACTTCCAGGACCTCCTCCCAGCAAGTGGTGTGGCAGCTGCCTGGCCTAGGAAAGGAGATGTTTGCACACAAAGGAGGAAAGAAAATGGGGCAGCCAGGATTGGAGCATGGAAATGGCTTGGGGTCATGGATTAAAGTGGAGACTGTTCTCTGCTTCCTTACCCTCAGCTGTTTGCATCCACTTTCTGGAAGGGAAAGAGGTGAACTTAACAACCCTTTATCCTAACAAACACCTGCCTTCCTACCCAGGCCAGGTCAAGAAGCTGTAAACGGAGAGCCTCCAGGTTGCATACCTGAGTAGCCACACCTGGGGAGTAGGCACAGGTAGGAGTTGTGTGGGACATCGGGTACTGGAGAATTCGCTGTGGAAAAAGGAAGAACATTCTGATGCCCTTAAATAATTTGAAATAGCTCTACTTTACATTCATTTTACCAAACCACCCTGCCTTCCTAGTTTGTGCCAAGTCTGAGTGTGGTCATGCTGGAGACGACGTCCCCGGGAGTGCCCGTGCAGCAAGCTTCACTGTGGTACAGCTCAGCTGTGTCCCTAAGGTGTCCTCCTTTCACATTTCCGTATATCAGATAAACTCCCATTTTACTGTGGATTTACATCGTCATCGTGGCGACTTCATTGCTATTTGAAGCCATGTGGGCTTCATTTTTTAAATTCTGAAACTTAACATTTTTTAACTTGGGAATTTGAAGTCAGCCTCAATTCTAAAATTCTTATAAGAGGCAAATGTGGACTGGCCGTCTGCTGATGTCTGTCCTGACCAAGGTAGGCGGTGTCTTCACTAATGTTTGGACACTAAGGTAAGCGCTGTTTTCTTTATCACCTTAGGTGCTGAGGCTCTGTGGATTTATGATGATTGCTCAGCTGATCATACTATAAAGAGGGCTTACTAAAATTCACATTTGGCTCGCTCTGTGGTGGTCGTATCGGGTGGCATGCATACTTGTTTACTGATAAACTTGCTGAGCTGTTCGTTTTGTGCATGATAATCTGCACCTAAAATGCTGCTGGTGGTTTTCATAGCCCTTTAAAGGTTGCAGGGCCAGTTTGTCCTATCCATGACATGCTAAATACCACTTTCTCTTGAACTGAGCAGGAAATAATTATGTTGTTAGGAAAAAATATTAAGAGTGTGCTGTATGAGTCGTTTCTCTTGGATTCATAGTCTAGTCTACTGTCACTGATCGAGCACCATTTAATTTCCTAACAAGTTCTGATGAAGTCACTAGAATGTATCTAAAAGCAAAGTCCTGTAGTGACTTAAGGTATTGCAGACTTCACGTATTATGGCAGAGAAAAGTGCCTGTCCAATTCTCTGAATAAATGTTTGCCTTTCTCTTGATTTTCCTTTCAGTATAGGTCTTGCTGCTAAGCAGTCCTGATCCTCCCCCAAGTCAAGCTCACGGGGCTCTGGATAGGGCCGTGCTACCTAGGGAGGGTCCCCTGCCTGGGCTGCTCCTCTTTCTCCAGCACACCGCCTGTTGGTGCATACAGCTGGAAATGCAGTAGACGTATCCATGTGTTCAGACTAGGTTAGAGAAGGCTCTCAAAAAAGGAGGATGAGCGATCAAGCACAGATAGAATTCAGAGGATGAAAGCAAAATAAAAAGTTTCCCGTTATCTCAGAGCATGAGGCCTACTGGTTTTGAAGTGATTTAGTGCTAGTTAATTTTTAACTTGTCTATGAAAGGAAAGGAAAAGAGGTCTCCAAGTTTCTAAGGTTCTGAGGCAAGAGAAAAGTTGTAGTAATGGCCAAAATAAGAGTCAGATTTTCTGAGATTGATTTCTGTAACGTAAAGGATCATTTCACGTTTGCTTCGTTCTTAATAATGATGGATCTGGTTTTCCTGTCAATCATCTTTTTTGTTGTTTTTCTAGCAATCAAAAATTGGCTTGTCACAAAGTGTTACTTTTCTGATAGCACTTTTCTAAGTGCTTTGTGAATAGGCCAAAGCAGTGGAGTGTTGATTCATGGATCAGCACTTAGAAAAAGTGTGTACCTGCACATGGGTGTGTTGCTGGCCAGCCATCGGCCCTTTTCCTCACTTGACCTGAACTTCTACCTCTGGTGATATGCCCTACATTTGTTCTTATTTGGGCTCCAAAGATCCTGGCACACACATTCAGAAATAGTTAATCATGCCATTATTTGTCTACTGATCTAGTAAAATATTAACTAATACTTACATCAGTATGTATTGAACTTTATCAGAATAGCAATAGAAGTTATTTTCTCATAGTCTATTAATAACTGTTTACATGTTTCACAAAAAATAAAACATTTTAAAGTTAGTTGCTAATATTCTGGTAACACGAGGTACTTTTCTGTGTAGAGGAAGCAGGATACAGATTGTGATTTGGGGTATTTTGGGAGGCGGAAGGTGGTCGAATCCTCTGTTCAATTGTATTTGTGTCTCAGGCTCCAAAAAATCACTGTTTCAAATGCTTGCCTTTGGATTTTCACAGTCTTCTTTGGGACCTCCAAAAATTCAGCTACCCCTTAGAGGGTTAGCACCTAATAAGCAACTTGGTGTACACTATTTGTTTTCCAAAATAATTCTCAGGGCAGCATGAGAGATCTGGGGACCTGGTGGGGAAAATAAAGGATGTCAAGGACAGACCAAGACATGCACCCGTGTGGCTCGGGAGCAGCCCTGGAGATGCGCCCGTGTGGCAAGATGTGAGATGGCCCCTCCTCCTGGAGCTGGCAGTTCCCTTGGGGTCCCAAAGTGAGCTCCTAGTAACCAACATGTAAGTTCCTTTTTAAAGGCCTAATACAGAAACAGTAGTGTGTGGTGTTTTGATTTAAGGAAACATTTTGACAAGATCACTGAAAATACCCTCTAAATACGATGAGCGAATAAGAGCTGGGTATTATGGTAATACTGGGTAACATTTATGAAACCATTCATACCTACCAGGTGCTTAACAGACACTACATCCCCGAAATGATAGGCACTTTGGTTATTCTGTGGCACGGAGGAAGAGATACATAAACCATAGAGTGATCACTTACCCACAGCCCCACGGCAGGCACATGCTGGAGTCAGGAATTATACCCAGGGCTACTGGCCCTTTTGTCACTGTTGAGCTTGAAAACAGCCAAACAGCATAACAGAAGGCTGCTGATACGTGTGTTTTTGTCAACCTAGAGGGAGTAGTGTCCTTTGCCCTGATTTGGTCACAATTTTCTCATTACTTGGAAAGATACCAAAAGTGTGCTTATCAGCTGATCTGATGACACAGGCAAGTAATGTAACAATTAGAGCTAACGTCCACTCAGCGCCTCCTCTATCAGCCACTGTGCGTTTTCACACCTAATAGCAAAATCTTATGAAACGGGTTTGCTGATTTATAGTTTAAGAAACTGAGGCAGCAGGATTCATGCTGGGCATTCTGTGTTCTGGATTCCAATGTTTAACGGCTATACCATCAAGGGCATGGAGCCAGTCTTGGTAGATGTGAATGATGCCTGGATCTGTCAAGATGCTAGTAGTGATTGGTATGTCCTCACAACTCAGTTCCCCCTAAAACCAGCTACTGGAGTATAAGTGTGAAGACTCATGGTTTGATAGCAATGCTTGTCAAAAAGGGGGCAAGATGGCCTGTAATCCCAGCACTTTGGGAGGCTGAGGCGGGCAGATCACGAGGTCAGGAGATCGAGACCATCCTGGCTAACACGGTGAAACTCCGCCTCTACTAAAAATACAAAAATTAGCCAGGCGTGGTGGTGGGTGCCTGTAGTCCCAGCTACTCGGGAGGCTGAGGCAGGAGAGTGGCGTGAACCCAGGAGGGGGAGCTTGCAGTGAGCCGAGATTGCACCACTGCACTCCAGCCTGGGCGACAGAGCAAGACTCCGTCTCTAAAATAAAATATAAAACAAAAAGAGGGCAAGATGTGCTCCCTGTGGGTCAAGAGTGTCCCAGACAACTTTCAGGAAGGGTGACAGGTGTGTTGCTCTATTTGGCCCTGGTCAGACTCATCTGGAGTGTTGTATTCAGTACTCAGCATTGCAATTTCAGGTGGTCATAGGTTGACTCTGTAGTTTTCTCTAAAGCACACAGGAGTTCTTTGGCCAAGTTCCAGATCCACCGAAGTCAGCGATGACACCATGGACAAAGTGCCTCATGTCCCTGAGCCCATTTCTTCATTTGTAAAAAATCCAGTACTTGTTCAGGATGGTTTTGAAGATCCGGTCACATTGGATGTGATCTATATAAAAGTGCTTTATGTGGTGGTTGTGTTTTATTTGTTTCATATTTCAGAAGATGAGAAGGTGGGTCTCACAACCACGGCTGGTTTGGGGGCATGTACAAGAACCTGGGCTCTTCACTTAGGAAAGAGAAGTCTAGGGAAACATGGTAGCTGCCTCCAGTAGAACTGCAATATGAAACAGGTCTTCAGAGGCTTCCAGGGCAAGGGGAAGCCATGCAGGGCTCCTCCCCACCTCCCCACTTCTGCTCATTGCTCTGCACATGTCCAGAGACAAGAGATGTGGACTAAAATCTATGCGGGGAAGCTACTTACACCCTCCTAGGTCCAAAAGCTGCCCCCTGCCTCTGGAGTGTTAGAGCAGAAAGTGGGCAGGCATGGGCAAGGCCATTGCTGTGGGAAGTTAAGAGGCACCAGAGGACAGTTCTTCCAACTTAGACGGTTTTTGTGAAGTGAAAGCAGACTGCAGGCCTCAGCACTGGTGCAGACTCTAACTGGTGCAGGCCTCTAACACTGGCACGGATGTAGCAGATGAGAAAGATGGGTCTCCTTACAAATACTGGTTGTTAGTGAGTTGGGCCTTGAGAGACAGAGAAAACAGGTATCTGCCTAAGGTGTGTCTGGTTAACTATATTGGCCCTTGAGGTAATCTACAGTTGAAGGAGTTTTAGTTCCTCTAACATTTTAAGAAATCATTCTCACGTTTGAGTGCCATGTTTATAGTACCAATTTTTGGGACCAGGGTGGGAAGATTGCCCTGAGCAAAGCTGCCCATTTTCCCATCACCTGGTTGGTTTTCATGGAGCGGCCCACCTGCTCCCCACCTCAGGAGATACTGAAGGACTCTAGCCCTGCGGTGGGCTGTGGTCAGGCCAAGGGTAGGCCAGGCTTCCTTCCTAGGCTTCAGTTCATTCCCCCATCTTGCTGCCAAGGTACTTTTAGATGTTTTGGTCCCCTAAAGCATTTAAACAGACTGACGTGTAAAATGCTGTCTGAACAAAGTCTCCCATGAACCCACAGCACAGTGTGCACCTGAACCTCCCGAGAGAAATAGTAAAATCACCACATCATCAAGTTGCAGCTCAGGGACTATGTAGCTTTAGTGGTGATGTTTGCAGGAAAAGGTTTCAGAGAAATTTGAAAATTGGCAGGTGCACTTTCTTGACCTTTCCAAAAATAGTCTGAGTCACTTTCACTTTCAGCTTTCAAACTGTTGAATGAAACCTTTGTGCAGTTTACAGAAAGTGAAGAACTGTTTGGCAAGAGAGAGAAGTTCGAGCTCCTAATAGCCTCGGCTGCATTGAGTAATATTTCTTTTGAGTTGTCTATTAACACTTTCATGAAACATGCTTTTTATGATGCCTAGAACTTGTATAAGAGTGACTGTAATTTGAGTTCTTTAAAAATGTAAGTACAAGAAATGTGTCACATGCCATAAGAGCTAGGAAATGACAGCTCACATTCATCTTGGTGGAAGGAAACTCTAATTATTGGAAGATGTGATTGGAATATTTGTTCTTAATACCTACGGGTGGCTCTGTCGTATGCTTGCCTAACACCAGTATTGGCATGCAAATAACACTGAAAACCTCCTTTCTTTTCCTCTGGTCTTTGTGGGAAGGCATGGTGTGAGTCGAGATTGCTAAACCACTCTTCTGAGAGGACTCAGAGAGAGTGTTTATCCTAGACCATCCATGGCGGTGGTACTTCTGAGTTCAGTTATGGTGTGATCTCATTAGTCCAGGCTCAGAATGGCTCGGTAACCTCAAAACTCCAAGCCCTCGGTGCTTGCTTTGCTTCCCTAGACTTGCAGCTTATGTATGCCCACATGTGCTTCATGTGTATTAAAAATGCTTGCATGTGTAGATAGGAAGATATATGTTGACTGCCCTGAAAAACTTGACATCCTAACATTTAAAATTGTTTTGAGTTTCCCCTGGGTATAAACTAGTCTTCAAATGTAAACGTGATGAGCAGCGTAGGGGTTATGGTACCAGAGAAAAGAACCAAATCTCGGCCCTGGCCCAGCCCTACCCCTTGTGCTCTGTTACCTGCAGTAGAGGTGGAGTGGGGGCCATATCTGTGAGCAGGACCTCATCTTATCTATTCCTTAGACCCACCCAAGAGCAGGGATTCCCAAAACTGCTGGCACCTGTAAGAGGTATTGTATTCTTGGACTCCATTCCATAACCTCTCATCAGGATTCCGGGTTTGGAATTCTAGAATCAATGTTGAGGAAAAAGACACCTTGGCAATTTTATTTTTCTAGGTATAATTCACATACCATGAAAGTCACTCTTTAAATTGTACAATTCAGTGGTTTTTTAGTATATTCAGAGTTGTATAACCATGACCACTAGCTAATTCAGAATATTTTCATTGCCTCCCAACAAGCCTAGTACTCACGAGTAGTCACTCCCTTGCCCATTCCCTCCACCCCTAAGCCCCTGGCAACCACTAATCTACTTTCTGTCTCTATGCATTTGCCTATTTGAGACATTCATATGAATGGAATTATATAATATGTAGACTTTTGTATCTGTTTTTTTCATTTAGCAATAAAAATTTAGCATAAAGATTTGTCCACAATGTAGTGTGTCTCAGTACTTCTTTCCTTTTTATCACTGAAAATATTTCATTGTATGTATATGTCACATTTTGTTATCTACTCATCAATTGATGAATACTTGTATTGTTTCCACTTTGGCTGTTAAAAATAATGCTGTTATGAACATGTGTGTAAAGTATTTGTGTGGGTATATGTTATTTCTCTTGGGCATACCTACAAATGGAATTACGGGATCATATGACAACTTTATGTTTAATTTTTTGAGAAACTACAAAACTAACGAGCTGTACCATTTTCTAATCCCACCAGCAATGAATAGGGTTCTAATTTTTCCACATCTTCATCAACATTTGTTATTGATCTTTTTGATTATAGCCAATCTAGTGAGTGTGAACTGGTATCTTATTGTGATTGTGATTTTGATTTGCAGTTCCCTAATGATGTTGAACAGATGTTCTTATGCTTGCTGGCCATTTGTATAGTCTTTAGAGATATATCAGATATATCTATTTTGCCCGTTTCTAACTGAGCAAAACAGAAAAAAAAATTGAGTTGTAAATGTTCTTTATGTATACTGCATACAAGCCCCTTAACAGATATATGATTTGCAAATCTTTTCTATTCTGTAGGTTGTTTCTCCATGTTCTTGTTGGTATACTTGGAAGCATAAAAGCTTTTATTCTGGTGGAGTCCAGTTTATTGTTTCCTTTATTGCTTGTACTTTTGGTGTCGTATCTAAGAAACCACTGCCTGATCCAAGGTGATAAAAAGTTTTCATTGAAGAGTTTTATAGTTTTAACTTTTACCTTTATGTTTTTGATAAATTGTTTATATATGGTGTGAGGTAAGTATGCAGCTTCACTGTTTTGCACATTGATATCCAGCTATTCCAGCACCATTTGTTGAAAAGACTGTTTTGCCCCATTTATTGTCTTGGTACCCTTGTCAAAAAAAAAAAAAGTTAACTATAAATGTAAGGGTTTATTTCCAAACTCTCAATTTTACCCCATTGATCTTCTGTCTGTCCTATGCCAGTACCACACTATCTTGATTACTAGAGCTTTGTAGTAAGTTTTGAAGTTAGAAAGTGAGAGTCTGTCAACTTTTTCAAGAGTGTTTTGGCTATTCTGGTTCCCTTGTATTTTCATATGAATTATAGCATTAGCTTGTTGATTTCTACCCCGAAAAAGGCATCTAGGATTTTGAAAGGCATTGTGTTAAATCTGTAGATCAATTTGGGGACAGATGTACCCTCAACAATACTGTCTTATCTATGAACATAAAATGTTTTTTCTATTTAGTTCATTGATTTCTTTCATCTGTTTTGTAGTTGCCTCTGTATGTCTTGTATGTCTTCAACTTCTTTTGTTAGATTTATTCCTGAATATTTTATTCTTTTTTTTTTTTTGAGATGGAGTCTCACTCTGTCACCCAGGCTGGAGTGCAGTGATGTGATCTCTGTTCACTGCAACCTCTGCCTCCTGGGTTCAAGCAATTCTCCTGCCTTAGCCTCCCAAGCAGCTGGGACTACAGGCACTTGCCACCACATCCAGCTAATTTTTGTATTTTTAGTAGAAACGGGGTTTCACCATGTTGGCCAGAGTGGTCTCGAACTCCTGACCTCAAGTGATCCTCCCGCCTTAGCCTCCCAAAGTGCTGGGATTACAGGCATGAGCCACCATGCCCGACTAGAATATTTTATTCTTTTTGATGCTACTGTAAATGGGATTGTTTTCTTTTCTTTTTTTGTTTTTATACTTTAAGTTTTAGGGTACATGTGCACAATGTGCAGGTTTGTTACATATGTATACATGTGCCATGTTGGTGTGCTGTACCCATTAACTCGTCATTTAACATTAGGTATATCTCCTAATGCTATCCCTCCCCCTTCCCCCCACCCTACAACAGGCCCCAGTGTGTGATGTTCCCCTTCCTGTGTCCATGTGTTCTCATTGTTCAATTCCCACCTATGAGTGAGAACATGCGGTGTTTGGTTTTTGGTCCTTGCGATAGTTCACTGAGAATGATGGTTTCCAGCTTCATCCATGTCCCTATGGGATTGTTTTCTTGATTTTATTTTTGGATTGTTCATTGCTAGTTCATAGAATTACAATAGATTTTTATATCTTGATATCTGGCAGAAGTACAGTTATTTACTCTGAACTGATTTATTAGTTCTAATCTTCTTTTAGTGGTTTCCTTAGGAGTTTCTATAGGATCCTGTCATTTGCAAAGAGATAGTTTTACTTCTTCCTTTCCAATCTGGAAGCCTTTATATTTTTTTCTTGTGTTATTTCCCTGGCTAAAACCTCCAGTGTAATGTTGAATAGAAATGGCAAGAGCAGACATCTTGTGTTATTCCTGACCTTATTCCTGACTATTACTTATGATGTGAACAGTGGATTTTTTTTTTTTTATAGAGGCCCTTCATCAGGTTGAGAAAATTCCTTTCTATTTGTACTTTATTGAGTGTTTTTTTTTTTTTTTTTTTTGAAATCAAGAATGGGTGTTATGGGTGTTGGATTTTGTAAAAATGCCTTTTCTGCATCTGTTGAAATGAACATGTTGTGGTGGATTTGTCTTCTATTGATAATTGTTATCACACTGATTAACTTTCAGATACTGCACCAACTTGCATTTCTTGGACAAATCTCTTGTTCGTGGTGTATACTCCTTTTTTTATGTTGCTGGATGTGGCTTGCTGGCATTTGGTTCAGAATTTTGGGGTCTATCTTCATAAAAATACTAGTCTGCAGTTTCCTTGTGATGTCTTTCACTGGCTTGGGTCTCTGGATAATATTGACTTCATAGAATGATTTAGGAAGCGTTTCCTTCTCTATTTTTAGAAGCGTTTGTGTAGGATTGGTGCTAATTCTAATTTTAAACAATTGGTAGAGGCCGGGCACAATGGCTCACGCCTGTAATCCTAGCACTTTGGGAGGCCGAGGCGGGCGGATCACGAGGTCAGGAGATCAAGATCATCTTGGCCAACATGGTGAAACCCCGTCTCTACTAAAAATACAAAACTTAGCTGGGCGTGGTGGCAGGCACCTGTAGTCCCAGCTACTTGGGAGGCTGAGGCAGGAGAATCGCTTGAACCAGGGAGGCAGAGGTTGCAGTGAGCTGAGATTGCACCACTGCACTCCAGCCTGGCGACAGAGTGAGACTCCGTCTCAAAAAAAAAAAAAAAAAAAAAAATTTGGTAGAATTCACCAGCAAAATCATGTGGATCATATCTTTTCTTTGTTGGAAGTACTTTGATTGCCAACTCAGTCTCTTTATTTGTTACAGCTTTCTACTTATTTTTTATTTCTTTTTGAAGAACTTCCACTAGTTTGTGCCTTTTTAAGAATTTTTCTATTTCATCTAGGTTATCTAATTTGCTCACATATACTTGTTTGTAGTATTCCTTTATAATCTTTTTTATTTCTATAAAGTCAATAATAATCCCCCCCCACTCCCACCCCCAACTTTTCATTCCTGGTTTTAATATTTCAGTATTCTATTTTTGTTTCTTGGTCAGTCTAGCTAGATTTATCAGTTTTACTGATCTTTTCAAAAAACCAACTTTTCATGTCATTGATTTTTCTTGGTGGTTTTTCTTATTCCATAATTCATTTATTTCCATTCTAAACTTCATTATATCCTTCCTTCTGATTGCTTTAGGTTTAGTTTGCTTTTATTTTTCCTAATTTCTTAACATAGGACATTAAGTTATTGATTTGAGATCTTTATTCCTTTTAATATAGACATTTGCAGCTATGCATTTCCCTCTAAGCACTGCTTTAGCAGCATCCTGTAAGCTTTGGTATGTTTTTTGTAGAAAAGAGTTAACATAGCAGACCTGAATGGCTATCACTGGGAAGGATTGATTGCAGGGCTGGTCCTTGGCTGGCTTTTGGGAGCTTATCAGCATTCCCAGACCTTATAAGAGTTATATCTAAACTGTACAAACGATATGGTTTATACTAAACACATGCTTTCTTTTTAGGAAGATGGAATTTGGGTATTTGCCAGGTGGAGTATGCCTACATGGCTAGCCCCCAGCAAAAACTCTGGGCTTTCAGTCTCTAATGAGATGTTGGCAACGTTTCACAACATTTCATGTGTTGTTACATTAATAATTTGTTGCTGGGGAATTAAATACATCCTAGGGACTCCACTAGGAGAGGACCCTTGAAGCTTGCAACTGTTCTCCCCCGTCTTTACCCTGCGTTTTTTCCCTTTGCTGTTTTTACTTTGTATCCTTTTGCTATAATAAATAATAGCTATGAGTATGACTGAGTCCTGTAAGTCTAACTAGTGATTTACTGAACTTCTGACACATGTGGTTTTGTTTTCATTCATCTCAAAGTATTTTTAAATTTCTCTTGTGATATTTTTTCTTTGACTCCCCTTTTTTTAGGATTGTGTTCTTTAATCCACATACTGATGAATTTCCAAATTTCCTTTTTTTACTGATTTCAAATTTCATTCCATTATAGTTGGCAAACATACTTTGTATAAACTTCAGTCTTTTTCATTTTATTGAGATGTGTTTTATGGCATAACATATGGTCTATCCTGGAGAAGGTTCCATGTGCACTTGGGAAGAATGCATATTCTGCCATTGTTGGAATGTTCAATAGATGTCTGTTAGGTCTTCTTGGTTTTGTTGTTTCATTCTTTTATTCCTTGTTGATCTTTTGTCTAGTTGTTCTATCCATTTTTTAAAGTGAGATACTGAAGTAGGCATATTATTGTTGACTTGTTTATTATTCAACCATAATAGTTTATTATTATTCCTGTAATTCTATTAGTATTTACTTCATGTATTTTGGGGCTTTGCTGTAGATGCATATATGATTATAATTATTATGTCTTCTTGATGGGTTAACCTTTTTATCATTATAAAATATGCTTTTTCTCTAGTAACCATTTTATCCATTTTAACCATTTTATCCTTAAGTCTATTTTGTCTAATATTAGTATAGACACTTCAGCTCTCTTTTGGTCACTTTTTGCATAGTATATTTTCCCCCATTTTTACTTTCAGCCTATTTGAGTCTTGGAATCTAAAGTGATCTCTTGTAGACAGCATAATGTCAAGTCATGTTTTTAAATGTAAAGGCTCATTCTGCCTTTTGATTATAGTGTTTAACCATTTACATTTAATATAATTATTGATGAGGTAGGGTTTATATCTGGCATTTTGCTATTTGTTTTCTACATGCCATGCCTTTTTGTTTCTTTCTCCATTACTACCTTCTTTGTGCTTAATGGATATTTTCCTGTGTACTCAACTACCATTTTAATTCCTTTGTCATTTCTTTTGCTATATGTTTTTGACTTGTTAATAGCTTTTTTAGAAATTACAATTACCATCTTGACTTATACAATCTATTATGAAGTAATACCAACTTAATTTCAACAGTATACAAATTCTTTGCTCCTGTGTAGCATTTTATCTTCCCCCATCCTCTGTGCTTTTATTGTCATACAAATTAAATGTTTATGCACTGTAAGTTCATCAGAACAGTTTATAATTATTGCTTTATGAAGTTGTCTTTTAATTGGAGAAAAAGAAGTTACAAATGAAATGAAAGTTACAAATGAAAAATATACTTACACTGTCTCTTATATACATAGTTACCTTTACCAACACTCTTTTTTTAAAAACTGTGGATTTGAGTAACTTTCTAGTATCTTTTCATTTCAATCTGAAGCACTCCCTTTAGTATTTCCTGTTGGGCAGGTCCACTAGGGACAAATTCTCAATTTTTGTTTATCTTGGAATGTCTCAATTTTTCTTTCATTTTTGGAGGATGATTTTGTTAGTCATAGGGTTCTTGATTGACAGCCTTTTTCCTTCAGCACTTTCAGTATGTCATCCCACTGCCTTTTGGCCTGCATGGTTTCTGATGAAAAGCTATCTTAATTTTATTGTGAATCCCTTGTGCATGATGGGTCACTTCTCTTGATGCTTTCAAGATTCTCTTTTTGACTTTGTCTTTTGACAATTTGAGCATAATATGTCTCAGTGCAGATCTCTTTGAGTTGACTCTGTTTTGTTGGGCTCTTGGTTGTGTAGACTCATGTCTTTGTCACATTTGGGAACTTTTTGGCCATTATCTTCTCAAATACTTTTTCTACCCCTTTCTCTCTTTCCTTTCTCTCTGGAACTCCCATTATGCATATGTTGGTATACTTAATGGCATCCCATAGGTCTCTTGACCTTTGAACAAGACCTTTGATTATTTTTCTTTAATCTTATTTCTCTCTACTCTTCAGATTTAGTAATTTCTATTGATAAGCCTTTAAGTTTACTCCTTCTTTCCTCTACCATCTCAAATCTGCTTTTGAGACCATCTAGTGGGTTTTTCATTACAGTTATTGTCACTTCAATTTTAGAATTATTCTTTGGTCCTCTTTAAAATGTTTTGTCTTTATTGATATTCCATGTTGGTGAGGCATCATTCTCATACTTTTCTTTAGTTCTTTGAATATATTTAAAATAGCTGATTTAAGATCTTTTCTAATACATTTAACATCTGAGCTTTCTCAGGAACAGTTTCCATTGAATGTTTCATTTCCTTGTATGAGTCATACTTTCTTATTTCTTTAGATTTCTTACAATGTTTTATTGAGTAATGAACATTTTAAATAATATAACATGGCAACTCTAGAAATCAGATCATCCTCTGTCCCATCCTAGGTTCACAGTTGTTTGTTATTGTTGCTGTTTGTGTATGGACTTTCCTGAACTAATTCTGTGTGTTTTGTTGTGTGTGGTTCCTGAAGTCTCTGCTTGGTTATTTTAGTGTTCAGCTCTTGACTGGACTCAGATTTCCTTAAATGCCTTGAACCAGTAAATCTCCAGCTCTTGCTGAAGGGCTGTCTATGTTGGGGCATGCCTTCAATACATTGACAGGCAATTGGCAACTCTGCCTTAGCCTTCACTTCCTCCTTGTGCAGAGCCTTAAGGTCAGCCAGAGGTGAGAGCTAGGGCCTTCTCAAGTCTTCCCTGAGCTTGCATACAGCCCTCACATGCACATGGCCTTCTAGATTTCTAGGAATATGTCAGAGCTTTTCATAGCCCTCTGTGGACATCTCATTCCCCAGTTTCTGTTTTTATGTTTTTTGGTCAGCTTCTTATTTGCCCCAACTCAGGCAGCTTTGATGCTAAACAATCATCACTGATTTTTTTCCTTAAACACCCTGCAGGAAAAAGCTCTCTACAATGAATGAGGTCCTAAGTTAGGTCGAATAAAGACAAGCCCTGTGAATGGGGGTTTTCTCCATTATTAAAACACCAGAGAACTGCTGGACATACCAGATAATGACAAGTTTCTAGGAATAGGGCTTTGGGGATGCCACAAAGACATTCATTCTCCTATGGTGGCTACTGGTTTTTATGGCTGCCATGAGTATGAGACTATTAGTTTTCAAGGTGTGTGTGGCTCTGGAAAGAGGGAGTGGAATAGGGCAAGTTAAAATTCCACAAAGCGGCTGGGTGTGGTGGCTTATGCCTGTAATCCCAGTACTTTGGGAGGCCGAGGCAGGTGGATCACCTGAGGTCAGGAGTTCGAGACCAGCCTGGCCAACATGGTGAAACCCCATTTCTACTAAAAATACCAAAAATTAGCTGAGTGTAGTGATGGGCGCCTGTAATCACAGCTACTCAGGAGGCTGAGACAGGAGAATTGCTTGAACCCAGGAGGCAGAGGTTGCAGTGAGCTGAGATCATGCCATTGCACTCCAGCCTGGGCAACAAAAACGAAACTCCACCTCAAACAACAACAACAACAACAAAACGAATAAAATGCCACAAAGCTTGTTCTTATTGAGATTCAGCCACTTTTCTTGAATAAATGCTTCTCAGATTGTTGCAAGCGTTTGGCTAATTTCTGGGGTTCTGAAAAAGTTTTGGCAATTTTTTTTTTTTACAATCTTTGGTGATGTTCTCATTGCTTATATGGAGGAGCAGATTTTCTGGAGGTTCTCACTGCACTATTCCCACTGACAGCCCTTCCCCATCCCCAGCTGATTCTAATGCAACCAGGTATACTATGGGCTGTTATTGGCAAGGTGTACAAGGTAGCTTTCTGACTTCTGGTACATCAAAACTGATATTTATTGAATTATTATTACAGCCCAAACTATTGACTATACCTCACTTCCCAAATGTCAGGTTTAGTTGTAGTCAAGGTAGGAGAGGATTTACTGCTGTATTGTCTTTTAAATGTGTGCTCTGAGTCTAGACCCAGGAAACAGAAATAGGCTGCTCCAGCTGAGGCTCCCCTTGCCTGGTCATGAGGTTGGATGATCTGTGAGGGATCTGTTCATTCAGCCCTTAGTTGCTAAACTAACAGCCATAAACCAAAGCAAAGCAATGCATAAATGCAGCATTCAAGTAGTAAAAATAAAAAGTATTGAAATCCCAGCATATATAGGTGTCTTATGTTTTAGGACAACTTTTCTTCCACACTGTTAAATTCATGTTGCACTGTTGGACATTTAGATTATGATGACAAAATCATTTATTAATCTGAGCCTTCAGACCCTGAACAGTATTTCATGTACAGTAAGAGTTTGCTAGTAATCAAATCAAAGAGTCCTTAAAAAAAAAATAAAAAGATGAAATTTAATTTCCAATATATGTTAGGGAACCAGATATATTCTAGTTGGTACTAGAATGTATAATTAGCCCTTGGTGAAATTTCAGAAGACTTTCTAGGTTAAGATATTATTGAAAACAGTCCCTCTACACCAAGGCTACTTTGAGGGTAGAAGATACGCGTGAGTCATCTCACCTCTGGCAGCACTGTTACCTCTCATAGCTTCTCACACACAGTGGCCATTGTTGTTACCACGGCTAATTATTAGCCTGCTCCAACAGAATTTGTGTTGATGTTACAAAAACAGTTTATGCTACACAAGCTCTTTATTCATGTAATAATTACAGCATGTTTGTCTTAAGTATTTCGCAAGTGTTCTCTTTGGATAATACTAGCAAGATTAAGTAATAGTTTCTTGCTAACACTATTGCTCAAGAACATCAAACATGATGGATTGGAATTTGATATATGTATGTCTTTGGCTTCTAGCATCTTTGACTTTTTGCGTTGCTTACATATAAAATACTCTTCTTGTGGGGGTACGTCTATTGTTTCTAATGCAAATGCCAGGAACCACTTGAGCAAAATATTTGATATCACTTTTAATGGAGAGTTTTTATAATGATCAAGAGTAATACAACCAAGCCAGCAACAACACCGTGCCAGAAGCCAGGGACTTCAAAGAGTCTTCCTTTTAGAACTCCAAAAAAAAAAAAAGAAGGAAAGAAATTTATGTTTCTCCATATCATCCAACTTAATCATTGGCAGTAAGTGACTTGGCAAGAAGCATGCATCACATGGTTCGAGTTCTGCATTGGAAAAGGTCAGCAGGAGGCACAGACACTGGCCTGCATTATGCAGCCGTGTACTCTGATCCCACGACACGTGCTTTGGAGCACGTTATGCAATGTTACACTGCTGATTAATGGCCGCTTGCACAAGAAGTTTTTCATTACCCCTACTGCAAGCATCCTGGGAATGATTAACTTTGTGACATAACTTTCATCATACAAATATGGAAGATTTAAACAGAATTTCAAAATAATGTGCTTCAGAAATAACAATGAGTTTTGGCTTCTTAATGCATACATGAATAACAACTATTTTAAAGCCACTGGGTGAAATCAAGACACCTATTTGGGAGTTGCCTTTTTTTTAGGAGTAGGGTTTCATGTGAGATTGGTTCATGCATGAACACTCTTCTACCCTATTTTAATTTTACCTTTATTCTAGTTTGATGTTGAAGATGTCAGACGTATTTTACAGTGCTTAGCTCTTATGAGCTAAATATTGAATATACTAGTTGCTTTTTAAAACATTTTTGGAGCCACAAAGATATGACTCTTATATTGTCACACACAGTGGAAAGTTATGGTGATGCTTGTTTTTGAGTCCATGTAACTAAAAAGGTAAACAACTAAAATTCTGCATTTTGTTGAACTTTGAATCTTTTTTTGTTTTGTTTTGTTTTTTTGTTTTTGAGACGGAGTCTCACTCTGTCACCCAGGCTGGAGTGCAGTGGCGCAATCTCGGCTCACTGCAAGCTCCGCCTCCCGGGTTCACGCCATTCTCCTGCCTCAGCCTCTCCGAGTAGCTGGGACTACAGGCGCCCGCCACCACGCCCGGCTATTTTTTGTATTTTTAGTAGAGACGGGGTTTCACCGTGGTCTCGATCTCCTGACCTCGTGATCCGCCCACCTCGGCCTCCCAAAGTGCTGGGATTACAAGCGTGAGCCACCACGCCCGGCTGAACTTTGAATCTTAGCAGTTGAGTGCAGTCTGAAATACTGGGTACATGAAGACTGTATTGTGATGGCAGAAAGTCAACCAAAGTAGCTTAGACGAAAGGAAACTTCATTGGCTCTCAGCCCCAAACTGTGGAAAGACAGGGGAGCCGGGGTCACAGGGCTGCCAGGACACTCCACTCCCCACCATGTGTTTGTAGTCTCTGGTGTGTGGCTCTATCCTTTGGGCCTGTCCCTGTGGACCAGCTCCACCTGATGACAGCTCCCAACTGCATGGCCCCCCAGCAGGAAAGAGGGGTCACGCTCTTCACTCACTTTGAACTCAGAAACTCCCAGGAAAGGCCTCTGATAGGCCTAGCTCAGATCATATGGCCTCCCTGTGGCCAAGGTGGTGGGGTACTATGATTGGAGGAGGGAGATCTCTTCAGGAGAAGAGAGGGCTGCTGTCATGGACCCAAAAACAAAGCAGCCACCCAGGCCAGCCTTGACTCAGTCAGCCATCCTTTCCCCGAGATAACCCCTACATGCCTTAAGGCCTCTCCTAGATACAGCCACAAACCTGGGCATCCTGCTCAGTAAGTATCACCCCAGGATTCTGCCCAGCTCTGAGTCCAGATCTCTAGGTTACGTCCATTCCTCTAGAGGCCAGGCGTGGCTCTGCAGAACAAAGTGGCCTATGGCCTCAGTGCCCAGCGAGGGAGGGAACTGCCTACAGATGGGGGCGAAGCATGCAAGGGCTCCAGCCCACACCACATTTCACATCACGGGAAGGGACTAGACAGGGACTGTCGTTTTCCTGAGAGTTGATTGATCCCTTGGCCAATCTCGTGACCAATGTTCTTGCTGCTAGGACTCTTTCCTAGAGGAATATTGGAGAAAATTTTTTCCCTGGGGTCTTATCACCTCATTGGTACATGTACTACTTCATTTTTGTTCGTGCAGTCTTAGAGAGTCCTGGAGGTTGTCAGAGGCTGAGAATAGACCCCTTCAACCTTATTTAGCCTTCCATAGATTTCATGTGGGGAGGGAGTCCATAGTCCACCCTCTCTCCAGACGTCAGCCGTATGGCATCTAAGAGCCACAAGAAGTAGGACTTGCAAGAAGGGGCTTCTGTTCTACCCTAGCACGTGCCCCCCCCCCCCCCCCCAGCAAGGGCCTGGACCAGCCGTATCGGGAGGAGCTCAAGGCACTGTCAGGGAAGTGGGTTAACCATGGAGACAGGGCATTGAGAAGGTGCCAACACCTGTATCAAAACTCTTCTGGAGGCAAGTAACAGACCCGGCTTGAACTGAACGAATCAGGAAAAGGGACTCCCTGTGCCCAGCCAGGGAGCCACTAGACTGCTGTCTCAGGACTCTGGGAACTCAGTCTTTCTTCTCCTGTCTCCCCATCTCCTCTGTTATCCAGCTTCCCCTGTGGTAGGAGGATATGGCCCCTGGCAGCTCCCAGGCTCCCGGCCACAGAGCAGGGTGCTCTTAATTGCCACTCTGCTCAGAGATGTTTGGGGAGGATGAGGGCCCTAGGCCAGGGGGGAGGTGCGGTAATTGGTAGTTGGTAGCCCTCATTAGGATGTCATGATTGGGGTGGGGTAGAAGCCCACCACACCTGGCTTTCAATTCCAGCAGACGGCCACATGGGTATTACTGGGCTTGTTCTTGTCCCTGTGTCTCTAGGTTATTAGTGCATTTCTTTGTTCACCTTTGGACATGCAGGGTGGCCAGACACCTGATGTGTG
The DNA here is from genome assembly GCF_009828535.3 of Hylobates moloch. NCBI lineage: Eukaryota > Metazoa > Chordata > Mammalia > Primates > Hylobatidae > Hylobates > Hylobates moloch. Next base: position 63,983,611 of record NW_026652285.1, on the reverse strand, counting down.
GCTTGTGGACCCCAGCAAACCACAATGCAAGATTCTCCAAATCCTTATTGCCACCAGCGGAGTAAATAAGCTTGGCACAAAATGGGCTACTATCTTCCTGGTGCTGTAAGAGTTGTGTTTAATGAAATACCAAGTCATCGTTTGATTCATGTTGGTTATTTGTCATTTTGTTTTCTCAGAGGAAGACAATTGTCCAGTTACTCTTATGTTGGGCTCCTCAAACTATTTTGAAGTTCATATTCAGAAAAATGGGAGCCCGGCTGGGCGCAGTGGCTCACACCTATAATCCCAGCACTTCGGGAGGCCGAGGCAAGCGGATCACGCAGTCAGGAGATAGAGACCATCCTGGCCAACATAGTGAAACCCCGTCTCTACTAAAATACCAAAAATTAGCTGGGCGCAGTGGTGCGCACCTGTAGTCCCAGCTACTCGGGAGGCTAAGGCAGGGGAATCGCTTGAACCCGGGAGGCGGAGGTTGCAGTGAGCTGAGATCGTGCTACTGCACTGCAGCTGGGCTGGGCGACAGAGCAAGACTCCGTCAAGAAAGAAAGAGAGAGAAAGGAAGGAGGGAGGGAGGGAAGGAGAGGAGAGAAAGAAAAGAAGAAAGAAAGAAAAGAAAGAAAAAGAAAGATGGAAATGGGAGCCCCTACTTTTGGTTGCTTGAGCAGTTCTAAGATTTTCTGCTGCAAGTTATCAGGCAACAAAAGTGAACTTGTCCTAAACAACAGAGCCTGTTTCTCAATACAACTTCTACAGAAGAGGATACTTGTTTTTCTTTCTTCTGAACAGTTGACATGACCCCGAAGTTACGTAAGATGAGTTAACCTGCAGCGCTGCCACATGTTCCTGTGAGAAGTTAAACAAGGAGAGGAAAACAGGAGGGAGGAAGCGGTAATTTACCAACTTCCTCCCGTCCAAAGTCCTTGATTCCAATTCTTTCCTTCGAAGAACAGACTTTGTGATAACCTTTACTCTTGATTGCTTCGTGACAGCAGTGGCGGGGTGGGGGGTTGTAAATGGCGCAGCGGCGGGTGCGGTGAAATTCGGGGTGCCGCCCTAAGCCACACGACTTTCCGCTGCATCGAGAGGGTTGTGCATGTGCTCAGCTGAGCCTCGGTGCTCGGAGCAAGCGTGTGCAGCCCCAAGGCCCCCGACCGCGACTCGCTGCTAACATTCCGGCTTCACCGAAAGCCAGTGAGTGGTTAAACACTGACTTCTGACCCCTGCTTCACCGGCGATCTGTCTTGCCTCTCGCATTCCTGCGGGTCCCGGGCCGGGGGACGCTGCCTACGTGCGGCGGCTGCCCCTGCGCGGCCGAAACGCCGGCTGCTTCCTGGAACGCGGTGCAGATAAGAAGCCGCTGCCGGGCTCGGGTTTCAGAAGCGCGCCACCGCGGGTTACAAAACCCTGTGTCATAATTTCACTTCGGATTTTTTTTTTCTTTCCTAGTGCTGGCTTCCCGCAGAAGGACATTTTGTGTGTTTGGTCCACGCGTGCGTGTGTATTTCCTTTTGGTAATTATTTTGGAAAACGTTCAGAGGCTAAAAACAGAGAAGCCAGAGGCCTCCTTGCTGCGCGCCTCGCGGCCCCAAGCTCTCCAGCGCACAGGATCCTGCTGAGACACAGCGACGACCACCGTGTGTCTCCCAGTGCCTGAGCCCCCTGCCGGGCCTGGCCGCTGAGGACGCGCTCCCCGCCACCCGCTCATTTTCTCGGTTCTAAAACCTTCAATGCCCGTCGCTAGCAACTTAATCTGCGCTCTAACTCGCAGAATTCTTTTGACCTGTTGGAGAAAAATAGCATTTTAAGATCTGGGTTATTCAAGAGGGTGGAGTCGGCTAAGTTTAGTGGACGCTAAAAATAGCCCAGCGGTGCGGGCGGGTCAGGCCTGGGGGCGCCAGGACCTCCGCCCTCACCCTGCCCCCTACGGGCCTACGAGCCGCAGCCCTCCCAGGGCCTGTGCGTAATTCTAGCCAAGGCCCAGTGTCATTTCCAAGAGGTGCCTCTCTGCCGGGTTACTCATATGTCAGATCCCCACTCTCACGTTGTGTTTAACGCAGCAACTGCATTTCCAAAGAAAAGCGTGAGTCACTACCAAGTGGCTGCAGAGGGAGGGGAGGGCGACCATACACCGGAAGAAAGAGGTGGGGGAAGGGGCCTTTTTATAGCGTTCTGAGCTGGCTTTCTTTTCCATAGGTTAATTTTTATCTTGACTACCAAACTTAGGCTGGATCGCCTTTTTATAAGAAATCTATTTAAATACAAGGGATTATTTGAACTTCTTTTTAAAAAGCCAAGGGCATTTTTTGTGTAGTTCTCAGCTTATAAATAAAATATATTAATAGTTGTTTAATGGGCATTTAAAATGCCAACTGCCTGTGACTGTTTTTAGTGCATTCTTCAAACACCACTTGGAGACCTGAAACTGCCCCCTCGGTTCAGTCCACAAGGGGACTGCCACCTTGCCATGGGCCAGGTATACCCAGCCCAGTGAGGCCAAGCTCATTGCTCTGAACAGATGGTGATTTTCAAACTGAATGCTATTCTGGTGTACTTATTTAGGAAAAAGATCTAAAAATAGACTTGAATGAGCATAACCTGCAAAAATAAGTTGTCAGCTTCTTTTTACTCCTGGAGGGTTGAAAACAAAGCTGTCAGCAATTTCTGCGAGCTGAGGAATCTGTATACTTTCTTATTTTAGAGAGAGCTTTTTCAGTGGGACTGTAATTGAGTCCCCTTAAATCTTTGTGTCAACAAATTACCATCTGTTGTTCTAGAGACTCTCAAATTGGTGAGATTCGCTGCTGCTTACTGCCGGGGTGGAGGGGGATGCTATCGTTTGCCCTTGTGGACATGAGCTTTGGAGAGGGAATGGGTGCCGCTGGTATCTGACGTCATTGCAGGAGTGAGTCCAGGCTCTGCCAGCCCCCGTTACCCAGACCCTGGGGTCTTGTAGAGGGAGTGATTGAGAGATGCCTGGGAGTATGGGCTTGGAGACAGGGGTGGCACTGAGGTGGAGGGGAAACCCCAGCCAGTTTTGGCAGGGCCTCAGGGGAGTCTCAACACCTGTTGGTGGCTGGGGTCATAGTAGCCCAGAGAGCTGGGTTTTGAGTAAATCCATGAAGCGCTCAGCTCTTCTTTATAAGGTACTTGGTGTAGCCTTTGTGGCAGGAAACCACAGGTAATGGGGACAACAGAGGGCCTTTGTCCCCAGTCTGGCACATCTACACCATTTTTCTGTGAAGTGACCGCACTTGCTGACCTAGAGAGAAGTCAGAAATGGAACTGAGCCCTTGTTTCATCTTGGAGAGGAGTTCCCCTGAATGTGGGAAACCGAATGAGGATGGAAATGGCCCCTCTCTGGATGGAGGATGGTGTGCAGAGTGGTCCCCAGACTCCGTACCCTTTGGAGGTCAAAAGTCTAGGCCCCAGCAAGCCCTGGCTGGCCCTGGGGCTGCCCATCCCATCCAGAGAGCTCGCCTGGCTCCCAGCTAGATTCTGTGCCTTCAAGCAGGGGAAACGGGCTCTGGCCAACAGAAAGTGAAATGAGTGGCATTAAACTCAGCAAAATCAAGTCCTGCAGATCCGCCCCCAGAAAGCCTTTCTCACCGTGGTGTGTTTAATTTCGCAGGTGTGCCTCAACTCCAAACAGCTCTTTTAAAACAATTTGCCCCAACAAACCAGACTGCCCACCAATGGGATTTGGGATTCTGGGGATTAGAAACTTTCTCCTTTCAGCATTTACTGTATTTTAACCTCCATGGGAATGCTGTCTCAAAAGAATGGAAACAAATCCTGGTTCCTACTTCCTATGCTCCCAGGAAGCACAGATGTGCACGCATGCACGCACGCAGACACACACACACACACACACACACACACAATGTGGAGAAGAGTGATTTCTCCTGGGTTGGGGATGGTGACATATTTGAGGACAGGAAGGAGGAAGAGAGCTGCCCAGGGGCTGGGAGGGGCTCCAGAGCCAGGCAGTGTCTCAGAGGGTTACCTCCACCTTGGGCTCTAGGAACCACCAACTCTCTCCAGTCATCAAAAAGGGCAAGGCCGAGGTGCCTGCGAGGTTTGGGCAGATGTCACTGGGGCACTGAGGGGCCTAGACAAAGTGTTGGCAGCTCCTGCCTTTTCAGTCCCATGGGAAACTGCCCGGCCATCAAATGGTCTTGTGTTAGCTGGTAAATTAACTTAATGTGACCTGTTTGTAAAAGGGGCTGGGGGGAATTATGTTCATTACTTTTCTCAAGGGCTGAGTTGGGACTGAAGCCCCCACCCCTGCCCCGCAACCTGTGCCCATGCATATTCTTTTTAAAGGCAGACATCACTAGATATTGCCAAGAAAAGCCCCAGGTTCCCGAGGAAGCTGCAGTGGGTGACACTGAGGAAGACAGTGGGGAAATGCCATGTGTCTTTCTGACCCAGCGAGATGAATCTCACAGCCCCTTCTTCAGGCCAAAAGCACATCAGTGAATCAAAGATTTTTAAATATTTCAAAATAATTTTAAAAGATGCCATCAGTAAGTCCAGTTCCTAAATGCATCGTCTTTAGAGAAAATGAAATTTTTAAAAGGAATAAAAAGCACAAACACAGTGACTGGGCATGGTGGCTCATGCCTGCAGTCCTAGCTACTTGGGAGGTTGAGGCGGGAGGATCATTTGAACCCAGGAGGTCGAGACTTCAGTGAGATATGATGGCACCATTGCATTCCAGTCTGGGTGACAGAGCGAGACCTTGTCTCAAAAAAGAAAAAAACGGGGGGAAAAAGGGACATAATGCTTCAAAAATTAAATGGAACAGACCAATGAAGCTTTGATGGTCTTTGAACTCTTAAAATAATGACTGTCTTGGCACGGACAGGGCAGGCTGATCCTCGGGCTGCTTGCTGTGGTCCAGAGAGCTCACCACCTGTGCCAGGACTGAGGACTGCTACCTGCCTCAGTGGTGTGGTTCTGGAAAGTGCCTGGCAATGGAGAGAGGCGTGGGAAAGGAACCTGCCTCAGAAGATACAATCATGCTGAGATCTGTACAAAGCAATGAATGGGGATGATAATGATGGTGCGTCAGGGAGGATCCCAGGCCGCAGCCCCTGGTCCTATGCAGGAAGGGTTATGTGTCAATTCTGCTATATGTCAAATGCCATACATTACAAGAAAGTATCTATGTTTTGACAAAGCAATTTAAATTCTAGGAATTTGCTCTAACCCAGTATGTACACAGAGAATGTTAATCTGGGAGTTAGGGGAAGCCTTCGTCAATTGGAAAGATGGGATAAATGCATTAAAGTCCATGCACTCTATGCAGCAATTGAGAATCATGTTGTAGGGGTGTCCATATATTTATCATAGGAAAAAGTTTACTATGTGCTGTTATATTGAAAAAGCAGGTTACAGTTCAGTAAGCACAATATAATCATATTTTCATGTAATAAATATTGTACATGCACCTATTCTAATTTTTCTACAGTTGTATTCATTTTCTATTGCTGCTGTAACAAATTACTACAAACTTAGTGATTTCAAACAATACGGATGCATGTATCATTGACAGTTCTGTAGTTTAGAAGTAAATGGTTCTCACTGACGAATGTGACGGTGTTGGCAGGGCTGCGTTCCTTGCAGAGGCTGTGGGAGAATTCTCCCCTCATCTCTCTGGCTGTCTTCGGCCACCCTGTCTCGTGGTCCTCACCTCTAGCTCAAAGTAGCAGCAGGAGGTTGAGTTCTTCCCACACCACGCCAGACCCCCCTGCCTCCTCATCCACCGCTGAGGACCCTGTGGTTCCACTGGACACACCTGGGTGATCCAGGATTCTCTCCCCACTTCAGGGTCAGCTGATTAGCAACCTGAATTCCATCGGCCACCTTGACTCCCTTGTGCCATGCAACCTAACATTCACAGGGTCCAGGGATTAGGGCATTGCTATAGTGCTGATGTGTGCCCCCTCCACATCCATGTTGAAATGTGATTCCCAAGGTTGGAGGTAGGGCCTCGTGGGAGGTGTTTGGGTCATGGGGGCAGACTCCTCACAAGGGACTTGGCGCCCTCCCCACAGTAATAAGTGAGTTCTCGCTCTGTTAGTTCAGGCAAGATGGAGTTGTTTGAAAGAGCCTGGGACATCCCTGCTCTCTCTCTTGTTCTCTCTCTTGCCATGTGACACACCCGCCTCCACTTTGCCTTCCGCCATGATTGTAAGCTTCCTGAGGCCTCACCAGAAGTTGAGCAGCTGCTGGTGCCACGCTTCCTGTACAGTCTGCAGAACTATAAGCCAAATAACCCTGTTTTCTTTATAAATTACCCAGCCTCAGGTATTTCTTTGTAGCAAGCAAAACAGACTAATACAAGCATGGATATCTTTGGGGGCCAGTGTTCTGCTTACCACAACAATGTACATGCATTCATTTTAATTAGCCAAGAAGAGCTAGGAAAGCCAGAAAGCTCTTGTCATTTTGTATCAATTTTCATTTCAGCATTAACATTCTCCTTCATTTCTGTAACTGTAGTTCCCATAATTCTCAGCGTTACTTCTAAATTTACATTAATCCAATCTCATTCACTTCATATCATAGCTTTTCCGTTTCTATGTTCTTGATTAATTAGGGAATTTTATTTTACTTTTGTTTTCCCAAAATGTTCTGTATTTCTTGAATCCTGGCAATTTTGAAAATATGTGTCTGTTGTCTTTGACTAGAGTAATTAATGACTTACCTGGGTATCAGATTCTTGGGCACAATTTTTTCCTCTCTGATGATCCTGAGGATCTTTCCTCCTGGCATTAAATATTGCTGGTAGGAAGTCTAGGAATAATTGAGCCCTCTCCCCACAACAGTTCTGTGAAGAATTGTTCATTTGAAGCCACTAAGATTGTTGCAGTAGAAAACTAATACAGTCATGCTGCTGAGGACCCTTTCTGGGATTCCTTAAGCCCAACCATATTCCAGACTGGGTTGAGGTTGTCCAGTCAGGCTGTCGCAGTGTGAGACGCAGGCCTCTGCCCCAGACCTGCCCAGCCCTGGGTGGATGCCCAGCTTTGTCCACTGCTCCCACTTCCTTCCCAGCCTAGGGAGGGAAAGGACAAAACTATATGGATTTTAGCCCAGAAATGGCTCATCTGTGGGAGAAGGGACCCTTAACACAAGACGCTTAGCGTGGCTTCTTCCTGGGCTGCCCAGGGTTCTGGCATTGCTTTCTTTCCCCTGTGGTAAATTTCTTTGTGCTCAACATAATGAGCTTGGGGTGGCCAACTGCAGCCATGCTTGCCACCAAAGACAGTCAAGCGGGGGTCCTGACTGCTGTTCTGCCCCTGAGGGGAAGGGGCCTTCCACTGTCAGTGGGAGTTGGAGTCTCTCCCTGGGTGGCCTGTGTTCCTGGTGGGCAGGGTGTGTCCACCTCCCTGAGGTGTGTGGCCTTCAGGGAGGAGCGCTGGGATCTTCTCACCAGCTGTCTCTAACTTTGTGGTGTGGGGCTGATCCTCTCTCTCACTGTGAGTGCGGCTGGCATGTTATTTTTCTGTTGTTGCTTTTCTGTGGATATGTACTTTGTAAGGTTTGGGGCAGAAGGTTTGGTCAGCGCCCATCTTTCCTGGAGGACGAGCTGAGTTTGGAAGATCTGGAAAGCTCAGTGCCCTGCACCTCCCCCAGAGGCTTCATTCCTCCCTTCCTGCACCTTCTCAGGGACTCCATCTCTCCAGCCCCCCGAGAGGCTGTGTTCACTTTTTATCCCTCCCATTTCCCCTAGTGAGAGAAGACATGCATTTCTGATCCATTGAAAGGAAGATTTTACAACTATTTTCTAACTCCTCTAAGTTTTAGAAATGAACTTTACCTCAAATATCTACAACTGTATTCCCCAGTTGACAGCTACGAAGAGCACATAATCTCTTTACAGTCAAATAAGCACCATATAACATGGACTGTGCAGTCGGGCAGGTGGGAATTCAACCTGCCTCTCCCATTTGCCAGTTGATAACTTAGTCTCTTGCCTCTCTGGATTTTGATTTCTTTGTTAAAAATTTTAAAAGGTGGTAATAGAATGACTCATGGCTGCAGTGCATGGGAACTGCCTCACATCCTCCTGGCAGGGTGGGGAGCAGGAGAGGAAGCTGAGGTGCAGTCACAACAGTGGCCTTAGCTGACCCCACAGGGAACTCCAAGCTGGATGGCCCTGCACAGGGTTCCTGAGCTTGGTCAAGGGGCTTTAGGTCCACATGAACTAGTCGCTGGAGGCAAAGGGCCCCCAGCAAGGGCTGAGTCGTGGGACAGGTACCTCTCTCAGTGGAGGCCAACAACCTCCCCACCCTGGGGAAGAAATCCTTTGTCCCCAAGGGAGAACCTGGGTGGCTCCTAGAGCCCATGAGTAAGTAGGAAGCTGTTACTCCTTCTGGGAACTCCCCTGCTCCCCCAAGTCTTCTGCTGATCCCCTCAGTGACCCGGCTGGAGCCACAGGGCACGGGACCCCAGGCGATCAGCTTATGGTGGCAGGACAGAAAATGGGTCCGGGCTCAGGGCAGGCAGAAAACAGCACACCCAGCATTGAGGGCCACCTGGCTTCTCCCCCGGCCCTGTACCTGGTCCTCAGGCTGCTCACCTGGAGCAGATACTGCTGCCTCCCTCGTGGACACATCATGGAGGCAGCCAAAGGGCTTGTCATCTAAAGGGCTTCATGAAATGAAGCTCAGAGTTTGGCTCTACCGAGTGCCTCTGTGGGAGCCGGGACATTGACAATGTGCCCGGGTCATCTTTGCAGCCAAAGCCATGTCCTCCCATTTCTCACTTCATTAGCAGAACACTATTCCCAAATGTTTGATTTCCCTGGGAGCAGGGTTGCAAGACTGCTGCTAAATTCAATTCCAACTCTTAATAATAGAAAGCCGTCTCTCTACAGGGAAGAAATGACTTTTCTTGGAGATACTCTGGGCTTTGCAAACATTAAATAACTATTAATAAATATGAAGTTGGCCTTCGGTGGCTCACGCCTGAAATCCCAGCACTTTGGGAGGCCAAGGCTGGTGGATTGCCTCAGCTCAGGAGTTTGTGACCAGCCTGGGGTACATGGTGAAACCCCGTCTCCACTAAAATACAAAAAATTAGCCGGGCATTGTGGCGTGCACCTGTAGTCCCAGCTACTTGGGAGGCTGAGGCAGAAGAATGGCGTGAACCCAGCAGGTGGAGGTTGCGGTGGGCTGAGATCAAGCCACTGCACTCCAGCCTGGGTGACAGAGCAAGACTCTGTCTCAATAAATACATACATACATACATAAAATGAAGTTGCTGGACCAGATGAGGGCTTTAGGCAAAGAAGCAGGAAGGCTTTTTCTCTCTGGCTTGCTGGGCACGTGGCCATTTCTCTCAGTTGTGGAGAAGCCCAAACCTATGTTTGCTCTGTGAGGGGCCTGAGGGGCCTCATCTCTGGGCCATGACTTTGCTCTTGGTAGAAGGCTTTTGCCGGCATCTGTGACCTGAACCTTCAGCACTTGCATGATGCATGTAATAAGCAAAGTGGCTTCTAGGGCATCTATGATGTCTGGCAGAAGAGCTAGGGAGCTGTGGGCTTTGGCAAGCGTGAGGACTCCTGAGACTGAGGAACCAGCCACTCGTCAGGCACAGGGGCTTGCATATAACCAAGGCTGCTGTGTGTGGCAGTGAAGAGAGCAGGTGATTTTTTTTTTTTTTTTTTTGAGACAAAGTCTTGCACTGTCGCCCGGGCTAGAGTGCAGTGGCACGATCTCGGCTCACTGTAACCTCTGCCTCCCGGGTTCATGCGATTCTCCTGCCTCAGCCTCCGAAGTAGCTGGGATTACAGGTGCACACCACCACACCTGGCTAATTTTTTTGTCTTTTTAGTAGAGATGGGGTTTCACTATGTTGGCCTGACTGGTCCTGAACTCCTGACCTTGTGATCTGCCCACCTCGGCCTCCCAAAGTGCTGTGATTACAGGTGAGAGCCACCGTGCTCGGCCAGTGATTGTGTTTTTAAAGTGGCTTTGTGAATCATTTTTGGGGGTTTGCTTTTGTTGAGGAACTTTTGAAATGGTATCTCTAAAATTCTGGATTATCTAAATATCTCTGGATTTTTCTCTTTCTACCGAGTTTGAGTTGAACAGAATTGTTTTTGAGCTTCAATGTCCTATTAAGAGATAGGATTTGTTTTCTGTAATTTAGTCTTGAAGATAAGCAGCCGGCCCCTCTGGAAGTTGTCCCTCAACTGCCATATTCGTGCCCTCATCCCGAGCTCTCTGGGGCATCGCCAGGAGCACCTCATTGGTGATGAGAGTGTGCTGTTATTATCAGAGTGGAAGCCACTGGAAACACTCCATTAGGGAAATGTGTGTCTGTTTCTCTGGGTGCCTGGGGTCAGCAGAGCCCCTATAGGCACAGAGGAAACAGAGGAACCTTATGACATTTCAGTTACTGCTGTGTAACACAACATCCCCAAATATGATGTGTCAAGCAATACAACCTTTTCTTTTCTTTTTTTTTTTTTGAGATGGAGTCTCACCCAGGCTGGGGTGCAGTGGTGCAATCTCGGCTTGCTGCATCCCCCCCTCCTGGGTTCAAGCAGTTCTCCTGCCTCAGCCTCCCGAGTAGCTGGGACTACAGGCACACACCACGATGCCCAGCTAATCTTTGTATTTTTGGTAGAGATGGGGTTTTGCCATGTTGGCCAGGCTGGTCTCGAACTCCTGACCTCAGGTGATTCACCCATCTTGGCCTCCCAAAGTGCTGGGATTACAGGCATGAGCCACTGCACCCGGCCCACAGCTTTTTCTTTCTCGTAATTCTGTGGATGGGAATTTGGAAAGGGCTCAGCTGGCCAACTCTTCCACTCTACTTGGTGTGGGCTGTGGCTGATCCTATGGCTGCATTTAGCTGGGAGCTTGAGCTGGCGGGGACATCCAAGCTGGCCTCCATCCTCTAGGGCCTCCTCCAGATGGCCTTGGCTTGTCCATGGATCTAGCTTGGCTTCCTTGCAGCATGGTGGCCAGGCTCTAATCGGGAGAACGTAGAGCTCAAAGCCTCTGAAGAATTGGGCTTGAAAGGCCCAGAAAGTCACATTCTGTTGGCCAAACAGGAGAGGAAGGAGACTCCCGGCCTCACAGACCAGAATAGGGATTAAATGAGTTGCTGTGTGGATGTGTCTGGCATTAGTAAATATCCTGTACACCATCGCTGTTTGCATTGTTATGCCCCTTTAGTCATTAAGTCATTAGCTAATACTCATGGTGCAGGGATGGAGGAAACAGCCTGTCAGAGGCAGTTTTGAGGGACAGGAGGTTTGCTCAAGGAACCATGTGCAGGAGGCCTCAACCCTGATTGCATATTACAGTCACCTGAAAATCCCCCGGCCAGAGCCCCACCCAGGCGACTTCAACCAGTCCTAGGGGTAGGATCCAGGTGTGGGTATTTTTTAAACTCCCCAAGTTAAGTTATTGTCATGATGCAGCTATTGACCATGACTGGTAAGAGTTGTTGATTCAGTGAATGAAAGTGTGTTTAATTTTTTTTTTTTTTTTTTTTTTGAGACGGAGTTTTGCTGTTGTTGCCCAGGCTGGAGTGCAATGGTGTGATCTCGGCTCACCGCAATCTCTGCCTCCCGGGTTCAAGCGATTCTCGTGCCTCGGCCTCCCAAGTAGCTGGAATCACAGGCATGCACCACTATGTCCGGTTAATTTTGTATTTTTAGTAGAGATGGGGGTTTCTCCATGATGGTCAGGTTGGTCTCGAACTCCCAACCTCAGGTGATCTGCCTGCCTTGGCCTCCCAAAGTGCTGGGATTACAGGCATGAGCCACTGCGCCTGGCCTTAAATTTTAATCAAATAGCACTTTTCAAAAACCTAACTATAGACAAGAAAGGTGCTGGGTCCCAGAATGTGAAAGTACAGGAGGCTTAAGTTAAACATCGACGGCCCCTGAGCCCTGCCTTTCCTGCAACAAACCAGCCAGGCTCCCAAGAAAAAAAGATGCCCCTTTGTTACATGAGATGAACATCTTAGACTTATCTATTAATGAAATAAATGTACAATTTGAGACTAAACAGCTGGACAGGAAGATGGGATGGGTCTGACTTCAGACACTGTTGGCGGGTGCAGGAGCAGGAGGGAGGCAGAGTGGCGGTCTGTGCCCACTCGTGCATTCATTTGTGACTATTATACAAGTAGTAGCACTCCAACATTTATAGCGTAGCCTCGGAATTATGCAGAATATATTTGCAATCTCTTTTTGGTGGCAGAACTGAAAATAGAAATTTAAAAACCTGAGAGAGAGAGAGAGAAGAAAAGGAGGTGGGAAGAGCAGGAGCTTCATATTCCAGGTGGAAAGTTGAAGTCATGAAACCAGACAGATCTCTCTTTCTTTCCCCTAATTAATTAAAGGTTGTAAAGTCAGGGTGTGGGCTGGGTGTATTCCCTTTATTTTTTAAAACCATGTTTGACAGCAGGCTCCCAGGATTTCATCAGGATCTCAGGTGCGCTGTAATTCACGTGTCATGCACCGGGTTGCGTAACTGCATTGTTACAAGGGCAGCGTTTCTCTATGGAGTCCATTTACTTCATCTCATCGGGAGAGAGGAAAGCCACAGCACCGTCTTGCCCTTAAGGAAAAGATGCAATTTCTTTCATGTTTTAAAGTAATCGCCTGAAAGATAAAAATACAAAAGGAAAAAAGTAAAAACACCCATAGTGCCCACCACTTAACAATGTTTAACACACGCCTCACCTTGCCTTTCCTATTTTGAGCATGGCGGCAAAATAGAAGGATTCTGGTCATGGACTTTGGACACAAGTTGCCTGACTTCAGAATTCAACTTAGGTTGGTCACTTGCCTGGTCCCTGACTCAGTTTCCTGATCTGTGAATTGGAGATAACAGTGGTAACCCACTTGAGGATTAAGTGCATGACTACAGTATCTGAAAGGTGCCGTGCCTGGCCCTGATAGGACACAGTACTGCTATCATCACTACCATGACGACTCCTGACTTCTTCCTGTACTTACAAAAGACACATGCACACACACACATGCATAGATACAAACAGGAACACATGCACCATGCACCCACATTCCAACAAGTCAATGCAGGTGCTCATTTGCACACACACACAAACATGTACATACCTGTGAAAACACACATACTTTTTCCCACAAACAATAACATACTCTACGTAGAGGTCTGCAGCTGCACACATGTCACAACATGTCATGGATATTTCTTCCAGTCAGCAACCATACATTTTCCAGCAAGGGTGCCATTCTTATTAGCTGTTCCTCCCTGGATGGTTGGGGTTGTCCTGAGCCTTCACTGTGACCCAGATTTAGCGCTGCAGGGCTTGCTGTGTGTTGGGGATGCAGAGTTTTAACTTTCTCAGACACTGTCAAATCGCTGTCCCAAATCTACGCCACTTTGCACACCTCCCGGAGGGCCTCTCTCCACATCCTGGGCAGGAGTGCACATGGATGCTGAACTCTACCAATCCGATCATTGAGAAACGCTCTCTCATTAATTTGCATTTCTGTAATTATTATTTATGCAAAAGCTTCTAATGCATCTTGCGCAGCCTGTAAGCACCATCGTGAACAATGTCAATCTATTCTTGGCCTGCACAGTTTGTTTTATAGCTTTGTTACAAACAAAAACTGTGCAGACAACCCACAGCTCACTCAGACCAGTAATGTGCCAAATTAGCGCATGAGGCGAAGAGGAGTTCTAAACGTGGAACACTGTTTCCAGTTGTAATATGTTGGAAGTGCCCATCCTCATCCTACCAAGCAAATAATTCAGCATCTAGTCGTTCATTCAAAAATTGTTTCCTGAGCACCTGTCTGTGTCAGGCTTATACTGATTATAGGCTTTCGAGTGGCCTCAGTAAACACAAATTTTTAAAAATCCCTGTCCTTGTGGAATTTATGGTCTATCCCAAATCATATCTGAAAGTGGGCACCTGAGACGAGGACCCCACAGCATATGGTGGCCGCTGCGTGTGGGAGTCCATAATGGCCATGGACCCACTTGGTGTCCCACTGTAGCTGTGACCGAGGCCACTCAGGGTGGGTGGGCAGACAGTGCCCCTAGGACCATGGGACAGGATCAGCAGAGAATGTCTCATGGCCCTAGAGCTGTTCCTTACACAGATGGGAAAAAGGAAGCCCAAGGGTGCCTGCCTGCCCATGGCACCTAGGAAGCCCACCTTCCTGCCTTCCTCCAAGGGAAGGTCTGAGGAGCCCTGTCAGGCCCCCACTGTTCCCTGGCACCCATGCACTGAGGTCCTGCTCTGGGGCTGGTCTCCAGGCTGGTCCCTGCTGAGCCCGGGCTGGGGCAGAGCAGCGAGCAGAGGTGCAGGAAGGGCCCAGGCAGTGGGACCCACTCTGTGCCGGCTGGTGTCTGCCTCTTACTCAAGTTAATGGGACTGGCCCTTGGTTCCCAGTTCCTATTTGAAATATACCAGGAAAGGACTGTGGTGCCTTGTCCTTGGCCGAGACTCTTGCCTCTGGACCAAGCAGCCGGCCAAGGGGGGTGGCAGCTATCACTGGGCCAGCGTGTTTGGGGGGGCTCAGCCTGGACAGGTCACCAGTGGGGTCGCTGAATAGCGTGGCTGAGGGAGGAAAGCATTCCCCAAATCCTCAGGGGCTTTCCCCTGAAGTGGAACCAAGCCATGGATGTCCATAGCACCAGCATGCAGTGGCCATTTGCAGGCCTGTGGCGAGGGCTGACTGAGTGATGGGGCCACCCATAGTGGCACCCCAGCCTCATGGAGCTGGCACCAGGCCTGTGCAGCTAGGGGGTTTCAGACACAAGCCCAACACGGGTGCAGGGCTGTCCTGGAGAGAGTGCTGCTCATTCGGAGAGCCAGGCGCACTTCCCCAGGGTGCTGATGGGTGATGTTTGAATAACAAGTCACCACTGACTTGGTGGCTTAAAACAGCACAGCTTTGTTCTCTTACTGTTCTGGATGCTAGAAGTCTAAAACCAATCTGACTGGGTTAAAGTCAAAGGTGGGCAGGGCGGGTTCTTTCTGGAGGCTCTAGGGGAGAATCCATTTCTTTGCTGTCTTTCTGCTTCCAGGAGCCACCTGCATTCCTTGGCTCTTGTCTCCTTTCTCTATCTTCAAAGTGCATCGCTGCAGTCTGCGTCCATCAGTGAGTCACCTCCTGCTCTCTTCTGGTCAGACTGTCTCAGGAGGACCCTTGTGACTACATTGCCCTCCTCCCCCAAATAATTCTGGGCTTCATCACATCTGCAGAGTCCTATTTGCCATGTAAGGTCACACCCACGGGTTCCGGGGATTAGGTTATGAACGTATTTGGGGGCCACTATCATCCTGGCACGTGGAGAGACACAGAAGGTGTCTCTGGGCAGGGGTGTAAAAGACAGGGTTTGCAGGCAGAGAGGGCGGTGCCCAGCACCTGTGGACCCCTCTGAGACAGTGAGTCAGCCCTGACCTGTTTCCAGCCTGGCCCAGCTCTGCACTGGGCGGGTCCGAGTGTGGCTACTCTCTCCAGGCAGTGTGGATCCCTGTGGGGAATTGCAAACCCGCCAGGTTGGCAGGAGCCAGGGGCACAGGGCAGGCAGCAATGGTGGGATGGGAAGGCTGACCTTGTGTGTTGCCAGGGTGTCCCCACCTAACCGTGCAGAGCTTGGGCACACAGCATGGGGGTGCTGTGGGGCATTGGCGGCATAGAAGGTAAGGGAGGATGCCCTGATGGGATGCACATGATCTCGGTGGAAGTAGAATGAACAGAGTCCTGGGCGAATGGAGCCGATGTTGGGATCGTAAGAGCCACCAGCCTAAGCCTAGATCCTTCAGAAACTGTGTGTTGGCTCCTCAGCCAGCTGCGGGGTCAGCTCGCGCCTTCCGGTCCTCTTTCCTCCCTGCTCATTGTATGGTCATCTGCAGGGAAGTCTTTCCCTTCTCAGCTCCATGAGGCCCACATCTGCACAATTGCACCTCTTTGTCCACCCTGATGACTCCCTGCAGCCCCACAGCCCTCTCCTCTGAAGGCCTGTGACACCTCCAGGTGGCAGACAAAGGGGCTGGCTGCTCTGAGGCAGGGGAGGCGGGGTCTCCCCACTGCAGGTGAATACACAGGACACTTGTTTCCAGATGGCACCAGGCGGTATGAGATGCCCGGGAACCACAGAGTGACCTCCTGTCCTCCACTCTGCGGCTTACTCCACGCTGTGCAACTTGACAAACCTCAGTAACTTTACCTGCAAGATGTTGGTTTCAGGGCAACTCTGACACAACCCTACCTTGCTCTCTGTAGGCCTTGGGCTGTGCCCAACAATTCGTCTTCTGTCATAAACGAAGTATCCTCTTTGTCACAGATGAGGTCCCCTGGGACTGGCCCCTGGGAGCAGCAGGAACTCACCTGCCTCTCCTGAAATGTCCCCAGAGCGGGACTGAGCCCCAGAGAGGAGTCCCAGCAAGGCCTGCTGGGGATGAGGGAGGCTCACAGGCAAGTCCTGGTGTCAGGCGGGGCACGTCCACACGTGGGCCCTCACCAACACAGGCCCACATAGGCAAGCTGCCCGTGCGCCTCTGCTCACTCCACACCCTGGACAGCCCAGCCATTTCCATCCTGGGGATGTTTAGCCCACAGCTGACAAGGATGGGGGGATTCTGTGGGCAGGGCCAGGCAGCAGAGCTTGGCACTGGGGGCTGTGTGGGTGGTGTCCGAAGTTTCCAGCCAGACCCCAGTGCTGCCCACACCCCTGCTGGCTGCTGAGTTCTGGCGCTGGGGCGTTGCCTCTCTCAGCTGTGCAATACCTGGGACCTCTCCTGTGTTTTCCTGTTCATCCAGACTTCTCATGGCTTGAGCTATGTTTCCCCCGGTTCCCAAATCCATCCAGCTCAGAGTTTCCCCTGCCAAACCACAGAAATAATACACAGCTCGTTTCCTGGCAAACACACCTTCCAGAGCCAGACTCAACTTGCCACAAGATGGGCTTATCATGAAATCAAATCTTAACACTGCAGTTCTCTGGGTTTTTGATCGTTTTCACAAAGGTGGGGAAACTGGAGTTGGCGTGTTTCAGAGCAATGGAAGCAGGTCACAGTCTGTTAACTGTAAAATAAAACCTTCTGGAAAACAGAAAATTTACCTGACCACCAGTGGGTGTGTGACCACAGGGCTCTGGCTGGGGCTCCTGCCTGCTCACCGTAGAGATTGCAAAGGAACAAACAGTGCATCGTTTCCAGTTTGCATCTGTAGGTAACCACGTTTAAGTGAAGCTGGGAGCTGACTCAGAAAAACGAAGCTTCAAGCACTCTTGTAAGATCTGAGCCAAGCGCGATGAATCCCTGTGCCCTCAGCAGGCCTGCCAGGCACAGCCATGGTGCCCGGCCAGCACCGCCACCACATTCACCACTGCAAGGAGCTTCCTGGCTCTGCAGCAAGATCACACCCAGGCCTGTGGGCCGTGGGAGCCCTGCTTCCTCATTGCCGTCCCTGGGAGTCCACTCTCCACCTTTTCATTGTCCCAGCAGGTCAGGCTACCCAGGGACGCCCTGGATTTTGGATCTCCTGGCACACTGACCGAAAACCCTTCTTTTTCCCTCAGAAAACACATTGGAAATGAGAGGGTATGAATCAGATAAGCTTAGGGACATCTCTGAAGTCATTAACATCTATTTTAAGCATCAACTGTGGGGTTTGAGACCCTAAGTATCATCTGTGGCTAATTGTCTGCAGCTTCCCCCAGAAACGACCGCCAAGCCACACTCCAGAGCTGCTGTCCTGGAACAGCCTGTAGAGAAGGAGCAATTTTTGGTAGTTTTTCCCCAATCTGTCTTGGGCCAATGCTTTTGTAAAACACAGAGGACATGGATTACTGAAACACAGGCACACACTTTGATGCCACAGTCCTGTCAAATTACCGCGAGAGTTCAGAACACGTACACTTCCTTACACTCTGTTATCTCGTCACGGGGCAGAAAGCAGCAGCTCACAAGTGATCTGGTCCACGGACTCTACTGGGAGAGAGCTGGCAGCCCCATACCCTAGATTCTCTGTGCGTTCCTATTTCAGCCATAAACAACCTTCTTATTGTTTTTTTTTGTTTGATAGAGTCTCCCTCTGTCACCCAGGCTGGAGTGCAGTGATGCAGCCTTGGCTCACTGCAACCTCCATCTCCCAGGTTCAAGCAATTCTCCTGCCTCAGCCTCCCAAGTACCTGGGATTACAGATGTGCACCACCACGCCTGGCTGATTTTTGTATTTTTGTAGAGACGGGGTTTCACTATGTTGGCCAGGCTGGTCTTGAACTCCTGACCTCAGGTGATCCACCCGCCTTGGCCTCCCAAAGTGCTGGGATTACAGGCGTGAGGCACTACACCCGGCTCTTATTTATTTATTTATTTTTATAAACCACAGATGCTGTCAAACTGCCAGCCAGAAAGTCCTTTGTCAGACCATACGGCCTGATCTTCAGCCAGAACACTGTCACAGTGGCTCTTCTACAGCCCCTGTGAGCCAGGCTTTTAGGGGCTCCTGATGCAGTTCTTCTGTCCGCTGCTCCACAGTCTTGACTCTTGGGTGTCACGTGAGCTTGACAATGTTCAGGTGGTCAGAGTCTTTCGTGGGCCTGACTTTTATACACCATGTAACATGCTGATTCCTAACCACTAAATATGTCCTAACCCAACTGTCACAGATATTCTGAGCAGGATGGCCACTTAGCTACAGGGCGGAAACAAAAATGAGGACGTCTGCCAACACAGAAACTGCAGTGCCTTCTTCAAAGATTTCACCTGGACATGCTTGTCAAATTCTGTAAAACATGCCACCTAAAATGGGCAGAAGCCCATTTTCCTTCTTGTATTTTTCTTTTCTTTTTTTGAGACAAAGCCTCACTCTGTTGCTCATGCTGGAGTGCAGTGGGGCGATCTTGGCTCACTGCAACCTCTGCCTCCTGGCTCACTGCAACCTCCACCTCCCGGATTCAAGCAATTCTTATGCCTCAGCCTCCCGAGTAGCTGGGATTACAGGCATGAGTCACCACACCTGGCTAATTTTTGTATTTTTAGTAGAGACAGAGTTTCACCATGTTGGCCAGGCTGGTCTCAAACTCCTAACCTCAAGTGATCCTCCCGCTTCAGCCTCCCAAAGTGCTGGAATTGCAGGTGTGAGCCACATCACCAGGCTGTTCTTGAATTTTTCTACATCCTTCTTCACCTACAAATCCCTTCCCAACACACATGGTTTTCCCAGGGTCCTAGTTAATATATTTGAATTTCTTCTAAACCGATAATTTGGTTTTCTGTGTTTCTTTGTCTAGATATAGCTTTTCTTTCCTTTTAAAAATTAATTTATTACTAAATTTGGCAAACTCTTAAAAATACATCGTGGAATGGAGTTTAACATTATTAAGTTGGGAGCTGATTTTGGTTCTCATTGGCTTAAATGAGCCATTTCTTCCACAATGGAGCCTGCATACACTTTGCAACTCTCAAAAAAGTATTAATTTGTTAACTTTAGTGGTGTAAAAAAGTTCTTTTTAGTGGAGTGGAGGGGGTTAATGTTTTTTTATCTTTTGATGTGAGGTTATGCTGGTCCCATGAAACATGGATGTGTTCTCTCTTCCTCTATTTCCTGGAAGAGTCTGTGTACAGTTGGTGCTATTACGTCTTTGAACATTTGATGGAATTCACTTGTGAAACCATCTGGGCTGGTTTCCTTGGTGGGAAGGTTAATGATGACAAATTCAATTTCTTTCATGGATACAGGATTATTCATATTTTCCCTTTCATCTTGTGTAAATTTTGGTAGATAGTACTTCTCAGGAAATTTGTTCAGTTCATTAAGTTGCCAAATTGATTGCTATAAAGTTGTTCACAAAATCAGCTTATTATTCTTTTAATATCTGAAGTGGTAACCAGTGTTTCATTTCTGGTATTTGTCATTTGTGCTCTATTAATAATTTTTTCTTATTAACTAGTTATGACTTTATTTTGTTGCTTTTAAAGAACTAAGATTTAGCTTTGTAATCTTTTTCTTTTTTAAAAAAGATTTTTTTTTTCACTTTGTTTCTTTACAAACCCTTGTGTTGAGGGCGATTTTCAATACATCACAGCGAGGGAAGCAGTGTAATCTTTTCTAACATTTGTTTCCTCTCTTGTTGACTTCTGCTCCTTCCGTCTTCTTTGGGTTTACTTTGCTCTTCTTTTTTTAGCTTTTGGAGGTGGACTCTTCTGTCTTTGAGGTCACATGTTTCCTCTTTTCTAACATAAGCCTTTAAAAGTGTAAATTTTCCTCCTCACACTGCTTTAACGCATCCCATACATTTTGATATATTTATTGTATTTTTACATATCTGTCAATTAGAAATATTTTTAAAATTCCTTGGGATTTTTTTTTGAAACGTGCATTATTTAGAAGTGTGCGGGTTAATTTCCAAATATTGGGGGATTTCCTCGATCTGTTATTATTTCTAATTTAATTCTGCTGTGGTCAGAGAACCTACTTTGTGCTATTTCAAATATTTTTAAATTTTGGGGACTTGTATTATGGCCCAGCATATAGTTTGTCTTAGTGAATTTTCTATGTGTACTTGAAAAGAATGTGTAGTGATACAGAAATAGCAATTAGGTAAAGGTAACTGATGATAATGTTCACTTCCTCCAAAGGTTTACTGATATTTTTGTAACTGATCAATAAGCTGATGAAAGAGAAGTGTTAAATCTCTTAATATGAGTGTGGAATTGTTTCTTTCTCCAACAAACTAAGCAGAGAAAGGGACTTCTTCCACCTGATAAAGGGCATCTGTGAAAAACCTGGTGCTAACCCAATACAATACTTATTGTTGAAATATTGAACACTTTCTCCCTAGGATCAGAAAGATAAGGAAGTAAGTGCATGCATTCCCTCTCCCTCTCTCCCTCTCTCTCTCTCTCTTTCTCTCCTTCTAGTTAATTGTACTGAGAACCTAGCTATGACAATGAAACAAGAAAAACATGTAAAGGCATAAATATTGGTGGGAAAGAAGTAAAATTGTCTCTATTTGAACATGACATGATTGTTTACATAGAAAACCTCAAGGAAACTACAGAACCACTAGTATAAGTCTGCAGGATACAAAAATCAATAGCATACATACATATATACTAGCAGCAAACAATTGGAAAATGAAATTTTAAAAAATTTATTTACAACAGTACCAAATAAAATATTTTTAAATATTTAACAAAAGATGCAGAAGTCCTTTTCACAGAAAACTGCAGAATATTGTTAAGGGAGACATTTTTAAAGACCTGTACAGGCCAGGTATGCTGGTTCATGCCTGTAATCCTAGCACTTTGGGAGGCCGAGGCAGGCGGATCACCTGAGGTCAGGAGTTCGAGACCAGCCTGGCCAACATGATGAAACCCCATCTCTACTAAAAATACAAAAATTAGCCGGGCATGGTGGCACACACCTGTAATGCCAAGTACTCGGGAGGCTGAGGCAGGAGAATCTCTTGAACCTGTGAGGCAGAGGTTGCAGTGAACTGAGATCGCACCACTGCACTCCAGCCTAGGTTACAGAGTAAAACTTTGTCAAAAAAAAAAACAACAAAAAAAACAAAACCTGAATACATGGAGAGGCATTGTTCCAAATCTCAATTGGATAAGAAGACTCAATAGTGCTATCAGTTCTCCTTATTATTACCTTTTGTATAAATTCATGGGGTGCAAGTGTAATTTTGTTACATGCATAGATTGTGTAGTGGTGAAGTCAAGGCTTCTAGGATATCTATCACCTAAATAACATACATTATACCTATTAAATAATTTTTTGGCATCCATCCCCTCCCACCCCCTCACCCTTCCAAGTGTTTGTTGTCTATCATTCCACATTCTGTGTCCATGTGTACACATTATTTAGCTTCTGCTTATAAGTGAGAACATGTGATACTTGTCTGTGTCTGACTTATTTAATTTAAGGTAATGGCCTCCAGCTCCATCCATGTTGGTGGAAAAGATATGATTTCATTATTTTATGGCTGAATAGTATTCAATTATTTATATATATATAAATTTATATATAATAAATATATATATTAATATATATAAATATGTGTATATATATATTAATATATATATATAAATGACATTTTCTTTATCCAGTCATATACTGATGGACACTTAGGTTGATTCCACATCTTTGCTATTGTGAATAGTGCTGAGAGAAACATGAGTGCAGGTGTCTTTTTGATACAATGATTTATTGTCCTTTGAGTAGATCCCAGTAGTGAGATTACTGAATTAAATGGTAGTTCTATTTTTAGTTCTTTGAGAAATTTCCGTGCTGTTTTCCATAGAGCACATACTAATTTACATTCCCACCAATAGTATATAAGTTCCCTTTTCTCTGCATCCTTGCTAACATCTGTTATTTTTTGTCTTTTTAATAATAGCCATTCTGTCTGGTGTAAGATGGTATTTCATTGTGTTTTTAATTTGCGTTTCTCTGATGATTAATGATTTTGAGCATTCTTTCTTATGTCTGTTGGCCATTCGTATGTCTTCTTTTGAAAAATGTCTATTCATGTTCTTTGCCCACTTTTTAATGGGATTATTTGAGGTTTTTTTGTTGAGTTGTTTGAGTTTCTTATAAATTCTGACTGTCAGTCCCTGTCAAAATGCATAGTTTGCAAATATTTTCTCCCATTTCACTAGTTGTTTGTTCACTCAGCTGATTATTTCCTTTGCTGTGCAGAAGCTTTTTAGTTTAATTAAATCCCATTTGTCTGTTTTTGTTTCTGTTGCCTGTGCTTTTGAGGTCTTGGTGATGAATTTTTTGCCTAGAGCAATGTTGAGAAGTTTTCCCTAGGTTTTCTTTTACTACTTTTATAGTTTCAGATCTTACATTTAATTTGAGTTGACTTTTTTTATATGGTGAGAGTAGGATCCAGTTTCATTCTTCTGCAAATGACAATCCAGTTTTTCTAGCACAATTTACTAAAAAAAGTGTCCTTCCCCCAGTATATGTTCTTGTTGACTTTATCAAAGATCAGTTGGCTATAAATATGTGCTTTTATTTCTGTGTTATCTCCTCTGCTCCATTGATTTGTGTGTTTATACCAGTTCCATGCTGTTTTGGTTATTGTAGCCTGGTGGTATAATTTGAAGTCAGATAATATGATGGCTCCAGCTTTGTTCTTTTTGCTTGGGATTGCTTTGGCTATTTGGGCTCTTTTTTAGTTCCATATGAATTTTGGGACTATTTTTTTCTAAATCTGTGAAAAATGATGTTGATATTTTGGTAGGGATTGCATTAAATTTGTAGATTGTTTTTGGCAGTATGGACACTTTAATAATATTAACTCTGATCAATTAGCATGGGTTGTTTTTCCATTTGGGTTATCTACAATTTCTTTCATCAGTGTTTTGTAGCTTTCTTGGTAGAGGTCTTTTGTCTTCTTGGTTAAAAATATTCCTGGATGTTTTAATTTTTTGGTAGGTATTGCAGATGGGTTTGCCTTCTTGATTTGGTTCTCAACTAGATCATTATTGATGTGTAGAAATGCTACTAATTTTGGTAGATTGATTTTGTATCCTAAAATTTTCCTGAATTTATTTATTGAATTGAAGAGTTTTTGATGGAATGTTCAGGGTTTTCTAGATGTAAGAATGCATCATCAGTGAACAGGAATAATTTGACTTACTTTTTTCCAGTTTGGATGCCTTTTATTTCTTTCACTTGATTGCTCTAGCTAGGACTTCCAGTACTATGTTGAATATGGGTGGTGAAAGTGGGCATCCTTGCCTTGTTCCAGTTCTTAGAGGGAATGCTTTAGACTTTTCCCCATTTAGTATGGTGCTGGCTGTGGGTTTGATGTATATGGGCTTTATTATTTTGAGGTATTTTCTTTCTGTTCCTAGTTTGTTGAGGTTATCAATTTATCATGTAAGAGATGCTGAATTTTATAAAATGCTTTTTCTGCATCTGTTGAGATGATCATATAGTTTTGGTTCTCAATTCTGTTAAGTGATGTTTCACATCTATTGCTTTATGTATGTTGAACCACCCTTGCATTCCTCTTGTAAAATCCACTTGATCAGTTCTCAAATTGATCCATGGATTCAATGCAATCCTAATCAAAATTTTAGCAAAGAATTTTTTGTAGAAGTTGAGAAACTAATTCTAAAATTTACTTGAAAATATAAAGGACCTGCATTAGTCAAAGACATTTTTAAGAAGTTGGAGGGCTGACACCACTTGATTTTAAGACTTCCTACAAAACTACAGTAACCAAGTAGTATGGTAATACTGGAATGTTAGATACATAGAGCCCTTGAACATAAGAGGGATAGTCATACACAGGCAAAGATAGCCATAGATAATCAATTTTTAACAAAGATACCCACTCAAATTAATGAAGAAAGAAATGTTTTTTCAACAACTGAGTATATGCATAAGGAAAAAATGAACATCAACTCTTACCTTGCTCTGTATACAAAATTCACTTGAAATGACCATACACATAAAAATCCTAGAAGAAAACATAGGAGAAAATCCTTGCAACCTTGAGTGGCATATGTTTTTTACATAGGATACAGAAAGCACAATCCATAAAAAATTGATAAACTGGACTTATCAAAATTTACAGCTTTTGCCCTTCAAAGGCACTATTAAGAAATGAAGGCAAGTCACAGAATAGGAGGAAATATTACCAATACCTATATCTGATGATAACTTGTAATCACAAAACATAAATTTTGCTTAAATCTCAATATTAAGGCTGGGTATAGTGGCTCACATCTGTAATCCCAGTGTTCTGGGAAGCCAAGGTGGGAAAATAGCTTGAGCCCAGGGGTTTGAGACCAACCCAGGCAACATAGGGAGACCCCATCTCTACAAAAAAATTCAAAATATAGTCAAGAGTGGTGGTGCATGCCTGTAGTCTCAGCTACTCAGGAGGCTAAGGTAGGAGGCTCACTGAAGCCCAGGAGCTCAAGGCTGCAGTGAGCTATGATCATGCCATTGTATTCCAGCTTGGGCAACAGAGTGAGACCATGTCTCCAGAAAAGAAAAAGAAAAAAACCTCAAAATAGTAAAAGGACAGGCTTTTTTTGCAGATGCTGCCACCACCCAGGGCCCCCTGCCACCAACCATAATGGACATCACCGATAATGGTGAGCCCTTGGGTTGTGTCTCCTTCGAGCTGTTTGCAGACCAAGTTCCAAAGACAGCAAGAAACTTTTGCACTCTGAGCATTAGAGAGAAAATATTTGGTTATAAGGTTTCCTGCTTTCACAGAATTATTCCAGGGTTTATGTGTCAGGATGGTGACTTCACAGGCCATAATGGCACTGGTGGAAAGTCCATTCATGGACAGAAATTTGATGAAAACTTCATCCCGAAGCATACAGGTCCTGTCATCTTTCCATGGCAAATGCTAGACCCAACACAAACGGTTTCCAGTTTTTCATCCACACTGCCAAGACTGAGTGGTTAGATGGCAAACGTGGTCTTTGGGAAGGTGAAAGAAGGCATGAATATCTTGGAGGCCATGGAGCATTTTGGGTTCAGGAATAACAAGACCAGCAAGAAGATCACCATTGCTGACCCTGGACAGTCTAATATCTTTGACTCGTGCTTTATCTTAACCACCAGACTTTTTCTGTAACCTGGAGAGCACCCCTCCACCCCATTTGCTCACAGTAGCCTATCATCTTTTGCTATCGATGCATTTTTTTTTTTTTTTTTGAGATGGAGTCCCCTCTACTGCCCAGGTTGGAGTGCAGTGGTGCTATCTCAGCTCACTGCAACCTCTGCCTCCTGGGTTCAAGCGATTCTCCTGCCTCAGCCTCCTTAGTAGCTGGGACTACAGGCAAGCGCCACCACACCCAGCTAGTATTTGTATTTTTAGTAGAGACAGTGTTTCATCATATTGGCCAGGCTGGTCTTGAACTCCTGACCTCGTGATTTGCCCGCCTCAGCCTTCCAAAGTGCTGAGATTACAGGCGTGAGCCACCACACCTGGCTGATGCATTCTTTAGGTTCCATATTTTCCTTATTCCCCTCCAGTTCTAGCTGGATTGCAGAGTTAAGTTTAAGATTATAAAATAAATATTAAATAACAACAAAAATAGTAAAAGGACAAATAATACAATGTATACATGGGCAAATTACTTGAACAGACACTTCACCAAAGAAGATATAGAAATGACCAACAAATATAAGATACATAAATGGCCAAAAAAACCATGAAAAGATGTTCAACATCATCCATTGTCTGTGAATTGCAAACAAAACTGCAAGGAGAGATCACTACACGTCCACTAGGATGGCTAAAATTACAGACTGACAATACCAAATCAGTCTTGGTGGGAGTGTAAGTGATGCAAACACTTTAGCAAACTATTGGGCAATTTCTTAAAGTTAAGCATATGCTTTTCATATGACCTAGTTTTTCCACTTTTGGGTATTTTCCCAGAATAAATAAAACATACGTTCACACAAATACCTGTGGGTGAATGCTCATACCAGCTTTATTCACAGTAGCCCCAAACTGGAAAAACCCCACATGTTTATCAACAGGTGAATGGAGAGTCACTGTTTTATATCCATACAATGGAATATACTCAGCAATGAAAGGGAATGAACTCTTTATACTCACCACAGCATCAAGGAATCTCCAGATCACTATGCTGGGTGAGAGAGGCTAGCCAGAAAAGAGTATATCCTTCATGATTTCTCTTACACACAAATTCAACAACTCAAACTAATCTATAGTGATTTAAAAAACAGATGTGTGGTGTCCTGGTGCCCAGGGTGGTGGGAGAGGAGGCAAAGGCGACCAAGGTGTCCCTTGTGGGTGATGAAGGTGTGTTCCCTCCTGATTGTGACCTTGGTTTGTGACCTGAGTGTGCACAGAGTCAGTCCACTCACTGGACTGGAAGCTTGAAGTGGACACAATTTACTGGACAGAAATCATACCCTCAATAAAGTTTCTAAAAAGCTGCCTTGCCTCTGGTTGGTGGTAATTATAGACTGGGATGGATAGCAAGGAAATCTGGGGAAGCTGAGCGGTGCTCACGTGGACATATACATGAGCAGATTCAGTGAGTGGCACACTTAAGATCAGTCATTTCACCCACTGTGCTACTATGCATGTACATTTCAAACCTCAATTAATAGAAACTGTATACAACTCACTGTTTCAGGCTGAGAATAATTCCTAGAAATTTTACAAAAAGATTTACTCTTTTTTTTTTTTTGAGACGGAGTCTCGCTCTGTCGCCCAGGCTGGAGTGCTGTGGCGCAATCTCGGCTCACTGCAAGCTCCGCCTCCCAGGTTCACACCATTCTCCTGCCTCAGCCTGTCCGAGTAGCTGGGACTACAGGTGCCCGCCACCACGCCCAGCTAATTTTTTTTCTGTATTTTTAGTAGAGACGGGGTTTCACCGTGTTAGCCAGGATGGTCTCGATCTCCTGACCTCGTGATCCACCCGTCTCGGCCTCCCAAAGTGCTGGGATTACAGGCGTGAGCCACCGCTCTCAGCCAAAAAGGTTTACTCTTTTGGTAAAGTAAAAACTCATTTTCTTTTGAATTAGAGTTTTATGCATCAAATTTGCTCTAAATGGCACAAACCAATTAATAAGAGAAGGAGAGGAAATCCACATCTCTTTATGTTCTCACTGGGTGCATCAGGGAATGCTGGCATTAAGCCCCTTCTAGCTTTGCAGGTAAACTTTTCCCTCTAGGAAATTGGTGTAAGAGATGCCCTCCAGGAAACTGGCATGAGAGAAAGAAAATAATGCTAAATATAAACAGTTCATTTTCTAAGAAACATCACCTGTTTGTTTATGAAATTTTGCCTTGGAGGTGCAAAATACTAAATAATTTATTGAAGTTGCTGCTGCGATGAAGTGTTTTCAGGGAACATAAAATAAATGTTTCCAAAGGTTTTTGTTTGTTTGTTGTTGTTGTTGTTTTGCATGACCCAGTGTGTTCTAGGAATCTCCCAGCCGGCCGAGCGCAGGCAGTCTAATGATAGAGACACCTGGGCCACCCCAGGGATTCTAATGGGAGAGACTCCCGGCTGACCCCAAGCATTCTAAAGAATGCAAATTAAACTTGGCTTTTAGTTCAGTTTGCTAAGTTGAGGCCCTACTTTTTGTTGGCCTCTCTCCATAAATCCTGTTCAGTGAGAAATTGATCTCAGGTTCTTTTCTGATTATGTCATTGAAGACCACTCACTTTAGTTGTTTAATGGTTGTTGCATTCTTATCGGGCGGTTTTTGCCTAAGGCACCCCTTTCCCACTTATGGAGGGCAGAAATCTAAGGTGGCCCCAGAACCAGAACCAAGCCCCCTGGCGTTATTCGCATGATTATGTTACCTCGTATGGCAAAAGACTCTTTCAGATATAATTAAGGTCACTAATTGTCTGATCTAAAAATTGGAAGATTATCTGGGGTGGGGCCTAATATGAGTTCTTATTTATTTACTTATGTATTTATTTTTGAGACAGCATGTCGCTCTGTCGCCCAGGCTGGGCAATGGGGCAATCTTGGCTCACTGCAACCTCTGTCTCCAGGTTCAAGTGATTCTCCTGCCTCAGCTTCCTGAGTAGTTGGGATTACAGGTGCCTGCCACTGTGCCTGGCTAATTTTTGTATTTTTAGTAGAGACGGGGGTTTCGTCATGTTGGCCAGGCTGGTCTCAAAGTCCTGACCTCAGGTGATCCGCCCGTCTCCACCTCCCAAAGTGCTGGGATTACAGGTGTGAGCCACCGCACCTGGCCAAGTTCTTTAAAAGCAGAGTTTTTTTTGTCTGGTAACAGAGCTGGAGTTAGATTTGACACCAGGGTGGATTCTCTGTTGCTGGCTTTGAGATGGAGGAGGCCCTGGGAGGTCCCTGTTACTGAGAGCAACCCCTGGCTGACAGCCAGCAAGAAAATGAGGATTTCAGGGGACTGCAAGGAAGTGAATTTGCCCAACAACCAGATTGAACTTGGAGGTAGATTTTTTTTCCCCCAAACCTCCAGATAGGAGCCCTTGACATTGGCCTTGTGAGACTCCAAGCAGAAAACCTCATTAAACCTGCCTGGACTTCTGACCTGTAGAATTATGAGACCATAAATGGGTGTTGTTTTAAGTGATTAAGTCTGTTATGCAGTAATCGGAATTTATTATTTGTTACATAGTTATAGAAAATGAATATACAGGTGGGTGGGGTGGGGGGTATAGCTCACACCTGTAATCTCAGCACTTTGAAAGGCTGAAGTGGGCGAATCACTTGAGCCCAGGAGTTTGAGACCAGCCTGGGCAACATGGCAAGAGCTCATCTCTACTAAAAGTACAAAAAATTAGCCGGATGTGGTGGTGCATGCCTGTAGTCCCAGCTACTCAGGAGGCTGAGGTGGGAGGATCACCTGAGCCCGAAAACTTGAGGCTGCAGTGAGCAGTGACCATGCCACTGCACTCCAGCCTGGGTGACAGAAAGAGACCCTGTCTCAAAAAAAGAAAAAAGAAGAAAGAAAGAAAAAAAAATTAATATATATGGCTCTGATAATACAATCTCAGTAATAAACCATTTGATTTATTTCCAGTGTTATTGCTGTTTCCTGGAATAATGAGTGTGGTTCGAGTTTATTTTTACTTTTTAGTTGTGGACAAGGTCTCCATTGTCTAAGCCACTGTGAGAATTCAGGTAAATCACAGCCCATCCTGGGACAGTTCCTCCACATTCTTGCTACTCAAAGTGTGCTTCATGGACTAGTGGCTTCGGCCTCACCCAGGAACTTGTTAGAAACACAGAATCGTGGCCCCGCGCCAGACCTCCTGATGCAGAATCTTCATTTTAGTAAGCGACCCACTGCCCCCGCGCCCCCTGATGGGGGCTCATTAAAGTTTGAGCAGCACTGTTCGAGCTTGCCCTGAAGTTGTAGTGCGCTCCTATGGATTTGAAACCAAAAAGCATTACCTCTGTGAAGCCAGTCTGGAGCCTGGCTAGACCTTCTCCACCACCTCGGGGGCTTCTTATGTTCGAAAGTCTAACACTCTGGCCAGCTACCAGGGACCTTTCACCGTCAGAACCTGTGCTCGCACGTGGCAGCGAGCAGTGCCTGCACCTCGAGGCACCGCATCTTTCCAGCTACAGCGGGCCTGGCTGCTCCCGCTGCGCCCAACATGCCTTAGTAGGGGAATTAAATACCCCCCTCACTCCCAGTTTTGTGTATTTAAAAAATCCTCGGAAGAGAGTGGTATATGAGGCTTGAGGCTTATCAGCAGCTGCAGCGGCACGGGCCACGTCGTAGCTGTGAGTCACAGACAAACATGCACACTGTGGCTGCCTGAGGCCTCTGAGCTGCCTTCCACGGTCCTTCGCTCTGCAGGGCTCGGGCATGGCGAGGCGGCTTCTTCAGCAAGTGCTGCGGTCAGCGTAGCGGGATTCAGAGTGCAGCTTGTCCGAGTGTCCTCTGCTTCAAGCTCACCTCGGCTCTCATCCCCCAGTAGACCACACATGCCCAGGGGAATTTGACACTTTCTCACCTCTGGGTCTTTAGATGCTTTCTCTCCATCTCACCTTCTCCTGTACCACCTGAGGTACTAAATCTTCCAGGAAGCCTTCCTTGAATGTCTTCTCCTGACATCCCGGTGAAGGGCTCCTGATATTCACTTCCACAGTGCTTTGGTCACCTACTGCAGCATAAAACCACTCCAAATTGAATTGCTTTGCTCACAATTGCACAGGCCAGGGATTTGGCCAGGGCTTGGCTTGGCGCTTTTCACAAGGTGGGTCCCCTTTGTGGATGCTGTTTGATGCTGTCCTCTGAAGCTTCCACTGGAGGCTGGAGCTGCCTGTCCAAGCTGGTGGCCTGACACTGCTGGGGGGAGGCACAGGTGGCACTTTGATGAAAGCACCTACACCTAGCCTGTCTCTGTAGCTGGGGTTCTGTCACGGCATGGTGCCTGGGCTCTGAGACAGGGGGTCCTGAGAGCAAGTGCTCCAGGAGACACAGCCGAAGCCACGGAGCTCTCTGTGGCCATGTCTGGAACTTTCACACACCACATATGCTGCATTTCTGTCGGGTCAAATGTGTCAAATAAGTCTGCACAGACTCAGAAGGAGGAGACTTACACCACCATGCTGTGTCAGGGACAGCAAAGACTGTGTGGCCACGCTTCCTCTATCGTGCGTGGCCAGGGTCTTCCCCACCACGGCTCCTCCCCTAGGCTGTGCCATCTCACAGGGCTGCCTCCAAGCACATGCCTTCCCCAGCACCACACTCAGTGCTGGCCCTGTGAACACATCTATGGGACTGATGGAGTAGAAACCTGCTTCAGCAAAAGTCGGGGAGTGGCAAACCTGGGAATGTACAGAAGCACTCTGTGTGCAACATGTATTTCTTATGTACCCAATGACGGCTGAAGTCCATGCAGAGTTTATCACTACTGGTCAGTTTCAGAGTGTAGGTCAGAACCCATGAGCCTTCCTTGCAGAACAGTTTGGAGTGTCACACGAGGACTTCAGCCTGGACACCAGAACCAGGTGGGCAGTGGGGCCCATCACACTGGGACAGGGTCTGCCTGCTGGTCTGCCCAGGGAGAAGATACTCCTAGCTCTTCAGGCTCCTACTCAATCCCATGACAGCACCCCTTAGCGAAAAGGCACCACCCTCAGCGTCAAGGGCATCTCTGAATGAGCGTCATGGTGAGCTTGTGTTAGGAAAATAGCTCTCTTGCCAATGCGCAGGCAAAGTAAGCTTCTGCAATTCTCAAAGTCCTGAGTTTGCAGAATTTTATTTACAGCAAAATGTTGGTTTACCCACAAACATCCTGCTTGGCTAAATATATCTCCTGCTCCTAGAACAGGACCTGTGGTTTTCGAGTGTGGGTTTTGGCCTCCCTTCAGCATGCTGGCACGCATGTGCCCTGCTCTTTCTCCTGTGATCATCGGCATGATAGGAGGCAAGTGAGGAACTCAGTGTCTTCTGACACAGGCATCTCACAACACCAGTGCAGCCGGACCTTTGTCTGGTAGGTCTGTGCACCCAGGAGGACCTGGGCCTGCGGGAAGTCTGGGGCCCACTGCTGGGCGTGTTCGTTTCTTGAGCATCCGAGTCACCTTTACAGTCTGCGATGACTGACAAGGTCAAACAGGACTCACTTGCATTGCTGGGTCTCTATGGCGACAGGGAGGACTTGGAGGTAGGTGTTCAGGTCAGAAGGGACAGTCCTGACTTCCTCCACTGCTGCCTGCAGAAGCAGAGGCTGAAGCCACAGGCTGCGGGGGTGGGGAGTGTGCTCCAGGAAGTGGGTCTGGGTGCTCCTGTCCACAGCCTCTGCAAGGAGAGGCCCAGGCAGAGAACACAGTATGGCAAGTGAGGAGAAGGAGACAAAACCAAATTACATGCTGTTTCTCCTTTGACAGTAGGAAGGCAGGAGGGAAGGGAGCTATGTAGACACAGGAGACGCTCCCAGTTCTGCTGGAGCTTAGGCTGGCCCTGGAGCTAAGCTTTAGCAATCTCCAAGGGAAAAGGATTGTTTAACAGAAAAATGGGGCCGAGGAAATACTGGACTTCAAATGAGAAGAAACTTTTTCAGAACTTTCATGGCCTTGGGGCTGGTTGTCCTTCCCAGAACCATACTTTGTGGCAGTGGTGAAGTCATCTCTGATCTGAATCCTCCCCAGCCGGGATGTCAAATGGTCATTTACAGAGAATTAGTAACTGACGGGGAGAGGAGAGAACACCCTTCTTTGCCTGTGAGTGATGGCTGAGTCACAGGCAGTGTGCGGTGATGGGCAACCATTACCTTTTTTCTTGCTGAAATAATTTCATGGTGCAGACTGGTAGGGAGAGTTCATTTTTGAGAAAAGTCAGTTTCCTGTATTTGAGCAAAGAAACCACAAATCATTCTTTAACATTAGTAAATTTCTGTAAAGCACGAGTTGTCCTAAGTAAGGTGCAAACGACACGAATCTTTTCCTCAGGCACAGAACTGTCATTCCTGCATTCTTGTGAGCCAAGGGTTAAATATTCAGGAATGTTCTGCCACCTGTTCTCAGGCAGCAATTTGAGCCTGGGAGGCCGCCCAGACAAGGACACGACAGCCCCCTCATGCCCCTTGCAGTTCTGAATGCCTCTCATCAATCCTGGGGTCCTGGGGGAATGGCAGAAGGATCCCCATCACGGTAGAGTCTCCCTTTTCACTTATAAACGCGGCGGGGCTGTGCTGTGCCCTCCGAGTGAGGAAGGGCTCTCTTCAGCCCACTTCACAGAGCCTCCCTGGCAACCCAAGACCCCTAGTCCAGCTGCAGATGGCGAAGGAGGCCCAAAGTGCAGAAAAAAACTCTATGGATAACCCTCAACAGCACTGCAGTGGTCCGAGGCTACTTGAGGCTAAGGGTGCAGAAGACCAGCCCAGGCACAGGTGTCAGGGAAGGCCCTGTCCTCAAGCGTTGGGAAGGAGGTGCTCTTCCAACTAGCCTCTGTCCCCCAACTGAGTCCGGCCAGGGACCACCTGGGCCCACCCACACCCACTGTATCTTCTCCTCCTTTTCCGTCTGGTGACAGCTGCATTTCTGTGGGTGGCCAGGAGAGTTTTTGATTCCCTCGCTGTGATGAAGACATGTTGGAAGAAAAGAAGCTGAGCTCACTCTGAGCCAGGTGTCAGAGGGCTATGGAATGAGGGGCTTTGGTGCTGATACTGCCTGGGGATGTTGAGTGTGTGACGGCTCCTAGGATCTGAGCCGGGCCAGGAGGACGCACAGGAGGGCCGGGGCGCCACCAAAGGCAGGGAGAAGCCCACGTGGACGTCATCAGATCCCCCCTTCGTTATTTAACTGAGACTCCAGTCCACGAAGGACACCGTGTTGTGGGCCCTGAGAGACCCCTGGCGTTGGCGCTCCAGCCAGGCCCCTCTGTCCTGTTGCTGCGTCTGCACTGCCCTGTTTTCTGTATGCTTTTGCTGTATGGCCAGGACCTGTGGCTCCCGTGGCTTGCCCTTGAGCTGCCCTTGGACTCATGGAGCTGTTTTGCTGGCAGGCGCAGAGGCAGGAAGGACCCAGGGGTTTTGATCCTCACCGCTGTCCTCCCCGCCTCATGCCTTTGGCCAAGAGGACCACAGTGGGAGTAAGAAGCCGGGGCAGACGGGCAGACTTGAGGGTGTCATTAGGACCCAAGTTCCCCTAGGAGTTGGGCTCCATCCACCCCGCCCCGGAACTAGCCCGAAATTGTGCGCTACCTGCCGCTCCCCTCTGGGCCCTGCTCTGACTCGCCCTCCCCAGTATCCCCTGGAGCCCCCTCCGTCAGTCCCTGGGTGCTCATCTCACGGCGTGCTCCTGCGGAACCGACAGCCCCTGCCCAGACAGCAGGGAAGCCTCAGGAGAGCCCTGGGGGCGGTTTGGGTGGTGGGGGGGAAGGGGAGGAAGGATGGAAGCCCACAGGGGGCTGTGTAGTGCGGGGGCGGGGGCTAAGCTGGGCAGAGCCCAGGCGCCTCTGCTCAGGCCTCTTCTGAGTGGGGTTCCAGGGCCTGCACGTTCCCCCCCCCGCCCCCTCCACCCCGTGCAGTAGTAGGATTCCCCCGCAGTGCGGGAGCTCCTGCCCTGGGCAGGTCCCCAGGCCTCTCGCCCCGACCAGCAGCTTGGGCTGGAGCTGGAGCCGGTCAGATATTTTTCTTTACTAGGGAAACTTGCCTAGCACTGCTCGGTTCTCCAGGCAGGACGACGGCCTTTGGGGGCTGGTGGGCGGGATTGGATGCTTCCCTCTCTGCTGCAACCGCTTTGGGCCCGTCTCGATTGTTCCCCCCACCGTTTGCCACGTGCTCCCTGCGCTTCGGGCGCTGGGTTGGCCGCGGGGACCCCCGCACGGTCCGCGCACCCCTGGGGACCCCCGTGAACAGACCAGGAGGTGGGAGCTATTTTAGTCACTGCAGGGTTACAAATCAGGATGTAAAGTGGGGGCCAGGGGCCAGGAATGAGAACCAAGGGGCGCCGCGGGATCGGGGTGGGGGCAGGCCTCGCGGGAGGGGCCGCGGAAGCGAGGCCAGCAGCACCCTGAAGAGGGGCGGGGAGGGTGCTTGGCCCATTCTGGGAGCTGCCAACGGGTGACAGACTCAGGGTCTAGCCGTGAGGGACGTGGGCTGGGGCAGCAATGGAGCAGGAGCCCAGGCAGGGCGGGTGCGGGCCAGGCTTGCGCAGGCCAGGCCGAGAGTACGCGCGTTTGGGTGGGGGTGGGAAGGCGGGGCGAGGCCCCGGACAGCGTCTGGTGTCAGAAACTGGCTGGGCGGGGACCATTCCAGAGGCCAGGAGAGCAGGAGGAGGACGGGCGCAGTGGGGAGGAGGGCCCTAAAATTGACTTTGGAACCGGTTACCTGTGAGACGTCTCAGGGAGGAATGTCCAGCAGACAATTGGCTACGGAAATCTGGAGCTCAGCGAAGAGAATGGGGCCGCGTGACCAAGACATTTACCCAAATGATCCTCAGCAGGCCTCGCCAATTTCTGGGGACACCAGCCTCTCACAGAGGATCTTTCTGTCTTCTCAGAGTCACTTTTACAAGTGTTGCCACAGGGTTATATTGCTTAGCTTCCTTCCTTCCTTCCTCCCTCCCTCCCTCCCGTTCTCCCTCCCGCTCTCCCTCCCTCCTTCCCTCCTTCTTTGCCTCCTTCCGTTCCTCCTCTCTTTCCTCTCTCTGCTTACTTCCTTCCCTCCCTTCCTCCCTCCTTCCCTCTCTCTTTCCTCTCTTCTCCCTCCCTCCCTTCTTCCCTCCTTTCCTCTTTCCTTCCTTCCTTCCTTTTTTCCTTCTTTACTCCCTCCCTTCTTCTTTCCCTCTCTTTCTCCCTTTTCTTTCTCTCCTTCCTTTCTTCCTCTCCCTTCCCCTGCCCCACCCCTTCCCCTTCCCTTTTATAGACAGGGTCTCATGCTGGTGCCCAGGCTGGAGTGCAGTGGGGCAATCATAGCTCACTGCAGCCTTGACCTCCTAGGCTTAAAGCGATTCCCCCCCCACCCCCCCCCCCCCCCAGACCTCCCAAAGTGCTGGGATTACAAGCATGGGCCACCAACCATGCCCAGCCCACTTAACGATTTCTTGCATATAACTTGTAACTGACCTAAGATAAAATTATGTGAATGCTACTTTGGAGGGAGGAGAGGGTGTCAGTAGAAGTCGTATGACTTTTGCATATCTGTGCCATCAAATATAGGTAAAAGTATCAATGGTGCAATTCTGCTGTTTAAATAGCATCCTTGGCTCTAAATAAAAGGGCTGATATTTTAAGTTGGTTCATGTATTGTAAATTAATCCAACCTAATTTTTAAAAAATTGGGGTAATGTTTTTCTTGTTAAGTCATGTTATAAAAATAAAAACTGGAAATTCTTGGCTTAAAAAATAAATAAATTGAAACAGATTCTTAAAATAATCCTCAGCTTAATGTAAGCAATTTTGTCTGTGACATATCATGAGTTTGATAAGCTGGAGATGTTCTATTAAAAATATTGAAATAGAAATGTCTGTGACTCATGCCTGGCGGCATCTTATATGCTACACTCCTTGGATTATGAGCCTAGCCTTTTGGAAATGGATGGACTTGGGCTTCAGGCACAGGGTCACCCATTTCTAGCTGCAGCTTCTTAAGCTTGGAGATTGGGTCCTCCTCCATAAAATGGGAATTCCTAAACCTCGCTCATGGAACTGTGAACTTCTTGGAGAGGCCCGTGTAAAGGCCATGGGATGGCGCCAGCACACACTTGTCCTGTCATTCGTTATCCACGCATGTCATTTCCTTTGTGTGATATGGGCTTTGTGTAAAATACCTGGGTGAGAGCGTTTGAGAAAGATTACTTGATAATCACGCACAAGGATGGTATCAATGAGCTGGATGTTCCCTAAGATGTGACTTCAAGCATTCCTGTCTTAGGATACATATTCAGTTTGCCAAATGTCCTGCAGAAAATTGTGTAGAAGCTCCACAGCTGTCTCACCAGCCCAGGTAGAAGATAGCATTCTTTGGGTCCTTGCTACAAAGCGAGGTCCCTGGACTGACAGCATTCTTGTCACCTGGGAGCTTGTCTGAAATGCAGGCTCTCAGGCTTGATCCTGTGTAACCATGACTATGGCCACTGGAAATGTAGTTAGTGCCACATGATGAAATCATACTCTTTTGGGTATATTTGGTTAAATAAAGTATCTTATTAATATTAATTTCACTTTTTTTTTAACTTAAAGTCTCTACCAGGAAATTTTAAACTTCATATGTGACTCCCATTATATTTCTTTATTTTTTGAGACAGGGTCTTGCTCTGTCACCCAGGCTGGAGTGCAATGGTGCAATCTTAGCTCACTGCAGCCTTGACCTCCTGGGCTCCAGTGATACTCCCACCTCACCCTCCCAAGTGGCTGGAACTTCAGGCATGTGGTACCACACTCAGATAATTATTATTATTTTTTTTTTTTTTGCGATGGAGTCTTGCTCAGCTGCCCAGGCTAGAGTCAGTGGTGTGATCTTGGCTCACTGCAACCACCGTCTCCCAGGTTCAAGCGATTCTCCTGCCTCAGCCTCCCGAGTAGTTGGGATTACAGGCACCCACCATCGTGCCTGGCTAATTTTTGTATTTTAGTAGAGATATGGTTTCACCATGTTGGCCAGACTGGTCTTGAACTGCTGATTTCAGGTGATCTGCCCTGATCGGTCAATTTTTTAAATTTTTATTTTTTTAATAGAGACAGGGTCTCACTATATTGCTTCAAGTGGTCTTGAACTCCTGGGCTCAAGTGATCCTCCTGCCTCAGCTTCCCAAAGTGTTGGGATTACAGGAATGAGCCACCTTGCCTGGCGCCATCATATTTCTGTTGGACAGTGCTGCTCTCAAATCTGTGTTCTCAGAATCTGCATTTTAACAAGCTCCCTGAGTGATCTCTGTGCCATTAAAGTTTGAGAAGCACTGCTCTCCGGTAACTACAGCCTGTGGGCCAAATCCGGCCCAACGCCTGTTTTTGTGAAGTGAATGTTACTGGAACGCAGTCACACCCTTTGTTCACACACTATCTGTGGCTCTTTGTGCTTCAGGGTTGGAGCTGAATAGCGGTGAGCTCGCAGCAGAGCCTGAGAGGCCATCTAGCCCTTATAGATAGTTTCCTCAACCCCTGGCCTAGGCCGTGTTCCTGCCAGCATCTTATGGTGTGGTCTCCAACCCTGATGTGCCTGTTCATGTCCTTGACAGGAAAGTCCCTAGGCACAAGTGCCCGTGGTAGAAAATGCTGTTGGAGGCCTGCTTCTTTCCTGGAAGTCACAGAGGAGGCCAAGGATCCATGGGATGGAAAAGATTAAAAGATGATTTAAGATCAAACGTCCCTAGTGATATTGGAAAGGCCCTTTGAGGCCACCTGACATTATCTTGCTTGTTGATGGGTGAAGCAAGACCCCAATAGGGGGTGGGTAGTGAGTCCTTTAGGTGCCGGGTAAAGGAGCCGGTGGAAACCTGGGTGAAGCCGGATGGGTGCCACCTCCAGTTGTTTTTGCAACAGGGTGTTTTCCCAGATTGTGGGTGTTGGTGGGATGGGAAGGCCCAGAAGTGAGTTGTGCAAGCAACACAGAATTTTGTCCTCTCAAATTAACACTTGGTTTTAGTGGCAATATTTAATTTACTGCTCAGTTTTCAAATAATATTAAAAGAAGGCATGGGATTTGTACGTTAATCAATGGGAAGCATAGAGTTAAAAAGACAAGACAAGAAATGCTGCTCTATTTTTCTGCTACTCAAAGCGTGGTCCACAGACCAGAGGCATCAACATTGCCAGGAGACTGCTAGCAACGCAGAATTTCAGCCAGCCCCGTTGAGTCAGAGTCTGTATCTTAACAAGGTCCCCAAGTGACTTGCAAGCACAGGAGCGTCGGAAACCCATTACTTCAGTTACTTTTAGGCTTTGGTGTGTCTTGAAATCACTTGGGAGGTTTCAGAATTCTGAAGCCCAGGTCCCACTTCAGAGCTCTGTCTGGGGAGAGGCCAGGCATGGAGCCATCTGAGGGTCTCCAGATGGTTTGAACGTGCAGTGGAGGGTGAGAGCCTCAGTCCACACTGGGCTTGTTTTTGCTCTGAGTTTCACAGCCATGAGCTCCAGTGTTCCATGGTGCAGGTAGAGTCATCTAGGGGTTTGCTCCTGAGTCAGGCTGCTGAAGCCCACTGTTTGTTCCCTCTCCATGGGAGCGTGGAGATCCAGCCCTCTCTGGATTCTCTGAACCTCTGGTGAAACTTCTGGAAGGTGTGGCAAGGATTCTGACTCCGACTTCCATGACCAGACACTTGCATGGCAGTGAAAGAGCAACGGGATTTGGTGCTTCCCCCACTGGGTGATGCAGGAATGTTCTGGATATCAAACAGGGAGTTGGCTTACTGAGACATGATTTTCAAACCCATGAGCAGTATGCTTTCTTTAAGAAACACTTGTATAAGTTGCATTACTGTGAGGAATGGTTCTCAGCACTGTACAGATATTAGCTCATAAATAACATGACAGTCCTGTGAGGTGGCTTTACAGCTCCACCCACCGAGAAGTGGAGTCAGTGTTGGTCCCCTTGATTCTGGGCCTGCCTTAGTGGCCTGTCCACCAAAATTACGGTGGAGTGATGCTACATAACTTTCAAGGCCAGGTCATGAGGAGGTGACAGCTTCTTGCTGGCTCTCTGGAATACTCCTGGGCCACCATGGAAGCAGTCTGACCGCCCTGATCAAGCATGGCCACCATGTTGTGAGGAAGCCCAAACAGCCCACACGTGGAGAAGTGCTGAGGTGCTGAGGTGCTAAGTGACTGTGATGGGCAGAGCCCCTGAGATTGGCAGGCCACTTGTTCCTGCATCAGATCTGGTTCGTCCTGACCGATGGGCCTTGTTTGCCGTGGGAGGGGGCCACGGAAATTGGGGCCCCAGTGTAGCTGGTGTTATTTAAAGTCTGACTGGCTGAGGCCCCCTGAAATCAGGGTTGACCCTGGGCTCTGTGCTCTCCCAGCTGCCATTCATGCTACACTTTTTCACCCACCCTTGGCCTCAGGTAGGGTCAGAGGCCTTCAGGGTGTCCACCTTCCCTCCTCCCCAAACACCTGCTGAGCATCCCACTCAGTCACACCCCAGAGCTGCAGTAGCCTTAGGGGACTTTTCTGCCTGGGTTCCTTGTGGTCGGCCAAACACCAACTCCAACTCCTCATAGTGGGAAGCGTGGGATGGAAGCCAGGGGACGTCTGTTGGCAGGCACACAGCTCTGCAGGCATCTGCCAAACAGACCTTATCTGACAGCCACTGTTAGGCAGAATGGTTCTCCAGACTTCAAAATATGCCAAAGAGGGGACGCTGGGAGTCACCAGCACCCAAGATAGCACCCCGGGGCCAGGGCTTCGGTTGTTGGTGAACTCCTGTCCCTTCTGCCACTGAGCCCTCCTCGACTGGGGCAACCATAGCCCCCGGAGACAGGGTGTAAGTATCTTACAGTGCATTGCAGTAGAGCGGTGACGTGAATATATAAGGGAATACCTTAGAGACAATAGCATTAGAACAAGGCTGAGCCTTCAGTTTGAGACAAGGACCGGATGCACAATGGGCCCTTTAACAACATAGGTTTGAACTGTGTGGGCCACTTATACGCAGATTTTCTTCCACCTCTGCCATCCTTGGGACAGTGAGACCAATCCCTCTTCCTCCTCCTCGAGCTACTCCACTTGAAGACAAGGATGAAGACCTCTATGATGATCCACCTCCACTTGGGGATTAGTAAATATATTTTCTCTTTAACAATTTTCTTAATCACATTTTCTTCTTTCTAGCTTATTTTACTTTAAGAATACAGTATATGACATATATAACATACAAAATATG
Source organism: Hylobates moloch (assembly GCF_009828535.3). NCBI lineage: Eukaryota > Metazoa > Chordata > Mammalia > Primates > Hylobatidae > Hylobates > Hylobates moloch. Next base: position 63,942,815 of record NW_026652285.1, on the reverse strand, counting down.
TGTTAATTGGCTATTTATGTTATCAGTAAGGCCTCTGGTCAACAGCAAGCTATTACTGTAAAGTTTTGGGGGGAGTCGAAATTTATATGAGGATTTTTGACTGCATTAGAGTTGGTGCTCCTAACCCCTGCATTGTTCAAGGGTCAACCGTACTTTGAGGTACTACAATTTTAGTGATTAATTTGTCTTTCTTGTTGGTGCTTTATTGTGTGTGTTGATTTGTTTTCATGAATGTGTATTGGTAAATAAAATAAGAGTTTTAAAAAAGTAAAGCCTAGGCTGGGTGTGGTGGCTCATGCCTGTAATCCCAGCACTTTGGGAGGCCCAGCTGGGTGGATCATGAGGTCAGGAGTTCAAGACCAGCCTGGCCAAGATGGTGAAACCCTGTCTCTACTAAAAATACAAAAATTAGCTGGGTGTGGTGGTGGGCACTACTCAGGAGGCTGAGGCAGAGAATGGCTTGAACCTGGGAGGTGGCGGTTGCAGTGAGCCAAGATCGTGCCACTGCACTCCAGTCTGGGTGACAGAGCGAGACTTTGTCTAAAAAAAAAAAAGCCTGTGTTAACTGCACCCATTAGCTGTGTGCTCTTCAGCAAATAACTTACAAGGGGCCCTCCACCTTTCCCTACTCATTCCCTCTGAAACTGCATTTGCAAAATTATGACAGTGAGAGAAATCTGACATGGTTGATTGCATCTTGCTTCTGACCTCCAAGCTGTCCTTGGTCAAGGCAACATGGGCCAAGGTAACTTTAGGAGGAATATAGTTTACAGTTTAACTTAAAAGCAAGGGTAAAAGTAAATCCCTCCGTAAAACTAACCCCCTCCTTGCTCAGGGACCAAAAACCATCTTTGTAAGAGTAATGAAGGACCACAAGATTAGAATTGTGGGAGAGGCCTGAACTCTGCCTAAATGATGGCATAATTTCTATAATCCCTTACTGCTGAGGGGTCATGTGGCCAGAGGTCACAAGATTTGTCACTTCCCCAATTGCCTATGGATACGTTGCTATTGTATAACCTATGATTGGTTTTATCTGATTTTTTGTCAGACTGACTTCACCTGGACCCTTGACTCATGACTCTGCTGGTCCTGTGGTTCCACCCAGAGGTAGACTCAGTGCACAAGGATTGTTTTCCACCCCTTTATGATTTCATCCCCAACCAATCAGCAGCACCCATTCCCTAGTCCCCCGGCCCACCAAATACTTGAGTGATAACTTCATTTCTCCTGCATGGGCCAGCCTTACTTCAGTTAAACTCTTTCTCTATTGCAATGCCCTGGTCTCAGTGGATGGATTTCCTGCAGTGGGCAGGCAGAACACATCAGGTGATTACACTTTTACCTCAGTTCCCTCCAGGACTCAGGAACTCCTCTCTGGGCCCTTGTAAAGATGAGAAATAAGACACATACAGCCTGGAGCTCAGTGTTATTTGGGCAAGGCTGTGGGTAAATGTTTGTAGGTAAAAGATGGGAATCAGATCTACCCAGACTGCTCTTCATGCATGCATGTTGGGGAGACAGAAAACTCACCATCCAGGGAAGGCTTTCACCCATGTGATGGCTTATTTTATGAGTCAATTTGAGTGGACCATAAGGTGCTCAAATTAAACATTATTTGGGTGTGTCTGTGATGGTTTTCTGATGGGATTAGCATTTGAACCAGCAGACTGAGTGAAGCGGATGCCCTTCTCGATGTAGGTGGGCCTCATCCAACCCCTTGAGGGTCTGCACAAAACAAAAGGCAGAGAACAGAGGAATTTGCTCTCTTTCCCCCTTACCTCCGTGCTTGAGCTGGGACATCTCATTTCTTCTGCTTCTGCCCTGGGATTGGGATTTACATCATCTGTTCCCCTGGTTCTTAGGCTGTTGGAATGGGAGTGAATTATAACACCAGCTTTCTTGGGTCTCCAGTTTGCAGATGGCAGATCTCAGGACTTGTCAGCCTCCATAATTGTGTGAGCCAATTCCTCAGATAAATTTCTTCCTGTGTACATACCCTATTGGCTTTGTCTCTGGAGAAGCCTGTCTAATTCACATGTGGTGGGCAGGGATGGTTAGCTGGCTGAGCTCCTCCCTTTCCTCACTCCATGTTGTCCTGTGCTCTCCCTGGGCCATTGGGGTGACAGAGGGGAGGAAGGGAGGGAGGAGACGCAGTGGAGAGGATGGAGGAGGCTTGCTGAGGAGAGCAAGGGGCAGCAAAGGGCAGCAAAAGGCAGCTGAGCTGTGTGGGAGGCAGGGAGTGGGAAAGCAAGATGGCAGTGGGAGGTTGAGGGATGTGGTGGGAGCTCAGTCCCCTTGTGTGGTTGGAGACTTGCAGAGCTGGCTTGATTATCCTCAAGTCCCCTTTGGTCCCTGGGCAGCAACACCCACGAAAAAGTGCTGATTTCCCCAGACCATGGTGCAGCTACCACCCACTGAACCAGGGTTGAAGCTTTTATACTCAAGGGAGAGTGGAAACTTCTAGAATAGGGAACAGCTTGGTGAGCAGGTAAATATGGGCAGGCAACATTTCCGAGAGTGGGTGTGCAGGTGGTGGGCGTGGCGGGGGAGGCACTATTTTTTTTCCCCAAAAGAACTAACTCATTCCTTAACTCATTCCTTAGAGACAACTTCATGAAAACAGAAACAACGATGCTCCCAGAATCACAATCATATGTTGGATTTACTCACTTGAAGCTTCTCTCCAGATGTGGTTAAGGAAATGTGACAAATAGACCTTGTTCTGATTTTTACTTTCTCTAAAGAACTAATATAGCTGATGGATTTATGATGAGAAAGCCATTAACACCATGAGCTGGATTCATAGTGCTCCTTGTCTCTCAAAAAGTTGAGATACTTTGAAATAATAGGTATGTTTCTTTAAGAACACATTCTAGAAATTCAAGGCAAGAAGACCCTGCATCTGAAAGAACACACAAGTGGACATTCTGTGTTCAGAGAGGAGAAGTTCCTGCCCTGGGGGACTATTTGGGTACTCAGTGTTCGTAATGATAAGATTCATTTAAAATGCAAAAACCCACAAACTAAAATGCGGTCAAACTGTTGCAGAGAGTAGGGGTGATGTACAAGGTGAAGGAAACAGAAGTTGTGTGGTTTAATAGTTGGTTTCATGATGAGTTATGGTATTTCTTCAGAAAAACTCTGCAAGCAGTTACATGGTGCTATTAGACAGCTTTGGGAACTAATTCAGTCATGGTTTTGTAACTCATCTTCAATGGTGCTTGTTTTTTGGTTTGTTTGTTTTTGGTTTGTCTTCACAGTCACAGCCCAATACTTTTGTTTGGAGGTGGGGAGGGAGTGGGTTCCAATTATCTGCTGCTGTGTAATAAACCATCCAAAATGTAGCAGCATAGAGCTACCATTTTATTATTCCAGTTCTTCAGATTGCCTGGGGTCAGCAGGATGGTTCTTCTGCTGACCTCCCTTGGGGTCTCTCCTGTTGGCAATGAATGGTAATAGGGCTGATTCACCTGGCCCTGGGACTAGGAAATGGAACATGGACAGCTGAGCCTCTCTCTTTCTCCTTGTGGCCTCAGGACTTCTCCATGCAGTCTCTCCAGCAGGTCGATGGTCTTTTAAAATCAGGGGCCAGCAAACTTTTCTGTACAAGACCAAACATTTTAGACTCTTTGACCATATAGTCTATGTCACAAGTACTCAACTCTACCATTGTAATGCAAAGGTAGCCATAAGTGCCCATAAACAGATGGACATTGCTCTGCTACAATAAAGCTTTATTTACAAAAATAGACAGTGGGCTGGATTTGGCCCATGGGCCATAGTTTGCCAACCCCTGTCTTACATGGTGGTTCAGGACTTCCAAGAGCACAAGAACAAACATTGCCAAGCTCTACAAGTTAGGCCCAAAACAGGCACAGAGTCACCTGCTACACTGTTGACTAAAGTGGGTCTCAGGCTTAGTCCAGACACAATGTTGGAAAGCAGGGAAGAAAGAATGTTTCTTCTGCCCTTTTAGGTTTAGTGACTGTGGCCTGCAAATTAAACTAACAAAGGACACATTAACAGGATAAAAAGTATACAAATTGTATTTGATGTTAATATCTTAATTTTTGGGCTGGGCATGGTGGCTCATACCTGTAATCCCAGCACTTTGGGAGGCTGAGGCAGGCAGATCACTTGAGGCCAGTAGTTTGAGATCAACCTAGCTAACATGGTGAAACCCCATCTCTACTAAAAATACAAAATGAGCTGGGCATGGTGGTGCACACCTGTAATCCCAGCTACTCAGCAGGCTGAGGCAGGAGAATCGCTTGAAGCCCTGAGGCAGGAGAAACACTTGAAGCCAGGAGGCGAAGGTTGCAGTGAGCTGAGATCACGCCCACTGCACTCCAAGCCTGGGCAAAAGAGAGAGAGTTGGCCGGGTGTGGTGGCTCATGCCTGTAATCCCAGCAGTTTGGGAGGCCAAGGTGGGCAGATGACCTGAGGTCGGGAGTTCTAGAGCAGCCTGACCAACATGGAGAAACCTCATCTGTATTTAAATAATAATAATAATAATAATAGTAATACAAAATTAGCCAGGCGTGGTGGCACATGCCTGTAATCTCAATTACTTGGGAGGCTGAGGCAGGAGAATCGCTTGAACCCAGGAGGTGGAGGTTGCACTAAGCCAAGATTGCACCACTGAACTCCAGCCTGGGCAATAGAGGGAGATTCCGTCTCAAAGAGTGAGAGTCTGTCTCAAAAACGTATTTTAAAAATGTTTACATGTAAACAAGTATCTTACAGAAAGTGAAAACCCAAAGAAAGAGTTATGACTGAGAACTCATATACCATTTTAACAAAGACTATAAATTTGTGGCAAAATGACAAGGCAAAGACAAAGGATTTGAAATTCTAGTGGTGATAAACTGTGGAATGTCAAATATGCGAGAGAAAACTAATGGAAGGTAAGGTTTATTTAGTAAGTTTGTTCATGCAGATTGAAGCCAGTACCATGTCAGGGGATAAGCATTGTCTCCTCTTCCTGGCAGAGGGGGACCCCTTCACAAAGGGAAATTTATGCCCTCTTTTACACAGGTGGGAGAGAATAGAGAGATTTTCCTGCTTCTGCTGTTTCTCATTTGCCTTCAGCTCAAAATAATCCTTATGCCAAAGTGGTATATTTTGGGGTGGCATGCTCTGACTCCCTTCAGGGATTACTGCAGAAGGGCAGTTACAAGGATTTGGGGTTCTTGGGGCCATCTTTGGAGACACCTGCCACGGGAGTGAGAGATGTAATGTCACTCTTTGGTGTCTGATTTTAAGGAAACATTAGTGTATGCAAACTTTGTGTTTAAACCAAAGAGCAGAATTATCATTTGAAATGAAAATTTTATAGCTACTAAAGTAAAAATAGGTGAGTTTTGTTATTTTCCGTTGAGTGCTACTCCACCAAGGTCAACAAAAGGACTGAAGTGCAAGGATTTCGTGGTGAGTATGCTTGTCTCCTTTGCCTGCTTCCCCTCATTCATTATTTTTTTATCTGGATACAAGAAACAGAAACGCTACATGACAATTACTCTCAGATGCAATGGTCTTTCGGACATCATGTTTTGCTGGGATCAGATGGGGACCTTATTTTCTGTGTGTTCTGGTTCCCCTCTCTGTTCTCCAGGTATTCTGATCCACTTCTCTGGTACAGGGGTGTCCCCAGGGGCAGCTTTTAAAGGGCTGAGTGGCTTCAGGCACAGGCAGGGGCCCTCCTGCTTGGGTGATCCCCTGGTGAGACAGAGCCCCTTTACTCTGGTCTGCACAGTTTTACAAGCCTCCACTTCCCAAACTCAGATTCTCCCACCTTAGTTCCAGCCACGAACCTGACTGTTTCTAGAATACACTGGATCATGTTACTGCCTTTTGGGAAAACCCCCGACTGCTCCTCCTGATCTTCCTGACTGCCTGCAGTGGAAGCATCATCTATATTCCAGCTTCACCATCTTCCTGCCCACCCAGCACACACTGCCCAAGACCCTACTCTATAATCCCCCTGGATTCTTCAGTCTTCCCAAAGGAGTCCTGAACCTTCCTATCTTCTCATGTTTACTCAAAGCCTGAAATGCTTCCCCCATTTGAAGATGATTCTCCAAATCTCAACCTAAGTGCCCCTTTCTCCAGGAAGCCCTCCTTAGTTTCTTTTTAGTTGGATCAATTGTTCCTTCCTGAATGAACCCGAGAAGGGGAGAGAGAGAGGGAGAGAGAGAAAGCAGATTTTTACTATTTTACTGAAACATATCCTAGAAGCCCCATAAATACTTTCACATGTAAACTTAGAACACATTTACCTTTGCAGAGTGCAGAGTGCAAGAAAGTTTAACTGAAAACTGTGATAGTTTCTGCTTCTTAATGATTCATCTCTTGCATGGTGAGCAATTCCGCACCTGGTAGAAGAGTTGCTGAAGTATGTTCCCCAATTGCTTGTTCTCATTTCCACATAATGTGTGTGTGTGTGTGTGTGTGTGTGTGTGTGTGTGATGCATTAACAAGTTAGCCAGTATATAAGTTTACATGCTGCTCTTCAATTTCTCCAAAACTTTCTTATGGATCATTTAAAAGCTCAATGATGTCCCTTCAATAGCTCAGCTGATAGAGCAGAGGACTGTAGCTAATTCCTCATAAAATCTCAATGAGATTAAAAACAAGCAAGCAAGCAAGCAAGCAAACAAACAAACAGCCCAGAAAGGCAGATGCAAAGCAGCAGCTAAGCCTTCCCTGTGGCTATGTGAATGGATGCTCAGGAGGGCCCTTTGCCTGGGGTTAGGGAGTACACAGGCTTCTTTTGTTAGTTTTTGTTTTTTCTCTAGTGAGGTTGGCAAAGCTGCCTCCTCTCCCAGCCTTGAGCTGGTGCCTGGGCCTAGGTGGGTGCTACAGAGGTGTAAAAGGAAGTCGGGGCTCTTGTGGACAGGGGGACCACCCACCCCAGGATTTGGAGTTAGGACAGGCTCTCCAGGTGAATTTGGGGGGCCTCATGGCAGCAAAGTGCTATGAGCTCAGGCACACTTGAAGGGCACTGGTGCAGGTGAAACAGAACAACCTGAGGATCTCAGCAGGAGGGACAACACGAAGCTGTCTCTGCACTTAGGGGCACAGCCTGCATGCAGGTCACTGTTCCTACACGGCTGTTGCCCCTGTGTGCCACATCCAACTATTTACCAGATGTCATCATTGCTACTGCCTTGATAGCAACCATCTCTCCTGTCCAACCCCAACCCCACCCCAGCTTGGGTCAACATCATGTCTTAAGAGATGCCAGTGGTGGCCACACTAATGTCTGTCCTCCAGCCTCTTTTCCCCCCAACGCACTGCGGAATGCTGAGCGGTTCAGAGTGTGCTGCCCCAAAATATGCCACTCTGGCATAGCATTATTTTGAGCTGAAAGCAATGTAAAACAACAACACAGGACAAACCCTCTTTCCTCCTTTTCTCTACCAAGAATAGCAGGGAGATTCTTTTTTTTTTTTTTTGAGACTGAGTCTTGCTGTCACCCAGGCTGGAGTGCAGTGGCGTGATCTCGGCTCACTGCAGGCTCCGCCCCCTGGGGAGCAGGGAGATTCTTAATCATGGGAGACAACTCTAGACTCATCAGGCTAGGATGACACCAAAGGAATCTATATCACAAATCTTTCAAACTAGCCCTTATCATCCCCTAGCTTCCCCCTACGTTTGTCTTCCTACAATTTGCTGTCCTTAGAAGCTCAAAGTCCTTTCCTTGGTCTTATCACTTCTCTACAAATTTATTGTTCTTTGTTAAGATGCTATATAATGCTGAGTTGTAACCACCCATTTGAGTTACTCATGGCTAAGTGATCCCACATGTGAGCAAAATGCACATTAACAAACTATTTTCCCTTGTTAATCCAAGGGTTCCAGCCAATGAAACTAAGATGAGTAGAAAATAAATCTTTTTTTTCCTGCTCTAACCAAATGTGACTCTGATCAGGACTGTAAGTGGGTGCTAGAACCATTTGCTCAAGTGATGCAGAACTGACGGTCACTTGGTGCCAAAGAATCACACCCTCAGTATCGTCACTTGCAAAGGGGGTGTTCCTTTATGGTGCATAGATCTTGGGGTCCTCATATTGTCCACATGATCAAGTTAGCATCACTAAGGATGGGGCAGCCTACATTCTGTGCCCCCTGAAGTGAAGAGACACAGAGGCTATAGCATCATCTATGAAGTGGTCTGGACAAAAATGCTTAATCTGAATTGCATGAAGACTCCAGAGTTCCTTTCAGTTTACAAGCAATACAGGGGCTAAAGAAAATAACCAAAGGGCACCGCAAGAAACAGTCCAAATCCAGAATATGGGGCATTCTTAAGACAACCAACCCAAACTTTTCAGAAAGCCAATATCATGGGGAAAAAAGCTTGGTTCTAAACTACAAGGGACTCAAGAGACCTGATATCCACATGTAATGGGTGAACACAGATGGCATCCTGCAAACACACACACCTCCCAACTCTAAAGGACATTCTGAGAACAACTGGGGAGACTTGGACATGGACTGGGCATTGAATGTTAGTAGGGAATTATCGTCAGTTTCTGTAGTTGTAATAGGCTGTGTGGGAGAGGGCCCTTCAGCAATGCATGCTGAGTGTGTAGGAGTAAATTTTAATGATGCCTGCTCCTTACTTCAAGTGATTCAGTGAACAAACAAACACAAATGCTCGCAGAAACAAATGCAGCACAATTAAAGAGTTGTAGAATCTAGGTTGGAGTGTCTTTGGGTATTGATTGTATTATTTTTCCGACTTTTTTCTGTATATTTGGAGTTTTATAATGACAAAATGATAGGGAAAAAATAAAATGCAAAACTAAGCCTGCTACTCCTAGGACTGAAAACCTTCAAAAGCCTCAGGGTAAGTCCGGAGTCTCAGCCTGCCTGGCTGGCCCTGCTACCCGGCTCTCCCTGGCCCCTTCCTGCCTTTCATGGCTCACCATGGCCACCTCTGCCTGGGGCCATGGGTGTGGTGGGTGCTCCACCTCTCCCGGACTTTTGCCTTCACCAATTTCTCTGCTTGGAAGACCAGCCTGCATTCACACTTTGGCCCTGAATGAGGAGCCCCTTGTATATACTCCCACAGCTTGTACTCATCACAACCCGTTAGGCATTTCATTCAGTAGACTGCAAACTGTTGAGGGGAAAATATTGTGTCCCCAGTGCCTAATACATGCTTGGTGTATAGTAGGTGTCAATGCATGTACCTCAAGAGTGGGCCACTTTTGTGCACTTTGCTGTAGTGTGGGAAAATATGGAACTCAAAGTCTGTATTTCTGGACACTGTAAAGAGTTGAGCAGGCCATGCCATCAGTCGGATGCTGCCAAAGTTTCTGGAGCTGGGATAGCTGAGCAACTGGCATCCTCTGGAAGTTATTTAGGCTCCTGGTCTTCCTTTAGACAGAACAAGTTTTAGAGAAGAACAAGGTTTTAGACAGAACCTTTAAACAAGGTTTAGACAGAACAAGTCTGAATGGGGAAGGATGACTGAATACTTTCAGATGCCTCTGACCCATCTGAGATTGAGGGTGGGGCCTGTGTCATCCAGGCTTAGTGCAGCTGTGGGATATTACTTGTATGGCTGAGTAGAAGACAGTTGCAGACAAGTTTTTTTTTTTGAGATAGAGTCTCACTCTGTTGCCCAGGCTGGAGTGGTATGATCTTGGCTCACCGCGACCTCCACCTCCCGGGTTCAAGCAATTCTCCTGCCTCAGCCTCCAGAGTAGCTGGGACTACAGGAGCATGCCAACACACCTGGCTAATATTTTTGTATTTTTAGTGGAGACGGGGTTTCACCATGTTGACCAGGCTGGTCTTGAACTCCTGACCTCAAATGATCCGCCATCTTTGGCCTCCCAAAGTGCTGGGATTACAGGGATCAGCCACTGCACCTGGCTGCAGACAATTTTTATTTGGCATGCTGGATGGATGGACGGACGGACAGATGGATGGATGGATGGATGGATGGATGGATGGATGGATGGATATAGGTAGAGACATGCTGCTGAGTATATTAATGCTGGATATTTTGCTTCCTATAAAATGAAATAATGTCTTACTTACTAATTTATGTCCCAGCCCTCCAAATGCCTGAAAATTAACTCTGAGTTCCTTTGCCAGAAATAGCCACCCTGTGATGGATTCAGGGTTCAGGCATAACGGGGTGAGTCTCATCTTGAGGTAAGCTCACAAACGAAGTTTTCCAGAGAAAATTATTTTGCTCAGATACCATTTCATCATGACATAGGCTTGGGCATCTCCCAAGAATTTAGGGTTTATGTGGCTCAAGAATGAAGTCATTGTATTTGGGGCTGTGTTTACTGTTGCTTTTTGTTCAGAATCCTTTGTTCTGAGGTGTGAATGAATGGTCAGACTTGTAGGGATAATGAAGTTGGAGATTCTTGGGTATCTTAGATAACCATCTGAGGCTTAGTGAATATACGTGCACTGAGAGATATCTGATGGAAAGCATCCAGCCATCAGCCCAGGAATAACAATGTAAGAAGCACTGATTCCACAGTCTCCCTAGTTATAGTAGATGGAGCTATAAGACAGGCAACTAACTATGGGCCAGACAAGTCTTCATCTGGGGTCCCTCGACTGGCATGACTTTGACCCATCTCAGAATAATGACAAGAGTAGGGATAGAAAGGAAACTGAGGAGTCAGGAGCTTAAATCTTTCTCCTTGTTACTGTGGACAGCAACAAGGAGAGACAGAGGGAGGTTCCCAGCAGGTGGCAGGGACTTCAAAGGAGCTACGGGGAGGGGGGTTAGGTAGGAAGAAGGAGAAATACTTTGGAAGGTGCGATGGTTAGACTGTAGTAACCCGCCATTTAATCAAACATGAATCTAGGTATTTTGTAGATGATAGATATGGCTAACCTCTATAATCGGTTGAGTTTAAGTAAAGGAGCTTGCCTGCAATAATATGGGTAGGCCTCATCTAGTCTGGGGAATGGCCTTAAAAGCCAAAATCTGAGGTTTCCTGAAGAAGGAGAAATTCTGTCTCAAGACACCAGAATCAACTCCTGCCTGAGTCTCCAACCTGCTGGCCTGTGATGAAGATCAGAATATGCCATGCCAAAATATGACATTTGGCATAGGAATTATTTTTAGCTGAATGCAGCTAAGAAAAAGCAGACACAGAAAGAGCTCTCTGCCTTCCTCCTTTCTGCCTAAAAGCAGGGGATAAATTTCCCTTGTGAACGTGCCCTACGCTGACCTCCTGTCTTCAGTCCCCTACCAGAAAGAGGAGAACAACCCTTATCAGCAGAGATGGGGATGGCACTGACATGAGACAGCATAAGCAAACCTTGCAAAATCATCCTTATGCACCATTAGTTTCCCGCATATATTTTCTTTATCTTTTTGTTTTTTTTTTGAGACTGAGTCTCACTCTGTCGCCCAGGCTGGAGTGCAATGGCATGATCTGGGCTCACTGCAACCTCCGCCTCCCAGGTTCAAGCGATTCTCCTGCCTCAGCCTCCTGAGTAGCTGGGACTACGGGCGCATGCCATCAAGACTGGCTAATTTTTGTATTTTTAGTAGAGACAGGGTTTCACCATATTGGTCAGGCTGATCTCAAACTCCTGACCTCGTGATGCACCCACCTTGGCCTCCCAAAGTGCTGGGATTACAGGTGTGAGCCACTGCGCCTGGCCGGTTCCCCCATATATTTATCTTCCCATAATCTACTGCCCCTCAAAGCCCCAAACACCTTTTCCTTTAGCTAGTCACTTCACAATTTATCATATTTTGTTTAAATGGTATATAAACCCCTGAAACAAACCACTTCTTTGGGGTTTCACTTCTTTTCCGTGGAGCCCTCCCATGCACATAACATTGAAAATAAAATTCGTGTGTCTTTTCTCCTGGTAGTCTGTCTTTCTGTCTTTTGTCAGTTTAATTCACAGGCTCTCAGCACAGACCCTAAGTGTGTAGAGGAAAAGTTTTTTTTTTTTTGCTCTCCTATATCTGCCCTACAGATTTTATACTTGCCAGCTCTCACAATCATGTGAGCCAATTCCATGAAGTATTTTAATATGTATCTAGGATATATTCATGTGTGTGTGCACGCTTGTGTCTCAAAGTATTTTCTCAGCATCTTTCAAGACAGCTTTGCTAGGCATCTGGTCAGAGGCTGGAAAAGTGACCGTAACAGGGCATTGAATTGTTCAAGAAGAGCATTGCATGTATTTTCTCATTTGCATTTTAAACCTGTCAGCATGTGCCCTTCTAATAAACATCTTGAAACTATCCGTCCATGTCCTCTGTGTGTGTGTGTGTGTGTGTGTGTATTTTCATGTGTGTTTCCATCTGTGTCTGAGTAGACATGCAAGATGTTACACAGTAACTGCTCAATGAAATGCTTTCAAGTTTTCTGATCTATCTAGGCAACATTGCTGAGGAAGTCATCTTACTGTCTATAAGCTCTTTTATTTATTTATTTATTTATTTATTTACTTTTTTGAGACTGAGTCTCACTCTGTCGTCCAGGCGGGAGTGCAGTGGTCTCGGCTCACTGCAACCTCCACCTCCTGGGTTGAAGCCATTCTCCTGCCTCAGCCTCCCAAGTAGCTGGAATTATAGGTGCCCGCCACCATGCCTGGGTAATTTTTGTATTTTTAGAGTAATATTTTGTATTTGTACAGATGGGGTTTCACCATGTTGGCCAGGCTGGTCTTGAGCACCTGATCTCAAGTGATCCACCCGCCTTAGCCTCTCAAAATGCTGGGATTCCAGGCGTGAGCCACTATACCCAGCCTATAAACTCTTATTCATTATTATTATTATTATTATTGTTATTATTTTTGCAGGGAAGTGTGACATTTAAAAATATTTATTTTCTTGCTTTCTTGTTACATACAGAACAACTCATGCAAAGAAAACCTAGTTGAATAAATTGCTTTTGTTTAGTAGCTGGTGAAAAAGAGCTTCTTCAATTTCTGAAAAGTATTGGGTAAATGAAATTAACTAAGTGCCATATGAATCTTATTCATTTATTTATTTTTTGAGATGGAGTCTTGCTGTGTTGCCCAGGCTGGAGTGCAGTGGTGCGATCTCGGCTTGCTGCAACCTCCACCTCTTGAGTTCAAATGATTCTCCTGCCTCAGCCTCCCAAGTAGCTGGGATCACAGGAATGCACCACCATGTCCAGCTAACTTTTTTTTTTTTTTGTATTTTTAGTAGGAACAGGATTTCAATATGTTGGCCAGGCTGGTCTCAAACTCCTGATCTCAGGTGATTCACCTGCCTCGGCTTCCCAGAGTGCTGGGATTACAGGCATGAGCCACGGTGCCCAGCTATGAATCTTTTCTTTTGGGGAAAAGTTATTCATTAAATTCCCTAATAGTCTGACACAAATGAAGCTCTGAACATTGTAGAGGAGTGTTGCAAAAGCAAATGCCATATATTACACACTGCAGAAAGTAAAATTAGGGCAGACCTTGGGAGCTATGAATGTAGCATGTTTTTATAACTTAAAAAATATAGATAACCACTGTTCATTAAAAAATTAAAACTCTAGAAAAATCCAGAAATAAAAATAGAAATCAATCATCAATATGATCAACATATTGATGTTTTTTCTTTCTACCCCCAGGTGATTTTTCCAGTGCTTGATAATTTTAAAGTAAAAACTATGTAAATATGTAGGAAAAAAACAACTCCTTGAAAAAAATATCTGGCACCTGCTAACAATCAAGAGCAACAGAGTGCTCCAGCTGGAGGGCCTGGGGGGCGGGGGTCACAAGTAGTATGCACACATACACACACACATGCACACACACATGCGTGTATGACATGGACAGACAGTTTCAAGATGTTTATTAGAAGGGCACATGATGACAGGTTTAAAAGGCAAATGAGTAAATGCTAGCCTTAAAAGCAAGTGCAGAACTTCATGTCTACAATGGGACCATTCACCAGTACTGTTTAAGCAAACACATGATTCACTTACCCAGGATTGACTCAGGAATAAAAATTAATTATCCCAAAGTGAGTAGGCATCCAAAACGGCTTTTTGAGCCACTGAGTCATTGTCACTAAAAGTCCATGTTCTGCCCTTTACCATACTGAGAACATGGCAGTAAGGGACAGAGATAAAGATGGCAAAAAGAAAAAAAAGGAAACCTCTCAAGGATGAATAACAAAGGGTGGTGCAGGCGCGAGAAGACCCCATCAAGGGCCTGAGCACCTCTTCACAAAAAGAGAAAGGAAGGGGAGGCAGGAGGGAGAGATTCAGTTGGGAGTATCCTCTCTAAGAATGTAGAAACGGTTGGGCTCAGTGGCTCACACCTGTAATCCCAGCACTCTGGGAGGCCGAGGCAGGCAGATCATCTGAGGTCAGGAGTTTGAGACTAGCCTGACCAACATGGAAAAATCCTATCTCTACTAAAAATCCAAATTTGCCGGGCATGGTGGCGCATGCCTGTAATCCCAGCTACTCGGGAGGCTGAGGCACGAGAATTGCTTGAGCCCAGGAGACAGAGGTTTTGGTGAGCCGAGATTGCACCACTGCACTCCAGCCTGGGTGACAAGAGCGAAACTGTCTCAAAGAAAAGAAAAAAAGCGTAGAAACTATGTGAAACATTTTGAAGAATTTGTATCTCAAAATTTTATTTGTTTTCTTCTATTATGTGTCTTATTCTACACAACTTTATTGAGATATAGCTAACGTACCATGCAATTTACCTGCTTAAAGTGTACAATTCATTGTTTTTTTTAGTATATTTACAAGCTTGTGCAACCATTACTACAATCTAATCTTAGATTTTTGTCCCTTCAAAAAGAAACTTCGTATCTGTTGCATTAGCATTTTCCATCCCACCCCAAGCCCTTTGCAACTGCTAGTGTGGTTTTTGGCTTTATAGATTTGCCTGTTCTGGACAGTTCATATAAATAAACCATACAGCGTGTGCCCTTCGGGTCTGAATTTTCATTTAGCATATGTTTTCAAGGTATATTCATGTTTAGCACGTGACAATATTTCATTTCATTTCATTATCAAGTAATGCCCATTGAATGGATATATCACATCTTAAAAATCTGTCAGTTGATGGAGATTTGAATTGTTCCTACTTTTTGGCTATTATGAATAACACTGCCATGGACATTTGCTTATAAGTTTCTGTGTGGACATATATTTTCTTTTCTCTTGAGTAGATGCCTAGGAGTAAAATTTCTAGGTCATATAGCAACTCTACATTTAACATTTGAAGGAACTGCCAAATTGTTTTCCAGTATATCTGCACCATTTTACATTCCTCCAAGCAATATATGAAGATTCCAACTTCTCCACATCCTTGCCAACACTTGTTATTTTTGTTACAGCCATCCCAGTGGGTGTGAAGTGGTATTTCATTGTGTTTTTGAATTGCATTTCCCCAATGTCTAATGATGTTAAACATCTTTTCATGAGCATATTGGATGTTTATATACCTTCTTTGGACAAAAACCTACCAAATCCTTTGCTCATTTTTAAATTGGATTTTTTGTTTATTGTTGAGTTATAGGTTTTTTTTACATACATTCTAGATACACATCATACGTGTTTCTCAAATACAGGATTACGTCCCATTCTGTGGGTTGTGGGTTGTCTTTTTATTTCCTTGTTGGTATTGCTTGCAGCACAAAAGTTGTTAATAGATCAAGTCCAATTTATCTTTTACTTTTGGTGTTGCATCTAAGAAACTACTGCCTAACCCAAGGTCCTGAAGACTTACTCTTATATTTTCTTCAGAGTGTTGTGGTTTAGCTCTTACATTTGTGCCCATGATCCATTTTGAGTTAATTTTTGTAAGTGTTGTGAAGTAGGAAGTCCAACTTCATTCTTTTCAGAGGGGTTATCTAGTTGTGCCAGCACCATTTGTTGAAAAGACTATGCTTTCCCCCACTGAGTTGTCTTGATGCCCTTGTTGAAAACCAATTGACCATAAATGTAGGGTTCATTTCTGGACTCTCAATTCTGTTCTGTTAAACAATATCACTATCTTTCTGCCAGTACATGCTTTCTTGGTTACCATAGCTGTTAGGTAACATGGGGTACCTTAAAATGGCGCCGTACCTTAAGATGGGGCCAGTTCCAGGTTCTTCTCCCCTCTTTGACTGGGCACTGTCTGAACCCGCCAAAGGAGGGCCAATCAGAAAGAAGCATCTCCCGCCTTCCCTTGGGCCCGCCCCTAGCCCAATCCACGTAGGCCCAAGGGATATAAAACCCAGCACACCAGCAGCCCTCTCTCTCTTCCTTCTCCGCTCGATACCTCCAATAAAGATCTCTTGACCGCGACTGGTGTAGTTTGGTCTCCGCCCGGCCCCTTTCATTGGTGCCATGACTCGGATTGGGACTCCCCACCCCCCTCGGTGGGACCCCGATCCCTTTTGGGCTCAGTCCAGACCCCGGCTGGTCTTTGCTCATTTTCCTGTTCGCCGACCTCTACGCCCAACACCGGCCTCATCTCGGTAAGTCTCCCCTTCCGGTGTCCGACACCAGTCGACCGGCTCCCGCCTCGGCCGCCCACACGGCTGCCGTAAATCCTATTTTAGACTCGGCCTCCAGGGAGCAGGGTTCCCTCCTTTTCCTCCTCACTCGCCAGGCCTGGGCCCCTTCCCCTTTCTCGCTCCGAAAATCCTGGTACCAGGTGGCCCATGGCCCTCGGCCTCCTAGAGGCCCTCAGTCCTTTCGTTTCGGTGACGACCGACTCGAAGGGTCTGACTCACAGCATGGTCATCGGCTGGTAGGGGACGCCCTGCCCAGCCCTTTGCCATATATTTCCGTAAACCCCCTCTTCTCATAATGGGAGCCTCTGCATCCCTGCCGGCCGACTCTCCCTTACAATGCCTTTTAAATAACTTATCAGCCCTTGGTTTGGCTGCTGATCTCAAACCTACATGCCTGATTAAACTGTGCACTCAAAACTGGCCCACCTACCCCCTAGACAACCAAAACAGATGGCCCACTTACGGGTCCTTTGATCCCAACCTTCTCCGGGATCTCTACAACTATTGTGAGCGAACAGGAAAATGGGCAGAGACCCCCTACGTTCATGGCTTCTTTCTTCTACGGGACAAACCCAACCTCTGCCTCTGTTCTCAAGCTACCAACCTCTCCTTCCGCTATGGCCGACCTGCACTCCCACCAGGTTGAAACCGGCTACCAACCCGGACCACACGAAGAACCAAACTCCTTACGCTCCGCTCTCATGCATCTCCTAAGTCCTCTTCTCTGGCTTTCCGCCTCTCACATCTTTACACTTTCCTCCGCCTGCGGGCCCTCTTCCCAGCCCTATTCTCACTATGATAGAAAACGGCTGGGACCCTCTCTTCCACATGTTCCACTTCGCCGTCTGGCTCCCACATCAACAAACACACCCCCGTCCTATATTATACCACTAAAAACAACGCCTCCTCCTGAGCCATACATATCGACAACCCCGCCGACCCGGTCTGGGGCCAGTCAGTTACAGGAGGCATATATCCCAGCAATGCCTGGGCATATCCAACTCAAACCATAACTATTCCCTGTTCCCTCAAAACTGAGTATCCATCTCTAACCAAACCTTTAACCAGCTTCTCCTCAGAAACTACCAGCTCCTAGCGACTTGTGAAGACACGGCAGACTCCAGAGACAGTCTCACACCCTGCTGACCTCTTAAACGGCCAAAGACCGGCAACAGATACCCAGGATTGGGGGGGAGGGGGTAGGCCTGCCCTCGCACCCTAAATTAACTACCATCTTCTTTTCTCTTCGGGCAGACCAAACTCTACCCCTAGTACCCCAGATGGCTACAGCAAGCCGATTCTACCAATTCTTAAACACCCTTCGCTCAGACAGCTGGCTCATTGC
The DNA here is from genome assembly GCF_009828535.3 of Hylobates moloch. Lineage (NCBI taxonomy): Eukaryota > Metazoa > Chordata > Mammalia > Primates > Hylobatidae > Hylobates > Hylobates moloch. The sequence continues at coordinate 63,924,975 of NW_026652285.1, read as the reverse complement.
CAACCCATCCCTGCCCCTCAACTGGCTCACGGCACTGGAGGATCTATACCTACAAGGACCCCATGCACAACCCTGACAGTTCTCCCTGTGCCCCCTCCCCACAGCGCCCCCACTCAGCAGGAAGTAGCTAGATGAACCACGACGCCCATTTTCCCCCATTTAAGAAAACAAAAAGGGAGGAATGTTAGGTAACATGGGGTACCTTAAAATGGTGCTGTACCTTAAGAGGGGGCCGGTTCCAGGTTCTTCTCCCCTCCTTGACCGGGCACTGTCTGAACCTGCCAAAGGAGGGCCAATCAGAAAGAAGCATCTCCCGCCTTCCCTTGGGCCCGCCCCAGCCCAATCTACCTAGGCCCAAGGGATATAAAACCCAGCACACCGGCAGCCCTCTCTCTCTTCTCTTCCTTCTCCGCTCGATACCTCCAATAAAGATCTCTTGACCACGACCGGTGTAGTTTGGTCTCCGCCCGGCCCCTTTCAATAGCTTTTTACTAAGTTATGAAATATTAAAGATTATTTTGGTGATTGAAGTTTTGGCTATAGTTTAAGAAACAGATATAGAACAATCAAATGAGCATGTTTCTCACAATTAGAGAATTAAGCAGCAATATTTCCCAAGGATATGAGATTCAGGTGATATGGTTTGGCTGTGTCCCCATCTAACTCTCATCTTGAATTCCACATGTTGTGGAAGGGACCTGGTGGGAGGCAATTGAATCATGAGGGCAAGTCTTTCCCATGCTGTTCTCATGATAGAGAATATGTCTCATGAGATCCAGTGGTTTTTAAAAAGGAGTTCCCCTGCATAAGTTCTCTCTCTTTGTTTGCTGCCATCCATGTAAGATGTGACTTGCTCCTCCTTGCCTTCCACCGTGTTTGTGAGGCTTCCCCAGCCACGTGGAACTGTAAGTCCAATTAAACCTCTTTCTTTCATAAATTGCCCAGTCTTGGGCATGTCTTTATCAGCAGTGTGAAAATGGACTAATACAAGTGGGTTACTGTCTGTGTTTTCACACCAGCAGCCTCCATGGGGCAGGCTCTGTGCTGGGCATTGGAGATAAACCTGATGTATAAATTCCACATAATCACCCAGGGCTCGGGGTGTGGTGACTGCCCTCAGTTCCCACAGCTGAGACCCCGCAGAGCCAGACCTGGAAGTCCGTCTGTCTGACTCCATGCTCTTTGCTGTTATTACATATTTTCCAATAAACTAATACCCACCTGCAGGCAGCATGGGGAGAGGAAAAGCACACTGCTCCCACTCAAACAGTTAAATACTTTTTCTTATTGTGGTAAAACATACATAACATGACACCTATGATTTTAATCATTTTAAGTGTACTAATCAGTGGCATTAAGTACATTCACACTGTGTGTAACTATCCACCATCATCCATCTCTACAACTTTTCATTTCTCAAACTGAAACTCTGTTCCCATTAAACACTAACTCCTCACTGTCCCCCAGCCCCTGGCAACCCCCACTCTACTTTCTGTTTCTGTGAGTCTGACTACTCTAGGGACCTTATATAAGTGGAATCACACAGCACTTGTCCTATTGCGACTGGCTTATTTCTTTTTTTCTTCTTCTTCTTTGTTTTTTTTTTTTTTAGATGGAGTCTCACTCTGTTGCCCAGGCTGGAGTGCAGTGGCATGATCTCAGGTCACCACAACTTCCGTCTCCCAAGTTCAAGTGATTCTCCTGCCTCAACCTCCTGAGTAGCTGGGACTACAGGTGTGTGCCACCATGCCTGGTTAATTTTTGTATTTTTAGTAGAGACGGGGTTTCACTATGTTGGCAAGGCTGGTCTTGAACTCCTGACTTCAGGTGATCTGCCCACCTCGGCCTTCCAACATGCTGGGATTACAGGCATGAGCCACTGCGCCTGGACTTCAACTGGCTTATTTCAGTTAGCATAATGTCCTCAGGGTTCATCCATGTTATAGCATGTGTCAGCACTTCATTCCTTTCCAAGGCTGAGTAAAATTCAATAATATATAAATACAAATATATATACACTATATATATGTACACACACACACACACACACACACACACACACCACATTTTATTTGTCCATGCGTCCACTGATGAACTCTTGGGTTCTTTCCACCTTCTGCTTCTTGCGAATAATGCTGCTACAAACATGGGTGTACAAATATCAGTTCAAGTCCTGCTTTCAATTTTTAGGAAATATACCCAGAAGTGGAATTGCTGGGTCATGTGAGAATTCTATGTTTAACTTTTTGAGAAATGTTCACACAGCCTTAAAATGCCGCTTTAAGAAACATGTTTGGAACAGGCAATATTTTCTTTTGACTATGCACAAGAGGAGAAATTTTTGTCATCCAGAGATTGACATTTTTTCTTTTTAAAACAATAAAATTGTCATTCAAAAGCAAATCTGGTGAATAAGGTAGAGGGCGACTTTGAGAGTTGATTTGTGGCAAACATTTAGATGTGACATTTACTTTTTGTGAAGTGTCTTCCAGTTAAGTGAGCAATATTTACTCTGTAGGGACTGATCATTCCAATACAAATGTTCACCAGAGGCAAGAGTAAGAAATACTTAAGAACCAGAATAGTAGCTTCCTCAGGGGCTTTTAGGAGACTAGAATGAGAGGTTCATAAAATTCACCTAGCACAGCACTTGGCACAGAGCAGGCACTCTGCAAACTCTAGCTCCTTTTCTATTTTATTCCAGAGTAGAAGAGATGCAGGCCTGGGAACTGGAAGGTAGAAACCTGTTTTGTTAAAGGAAACAGCCCCAGATGCCACAGGCAGTTATAAGGGTCTTCAATCCAGGTTAGATGTCAAAGGTCATGCAGCAGAGACAGTTCCATGATAAATTGTCTATATGTGTAAGACAATTTGTTAAAACCCAATAGCAATGATTACATTTGGCAACAAAATACTGTTTCCCTCCTTAAAACCCAATAGCAAGTATTACATTTGGCAACAAAATCCTCCCTCCCTCTCTTCCTTCCTTCCTTCTTTCCTTCCTTCCTTCCTTCTTTATGAATAATACTTATCGAGTATTATAAATACTTATTGAGAGTTTACTATGTGTATTAGTCCGTCTTCATGCTGCTGATAACGACATAACAGAGACTCAGTAATTTATAAAGAAAAGAGGTTTAATGGACTCTCCGTTCCACGTGGCTGGGGAGGCCTCAGAATCACGGTGGAAGGCAAAAGGCATGTCTTACATGGTGGCAGGTAAGAGGGAATGAGAGCCAAGTGAAAAAGGAAACCCCTTATAAAACCATCAGATCTTGTGAGACTTATTCACTACCAGGAGAACAGTATGAGGGAAAACTGCCCCCATGATTCAGTCATCTCCCACCAGGTCCCTCCCACATTATGTGGGAATTATGGGAGCTACAATGCAAGATGAGATTTGAGTGGGGACACAGCCAATCCATATCACTATGTCCCAAGCTTGGATATAATATTGAAAAACGAAACAAAAATTTTTGCCTTTATGGAGACTTATGTGTAGTGAACTAAACATCAAAAATAATAGAAAATTTGATTTTCTATTTGCAGATGATGTGATTACATATTTAGAAAACCTAAGGGCTTTTGCCAAAATAAGTAATAGAATTAGAATATTTTAAGAGGTAGCTGGAAACAAAATCAACAGTATCTTCTCTTTTTTACTAGCAACTAGTTTTCTCATGGGAGTGAGATTAAAACATCTTCCCAAACCTAAAATCCCTAGAAAATAAATTTTACCAAAAAGGTTCAAGACATACTCAGAGAAAGGTATAAATCTCTGTGTAGGATGTAGATCAATTCTTGAATAAATAGAGAGCAATTCCATACTTCTGGAGGGGAATATTTAAACCTTAAAAATGTGAGTAGTTAAAAAAATATATATATTATACAAAACTAAAGTTTGTACTTATACATTTTTAAGATATTTAACATACTGAAAACATTAATAAATTGTATATATTTATTTTATACACGTGATGCAATACGAAATATAATGCCAATAAAATGTATTTGAATTGAGCGGAAATTATTTTAAATTTCCTAAAGAAAAATAAATGAGTAAGAATTGCCAAGAAAACTTTAGAAAAGAAACGTGGTATTGGGCAGCCTGTTCTACTTAATAGTAAAACTTATTATAATCTAAAACTACTGTAATCAGAGTAGAATGGGTAGGAAAAAAATGAAAGCGGTCCATAGACCAGAAATAGGTCCAAATATGTATGGGAATTTAATATCTTTTCTTTTCTTTCCTTCCTTCCTTCCTTCCTTCCTTCCTTCCTTTCTTTTTCTTTGTTTCTTTCTTTCTTTCCTTTTTCTTTCTTTCTTTCCTTTTTCTTTTCTTTCTTCCCTTCCTTCCTTCTTTCCTTCCTTCCTTTTTCTTCTTTCTTTCTCTTTCTTTTCTTTCTCTTTCTTTCTTTCTCTCTCTTTCTTTCTTTCCCTTCCTTCTCCCTTCGCTCCCTTTCCTTCCTTCTCCTTTTCCCTCCCCTTCCCTCCCTTCTCCTCCCCTCCCCTCCCTTCCCCTTCCCTTCCTTTCCCTTCCTTCTGACACAGTTTCACTCTATCACCTAAGCTGGAGTGCAGTGGTGCAATCCTGGCACACTGCAACCTCCACCTCCTGGATTCAAGTGATTCTTGTGCCTCAGCTTCCTGAGTAGCTGGGATTACAGGTGCACACCACCATGCCTGCCTAATTTTTGTATTTTCAGTAGAGGTGGGGTTTCGCCATGTTGGCCAGGCTGGTCTTGAACTCCTGGCCTCAAGTGATCCACCTGCCTCAGCTTCCCAAAGTGCTGGGATTACAAGCGTGAGTTACCTTACCCAGTCGGGAATTTAATATATGTTAAAGGCAACATTTTAGTTGAATGAGACACAGTCAGCCCTGCAAAAAATCCTTGCCGAATGAAGGAAGGCTTGTGAGAGTTTGAGGGAAAAAAAAGGCTCTCCATGCGTTGCTAGTGGGAATGTGATTGTTAAATATTTATGGAAAGTAATATGAGAGTATTTATTAAAATAAGAATGTCTCTTTCATCATAGCAATCCTTTCCTTTTAGAGACTGCTCTTCAGGAACAAAAATGCCAATAGATGAAGATATATTTATTGCTTATAATGGCAAAAAGTGGAAATGATACAAATATTCATCAAAAAAAGATTGGTTGACTAAACCAGAATACAGTTATACTATAGAATATTGGGATAGAATGCAGCTCTCTAAATGTTAGGCAGAATTCTATATCTCTGTATCTAAGAAATACCCATGATGAATTGTTAAATGAAAAAGCAAGTTTCAGAATATGATAATATTTGTGATCTGAGTCCATTTCTCTGTGCGTGTAGGAGAGAAAACCACAGGCCTCTGCGGTCCATATGTGCGTGGTGAGCGTGCAGGAGGCTGCATGCCAATGCTGTCAATGGGGTGGGGATGAACTGTGGCAGGATAAGTCATTTATTGCTGTTTCCTTTATACATGTTCTTTCTTTGACTTATTACAATGAGCACGTAGTACTTTCGTCATTTCATAAAATCCAGTAACAGCTTCTCTGCACAGCCCTCCAAATAAATAAAAAGTCTGTGTTCTTCCAAGGGCGGGACTGAAGTGGTTTAAAGCTCCCCAACTCTGGCTGGCACTGCGCAGGAGCCTGGGGGATTGACCGGGGGAATGGGGAGAAGGAAGATTCAGGCTCTGTCCTGGTGACAAGGGAGCATACCTGAGCTTGCCTGACCCAGATGTCTTTTTTTGTAGTAACTTTTATTTCTGATACACTTTTAGACTTACAGAAAGGTTGTAAAAAAAAAAAAAATCAGAGTGACTATATAACCTTCATCTGTGAAAAATCAGGGGCCAACACTGGTGTAATGCTATTAACTACAGACTTCATTTAGGTTTTCCCATGTTCCTGCAACATCATTTAGCTGTCTCAGCATCCAATCCAGATCCCACATTGCACTGAGCTCTTGCTCCTTAATATCCTCCAATCTGGGATGGCTTCTCAGTCTTTCCTTGTTTCTCTTGACCTTGACACTTTTGAAGGGCACTGGTCAGTTATTTTGAAGAATGTCTTTCAATTTGGGTTTGTCTGATGTTTTCTTATGATTTGATGGAGAGTATGAGTTTTAGGCAAGAAGACCTCAGAAGTGCCTTTGTCAGTGCATTGCAGCAGGGGCACGTGATGTAATATGTGTCATTGTTGGTTTTGTTAGCCTTGATCATTGGGTTAAGGTAGTGTCTGCTTCACTGCTTAGTGCATGAGTAGTAAATATCAGTAAGGAACGTAAGACATAAGAAATACAATAAGAAATTATAAAGTAAACATAAATAAGAACTAGTTTTCCTTTTGTATTAATTTTTCCCTTTGCATGAATAGACATCTATATTTTTCATTCTGATTAATAGATATTTTGTGGGAGATACTTTGGCACTAGGCAAATATTCCTTTTATCCACAAACATTTGGCAGACCTTGCCTGCAACCACCATTACTGTGGTGTTCACCTAATGATGATTTTGTACTTTTCTTATTCTTTCTGCATTTGTTAGTAGAATTGTCCTGTGTGACCTCTCTCTCCTCCCCCATTTACTTACCCATTTTATTCTGTGATTTATTCTATTCGTATGGACTCAAGATATTTATTTGATTCTATGTGACGAAGACATCTTATGACCAGGTTAAGTAAGGGACTTGTGGACTATCTTCAGTTGTCTGTGTGTGTGTGTGAGCGTGTGTATAAGACAGTGAATATGTAAATGGCATTTATGCAAAGTTTTATAGGAACACATCTCATTGTGATGAAAATACAGAACTTGCTTTCAAAATCAAAAGAATAGCTTTAAAATTGTGAAAAACTCCGTATCATAATAGGGGGTATTTTGACATATATGACTATATCCCATTAACCTAAGAGATCTGAGGTCACAGGAAAATAAATGTGTAACTGGACTCAATGCTGAAGACCTTAGGAAAGCCCTGAAAGGAACGAATGGGTTTAGAAGGCACTTCCTGAGCAGAAAAGAACCAGGAACATAGAAAAAGTGAAGAGTGAGCTTGGTCCTGCTCACAGCCCTGTGCTGTGGTCCTGGGGCCTAGTTTACAGGGTGAGTTCTGGGGTCAGGCTGGTGAGTGCCTCTCCTCTGGTGCCTTAACCTCCTCCTCTGTAAGCTGGCAAGCATAGTATGATCTACTGCATGGGGTGTTGTGAGACTGGATGGGCATTATTGCCTACAAGGTACTTACAAGAGCTCCTGGCACATGGCCGGTGCCCAGTGCCAGTAGCTGCTATTTTTTTTTTTTTTTTTTTTGAGATGGAGTCTCACTCTGTTGCCCGGGCTGGAGTGCAGTGCTGCAATTTCGGCTCACTTCAACCTCCATATCCCAGGTTCAAGCGATTCTCCTGCCTCAGCCTCCTGAGTAGCTGGGATTACAGGTGTGCACCACCACCCCCACTAAAATTTTTGTATTTTTAGTAGAGATGGGGTTTCACCATTTGGCCAGGCTGGTCTCAAACTCCTTTTAATACCCTGCCATACATCCTTGCTCACTTGAAGTGGCTCGAGTGAGTTCTGTTCTTTGCAAGTGAGCACAGACAGGTCATGATAGACTTGGAAACTTCTCTTGGCATTAGCTACATATCTGTATACCAGCTGTACAGTTTCGTTAAAATACTGACAAGACGATGGCATTGCATGTAGACCTGCTTATTTTGTATGATGATCTTGGTTCCACTTACAATGAAAATATGCCTCCTTTGTGGCCGGGTGTGGTGGCTCACGCCTGTAATCCCAGCACTTTGGGAGGCCGAGGCAGGCAGATCATGAGGTCAAGAGATCAAGACCATCCTGGCCAACATGGTGAAACCCGTCTCTATTAAAAATATAAAAATTAGCCGGGCGTGGTGGCGGGCGCCTGTAGTCCCAGCTACTCAGAAGGCTGAGGCAGGAGAATCACCTGAACCCAGGAGGCGGAGGTTGCAGTGAGCTGAGATCACGCCATTGCACTCCAGCCTGGGCGACAGAGCGAGACACTGTCTCAAAAAAAAAAAAAAAAAAGAAAGAAAAGAAAAGAAGAAAGAAAATATGCCTCCTTTGCTGCTAAACAGATAATAAATGTAGGACCCAAATTTCTGTCTGACTTTCTATAGGCAGCTTCTCCGGTTCCAGAGAGTCCTGAATATTAGGCCATAATTGGATTTCACAATAATTTTGGAGGAAAGAGCTCAGGGAAGAGTCTATAACTCATGCCAGCTTGGAAAGTGGATGAAATAGATGGAAAGAAAGTTGATTATAACTTTAAAAGGACATTAATATTATGGAAGACGTTTAAAGGGCAATTGCCTCTATAGATTATGAAGCAATTTAGGAAACAGATCCACAAGTATTTTAGAAATGCATTTTTTCTTTAAGAAGAAATTATTAACTACGCCTCGCTCCCCCTCTGGCTGTCAGTCACTTAACTGAGTTGTCTCAATATTTTATTTAAATGTGATCCACATTTGTCAGACTTGAGTGTTTCAAGAATTGTGTTGTGGAGTCTCTTGAGAGAGAAGCCCATTCTAAACGGTGCCACTAATGTAATATTTATGCTAATGCAAATGCTATAAAGACAGTTGAAACATCCCTTTGGACACTGTGTGAATGAGTATTAGCATAGCTGTACCTGACAATGATTTTTGTAAACTGAGAAACTTTGTGAGACCTAGGTAGGGCTGAAGGAATGAGATGCATAGATTTACACTCTGACATCATGTGTTATCCCCCAAAACATATATAAACACACACAATTATGCACATTTGCATATACCATTACACACTTACATCCACAAAGATATATATCATTCATGTATACATACACACACAAGCACGTATACATGGAAGACATGAACATACACATGTATATACATTCACATTTATATACATCCACATACATACCCACAAACATGTACATGCACACACTCATATAAGCATATATAGTCATGCATTGCTTAACGATGTGGATCTGCCTAAGAAATGCATCATTAGGTGATTGTGTCCTTGTGCGAACATCATCGTGTACTCACACAAACCTAGCTGCCTACACACTTAGGCTGTCTAATATAGCCTATTGCTCCTAGACTATAAACCTGTTCAGCATGTTACTTTATTGAAAATTGTAGGCAACTGTAATACGATGGCAAGTATTTGTATATTGAAACAACATAAACATAGAAAAGGTACAGTAAAAATACAGTCTAAAAAATAAAAAATGGTATACCTGTATAGGACACTCACCATGAATGGAGCTGGCAGGGCTGGAAGTTGCTCTGGGTGAGTCAGTGATTGGGGAGTGAATGTGAAGGCCTAGGACATTACTGTATACTCAAGTAGACGTTATAAATACTGTACACTTAGACTACACTAAGTTTATTAAAAATTTTCTTTCTTTAATAATTAATCATCCTTAGCCTACTATAACATTTTTACTGTCTAAACTTAAATTTTAAAAAAAAACATTTTTACTCTTTTGTAATAATTCTTTGCTTAAGATACAAACACACTGTATAGCTGGACAAAAATATTTTTTTCTATCCCTATTCTATAAGCTTTGTTCTATTTTAAAATGTTTAATTTTTTAAACTTTTTGAATTGTTTTGTGAAAAAAAAAAAAAAACAAACCAAGACACAAACACATACATTAGCCGAGGCCTCCACAGGGTCAGTATCATCCATATCACTGTCTTCCACCTCCACTTCTTGTCCCACTGGAAGGTCTTCAGGGACAGTAACACGCATGGAGCTGTCATCTGTGATAACAATGCCTTCTTCTGGAGTCCCTCCTGCAGGACCTGCCTGAGGCTCTTCTTGAGGAGATGTCCCTCTTTTCAGAAACACGATTATGATGCTTTGCTTGGTTTGTTTCTTCTTTTCATCACAGATTTGTGTCAGCAAGGAGTTGGTCACTAGACGATAAGAATTTTTCAGCTGCACTGTAACCTAAGGGGCCACCGGGGTCTGTGTGGTCCAGTGTTGACCCAGACGTCACTATGCGGCACTTGACTGCACACACATAAAGCATGAACACACACATCGCATTGCCTAGTTTGACCTGGGTGCCTGTATTTTTTCTATCTGTAGACAGCAGCATTTTAAGATTTATGTTTACATCAGTACTCAGGCTGTTCCTGGTGACTCCTGATGATGCAGGCATCCAAACTTCATCCTGGAATGTGCAGCTGGTGGTGAGGATGGGCACCTCAGGGGTTGCAGTGAGAGCAGCGGTTGCAGCCTACAGAGTGCTCATGGGGTGCCAGCCCCGGCCCTGAGCACCATGCATGTGATTTACTCATTACAACGGAACCATGAAGCAGACGTGGCTATTTCACCATCTCATGGTTAAGGACATGCGGTCTGCAGAGTCTCAATAGTTTGCCCTGGGTCACAAATGGAGAGTGGACATTGGCTCCAAACCCCTAATCCACTTATCCAGGCCACCTTGGCACCCTGACCCCTTAGAACCTGGGGCTTTCTGCTTAAAGCCCATAAATAGATCTCAGTTCCCATGGGGCCTGAGCCTCAGGTACAAGGGCCCCTGGTTCTATCATTTACTTTTGGCAAATTCTCCACTTTACACAAGAGCTGCCTGGTAGGTACCTAGGAGACCACATTTTTATTTGAGGAAAATATTACCTGGAAATTGGGGCAAGGTTGCTCAATGGAATAAAGGGTGCCCACTTTGTGTGTGTTTTGTGGTGGTGTTTTGTTTTGTTTTGTTTTGTTTTGTTTTTGAGACAGAGTCTCACTCTGTCGCTCAGGCTGTAGTGCAGTGGTACCATCTCGGCTAATCGCAACTTCCACCTCCCAGTTCAAGTGATTCTCCTGCCTCTTTTTGTATTTTTAGTAGAGACAGGGTTTTACCATGTTGGTGAGTCTGGTCTCAAACTCCTGGCCTCAAGTGATCTGCCCACCTCGCCTCCCAAAGTGTTGGAATTACAGGCGTGAGCCACCGCGCCCAGCCTTAAGGATGCCCTCTTTGGATGGCAGGGCAAACCTAAATTGAAGAGCTACTGGATGCCAAACCTGGCCTGTCTCCAGTGTGATGTATGTTTGTGCTTTGCTCTCTGTTTAGGCTGGGGATCTGCTTAGAAGAAAGTGCATATTTTAAATGGTACCAGAAACAGAGAACATAAAACATAGCCAGGGGAGGAAAAAAACCCACAGAACAGGAATCAGCCTATTCCTAAGCCCAAATGGAATCACTTGAAAACTGTTACTGCTCTATACATTTCTAAAGAGTGAATTATTGATTTTTCTGTTAAAAAGTTATATATGGAATTATGATGACTGACTGAATTCATGTATCTACCATCATTTCAGCCCCAATTCCCACAAAATGGCAAGAAAAGAAAATTTTAAAATAAAATCCTTAGTGACGCAGGAAAATAAAAGAGTGCCAAGAGAGATCTTGGATAGTTTCTGAAAGACAGACCACAAACAGGACCAGCTCCCATGAAAAATGAAGCCAGAGCAAAATGAATACTGGAGAAGACAATGTGAGGCAGGAGGGTTTGAGGAGATCAAGCCCAAGGTCAGTGAAATGCAAAACTATAGCAGACAAACAACAGACATTGTTAGGCACCAAGGACTCAGAAAATGTACCACTGATGGACCGTCTATGATGGATTTTTTTTAAAAGAAATGTGCATGAGCAAAACAAAAATAAATACAAAGGAAACATGAAGGCTACACCAGAAGCGGTGAGTAAATAAACTTGAAAACGAGTAAACATGCCTAATGATCACAAGATGACTGCCATAGCTCTAGATCTTATGCTCTTACATCAGCATCCTATGCAGGAGCAAAATGTCAGCAAGGCCTCTGTGAAGAAATGCTGGCTTAGATTTAATCATCATTTGTCTCCTAGCATGGGCATATTGCTACCCTTGAAAAAAAGTCAGGGTGTATGGGCAAATAAAGTGGAGTGGAATAACTGCTGGGTGAGCAGTTTGACAAGGGAGACAAAAAAAAAAAAAAAAAAAAGGATGTAGAAGAGTAGAATAGCATAATTAACAAGCTTAACTATAAATGTATATAAATCTATACACACAGACACATTTCTCTTATGCCAACAAAGATCATACCATCTTTTCAAACGCAAACAGAACATCCACAAAAATTGTTGCTAAGGTAGAACACAGAGAACATCTTAAGAAATTCCAAAATCAAAAAATCAGATAAGCCACCTTTTCTGAACAGAGTGCAGAAAAAGTAAGCATTAATATCAAAAGGCTGGCAAAATGGTTCTATTTCAATATTTTTAAACACCCTTTAAGATAAAAAAGAAAATAAAAACTAAATAACTGGAGTTAGTTATGGATTGAATGAATGTCCATGAGAGTACCACGTCATGAAAGACATGGACAAAGCAGTCATCAGAGGAAAATTTGTAGCTCTCAATCCTGGTGCTAGAAAACAAGAGAGGCAGAAAAAATAATAAAATAAATGCAAAGATAGCAAAAGTAAGAAAATAATAAAAATAAAAGTAAACATCAGTGAAAGAGAGTATAAACAAGCAGAATGGTAGTGCTTTGAAAATAAAAAACAATTTAAATAAATTTCTGGCCATTCTGAACAAGTAAAAAACAAAAACAGTAAGCAAACCCAGGCATAAATGAAAGCATTCGAAGTGAAAAGGTGTCCAAAATTGAAGTTATAAAAAGATTAGAACTGAATACAACTCTACGTCAATATTTTTGGGACTTTAGAGGAAAGTAATGCTAATCCAGGAAAATATAAATTACAGTAGAATCCCTCTTATCCAACACAGTCCAGGCCAATAGTCAGTTGGTTAAGTGAAAAAAAGTGTTTAAAGTGAAGAATTATTAAAAAATGTCATTATGAATCTCAAACTTTTACTTTAATTGAAACCACAAAAACATACATTCACTCACCAATGTTTTATGCAGGGTTAATGCCTTCTCTTTAAAATTGGACCTCTGATTGGATTTCTACCTCATTTTTCTTATGTAAACACTTATAGTTCACTTTTGATAATTTATGCGTTTTGATTTTTGAAACAGAGGGAAAATGTTGAGACATATACTGTTCAGTAATGCCACCTAATCCACAGCTCTGCCTCCTGGGTTCATGCCATTCTCCGGCCTCAGCCTCCCAAGTAGCTGGGACTACAGGCGCCCGCCACCACACCCAGCTAATTTTTTGTATTTTTAGTAGAGACAGGGTTTCACTGTGTTAGCCAGGATGGTCTCGATCTCCTGACCTCCTGATCCGCCCATCTTGGCCTAGTCGGAACACATTTTTGTTTAAGTCTTCCATCCACAGATTTAATGCCTTTCCCACCTTAACCAGATACTTATCAACACTGTGGCCATAACTTTTGCAGCTGGAGGTATGACAGCAAAACTAGCACAAGTTTCTTTTTCCCTCTTTACAATTTTACAGATAGCAGGTTCATTCTTACTGCAGATCTTAACAACATAAGCATAGTATTCATTCCCCTTATTAAGTTGAGAACTTTCACCTTTTCACTTAAAGGAAGCACTTTATGGCTTCTCTTCGGCATATTTGAGTTGTCAGCATCACTACTCTTGCCCTCTGGGGTCACTATTAACCAAAATAAGAGTGACTTGAACACAGGGCACTGTGATACTGATACCATGACAGTCAATCTGCTAACCAAGGTGGCTACTAGGTGACCAACAGATGGGGAGTGTCTACAGCTGGATAAAAGATTATTTAAATCCTGGGCAGGATGGAGTGGGACAGCAAGAGAATTCATCATGCCACTTAGAACAGTCTGCAACTTAGAATTTATAAATTGTTTATTTCTGGAATTTTCCATTTAATATTCTTGAACCATGGTTGACTTTGGGTAATGGAAACAGGAAAGGGAAATGTCAGATAAAGGGGGCACAATTGTACTCTGATTGTGGAATTCTTGTAAATCAGAGCTTCTCAAACTTTAATGTGCAAACAAATGTCTTGGGGATCTTGTTAAAATGCAGAATCTGACTCAGTAGGTGTGGGTGGGGTTCTGAGATTTGGCATTTCTAACAGGCTTCCAGGTGATATTGGTGCATGGGCCACACTTTGAGTAATAAGGATATAAATTCCTGCCTCCACCCATTGTTTCCAGTCGTATTAGAACATTTAAGTACAAATCATTTATCTAAGTGACTCAATTCTATCTAGTCCTCCTAAAGTATTCAACTTAGTCTTCATGAAAATGAAAACTCTTTTTTTGGCAATTATTCCATTGGTCTATATAATGTTAAATTAAATAAAGTAATTATACAGGTACACTTGTAAATAAATTTGAGAGCAAACACAGCTGAAAGCTGGTAAGCATTCACCTTAAATAATGGAAGCAGAGGGTGGAATTATAACAGAAACTAACCTATAGGCCTACCAAAGTATCCAGCTTGTTGTGAGAATCCTCCCTTCAAAAGCACTTTACCCTTTTCCTGAAAAAGCCCCAGACCCAGAGGTTATAGATAGGTTTTACCAAATTTGCAAGGAATAAGTATTCCCGATTTTATGTATGTTTTTTCAGTAAGTAAAAAATGAGACATATGTTCTGCTTTGATTTGAATGTTTGAGCCCTTTGAGACTCATGTTGAAATTTCATTGCCATTGTAATAGTATTAAGAAGAGGGGCCTTTGAGAATTAATTATGTCATGGGGGCCCCGTGAGTGGGTCGATGCTATTATCTGGGGAGTGGAATGACCCTTGCCAGAGGACAGCATCATGCTGTTAGACTTACCAGCCTTCAGAACCATGAGCCAAATAAACTTACTTTCTTTATAAATTACCCAGTCTGTGGTATTGTTACAGCAACAGGAAATGGACTAAGACGTGTATTAGTATGCTGTCATGCTGCTAATAAAGACATGCCCAAGACTGGGTAATATCAACATGTCCCAACTCATTGTATAAAGTTCGTATAATCCTTATCCCAAACTAGGTAAGAGTACAAGAAAAGAAAATCACACTCATATAATTATGAACATAAATATGAAAATCCCAAGTAAATTTTAGCTCACTGATTTTAATTTTATATTAAAGAAGTAAAATATTATGAAGAAGCAGGATTAATATCTCGAATGTAAGAATGGTTCAATATCAGAAAATCTACTGACATAGTTTATCCCCTTCATGGACAAAGGAGAAAAACTATGTATTCTCTCAATGGATATAAAAGTATTTAAAAATATTCAATATTTTTTCCTAATTAAGGAAAAAAATCCTTGTTCACTTATTAATAGAAAATATTCCCTCAACCTAATAGAGGCTATCTATTGGAAATCTACAGTTGAACCTTAAGGAACACAAATCATTTTGAATAAATAGAAAGACCTATCATTTTCCTGAAAGGATGCCTGAATATTATAAAGATTGCAATTCTTCCCAAATAATATAAACTCATTTCAATCACAATAAAAATTCAAAGATTTCTCTTTTTAGTTGGAATGGTCAAACTGATTCTCAAGTTTATATGCAAAAGAAAATGCACAAGAATAGCTGTTCTGAAACATTTAGAGAAGACAAGTAACAGATAGGGAGATTTTAGCAAACAAATAAATAGTATCCGGAATGTATAATGAGCATCTACAAAACCATAAGAACAATGCAAACAATGAAAAAGAAAAATTGACAAAATAAATAGGCTATTTACAGAAAACGAAATACAGGTAGCTAATAAACATATACAAAAATGTCCAGTCTAAGGAAATTGCAAATTCAAATCTGGGCTCGTTTGTTTGGGTTTTTGGCCATTGGATTAGAAACAACAGGAAGAATTGTTAAATACATTATATTCCATCCACTTAAGGAAACAGATATGTTAAATAATTGTATTCTATCAATTTAAGGAAAAAGATATATCGCTATCAAATATAGCAAACACAAAAAGAAGAACATGTACATGTAAACTCTAAGTGTGTGTACATAAAAAAAAAGTCAGTGCATCTAGACATGCCAGTGCCCAGCCTAGACATGCTGGGCTGTTAACCCAGGCCCAGTGGGGCAGAAGGGTGGGCCAGGCACAGTGCCTTGTACAATTTGCTCAGGATACTAGTATGTTATTGAATCTCTGGCATGAAGATCTATTAATAGATTTTTTTAAGTGCCCTAGCCAAAGTCTATGTCTTCTAGAAAAATATTCTGCTTCTGTTGTTCCTTTAGAGAGCTGTTCAGCATAGAATCTAGATGTTTCCTTCTGAAACAAATCCAGTAACTATTCAACTATCAAATTTAGCATTCTGGCTGTATAGAAAAATAACAATGCTATATTAAGTTACCACTGTGAAGTAGGTGGCCAAACTGTATATGTGACATTCCTAGTTTTTCAACAAACTGAATATGCCTGAGGCACGTTTCCTGAATGCTGCTTCTTCCAACAGCCAAAGCATGATATTATCATCCACACAATTTACATTCCCAGAATGGAAGTTTGCATTCCGACAAGGGAAAAGGCTCTGAGGCCCAGGCCCCTGCCCCGCTGCATGCCATATATTTTGGGAGAGTTGTCCTTTCTCAGCGACATGGTTTGCAACTATGTTCAGAGGGAATAGTATGAGTCACCTCCTCCCAGGGCTTTTCAAGAATCAATAAAATGAATTTGAAACAAACAAAGATTTGATCCAACATGAATACTGATTTTAACAACTTATTTTGATTCCCTTGACTTTTTCCATTTCTAATTTTAGAACGGAATGAAATTATTTGTGAATGCATGTTTATGAATTTTCTGGCCACTTTCAAGCCTTTAACTATTTCACACTTTCTCTCTAAAGATCAAAGAAACTCTAGTAACGTGGAAATTCATGCTCTGAGCAGTGACAAGCCAGTGACTTTTTCTATAGAAAGGGTACCAGACTCCAATTTGAAAATCTCAAGCAGCTTTATATTCAAGCAAGTTCAATCCAATCTCTTCCTGACTCACTGTCTCATCAACATGCAAAGCTCTAGAAAAGAAATCATCTCTTACTTGCCTGAGGGAGTTCTGGCAGACGTTTTGAATGTGGATGTGGAAGTTCTTTCCTCGTCTCCATCCTGTCAAGAGCCGTGGAGCAAACAGCAGGATGAGGAAGACATGGAAGACAAAACTGATAACGCACGTCACCTCACTGAAGCGGGAGACGGAATGTAACTTCAATTCAGCCTCTTTGGGGTTTGGGTTCTGACCAAGTAAATCGGGAATGCTGTTAACATATCAAGCCAGCCTTTATTGTTTGTCTTAACCCAAGAAAACACAAAATGACACTTACTTTGTTGCTCATTTCGGTTTTAACTTGTTGATGTCCTCCCCACAAAAATCAAACTTGAAAATGCCTGGCAGGGCCCCCTGAGATCTAGGGTTTGAAATGCTCTTTTGACAAGTTAAGAGGTTAAAAAGAATTCAGGAACATACTGTAGAGTCTCATGGGGGATTTTAGAAAAAAAAATATGCAAAGCATCTTTAAATGTGTGGAAAATCCTTAGCAGTGAAATTGCACTGAAGTCAGATTGTTTTCCTATTGATGTTGCATTGCTCGGCTGCAAGAGGTGGGGTGGGCACATCGTGGGGGGAGAGCAGAAGTGCCTGTTAGGGTGCTGCCAGACCTCAGTGTGGAATTCTGCTTCTCACAGTTGGCCATAATCAATCAATCAGACTCTCTCTTTCTCCTCCCTTCTCCCTCTCCCTTTCTTTTCCTGGTTGAAGGGGCCCTCTTAAATCACTCTTGAGCCTGCATTCTAATTTGCTCTCTCTCCCACGTGAAATCCACTTCTCCCAGCTAAGCTGCATTTTGCAGCTTTATAGACGGTACCGAAAGCACTTTATTTCCACTTAAAGAGCTGCCTGTTCTGTTTACCATCACTCTCGGGGTACTTAACCTCATTTAAAAGGCTGACTTTTCTCCTGCATTATAAAGTTGCTCGGGAGTCTCAAAGCCTCTTTCTCTGCCCAGCCCGCAGCCAGCCCTCTCCAGCCACCCCAGCCTCGCCCTCACCCCTCCCAGCCTCTGTTCCAAGGCCCAGGCGCGCCCCGCGTGGGGCACGTGTCCCTGAACGCCCCGCCTCCGGCCAGCCTGACTGCTCAGTGCTTGGTGTCACTTCTGGCACGTCTCCACATTCCTACAATCTCAGAGAGAACCTCGAAATAGGATAAAAAACGAGAATTTAAATAAGAAGCAATAGCCCTTGCAGGGCTGCCCGCTCTGGCTGGGGAGGGCCTCGGCCCCCGCCTCCACCTGCGGCCTTTGTTTCCTGCGCGGTTTTGCAACGTCAGAGCCGTCCACACTCGCAAGCCATTTTTAGCGGCCTGTTGGAAAGGGAAGACGATGAAATCGGGCTAAGCAGGGCAACGCCTTGCCCTCTGAGAGGCGAGCTTGCGAAGCTCAGAGAGCTACGATAAAATGCCTAAACGACCTTCCTCTCCTCCGAGTCACCAAATACGAGGCAGGCGGGCACCAGATGGGCAAAGTGAGCTTGGTAGAACCTTGCGCCTTCGCCTTCGTGTCTTTGGTTGGGGGTGTTTCACTGGGGACTGGGCACTTTAGACCGACGACAGATGCACCGCCATCAGAGAGGAAATTCACCTGTCTCGCAGGGAGGATGGCAGGATGGTTGCTGGGGCAGGCAGAGCCCACGAGGGTGGGGCCGGGAGATCCTGCTCGTTTTGCCGGGTTGGCCTCTGCCGAGCCCAACACCCGCAGTGCAGAGAGCACCCCGGCTGGGTTTCCCCCCGACCGCGTCCCCGGAAGGCAGGAGCCCCTTCCCGCGGCGGCCCAGGCCCCGGCTCTGTTGTGCTCGCGGGAAAAGCCTCTTGGGTGGATGAACGCGCCTCCTTCCTGCTCACACTCCCAGCGCAGGCCACGGCCAGAGCTGTTTCCCCTGCACACACGGAGAGGGGCGGCCAGCTCACGGTGCAGACCAGCGGGATGGGGCTTCACCGCTTGCTACCGCCTCAGTGTCCCCTCAAATCATACCTTGAAACTTACTCGTAAATGGAATGGTATTAAGACCCAGCACTTTGGGAGGCCAGGGCAAGAGGATCACTTGACCTCAGGAGTTTGAGACCAGCCTGGGCAACATAGTGAGACCCCGTCTTAAAAAAAAATACAAAAATTGGCCAGGCGTGGTGTCGGCACCTACAGTTCCAGCTCCTTGGGGGGCTGAGGTGGGAGGATCACTTGAGCCCAGGAGTCGAGGCTGCAGTGATTTGTGTTGGCACCACTGCATTCCAGCCTGGGCGGCAAAATGAAACCCCGTCTCAAAAAAAAAAAAAAAAAAAAGAAAGAAAAGAAAAAAAAGTAGGTCCTTAGGGGTTGACTGAGTCCTAAGCGCAAGCCCTGGTGAATGGGAGGAAGGCCTTCGTAGAGGCTTCCCATGGTGTTCACCCCATTGCCTGCAAGGACACAGGCTGGAGACCCCCGGAAGCAGCCTTGCAGACAGGGAGCCTGCAGCGCCTGGGTCTCGGACTTCCAAGCCTCCAGAACTGTGAGAAAGAGACTCGTCTTTTTCATACATTACCCGTCTCAGGTATTTTATTACAGCAGCACAGACGGACTAAGACACCTCTCTTCCCTCGTCTTCCAGTTTTCTGAGCGTAAATCCTCAATGGGTGTGAAGCGCAGAATGGGAAGGCAAGGTGCACAGAATGAGCTCACTAGAGAAATCAGACTTTCCTTCTCCCTTGTGGTTTCACCTGCAGTCTCCTGCTGTTTGCTCCATGGCTCTTGACTGGATGGAGACGAGGAAGAAACTTCCACATCCACATTCAAAACGTCTGCCGGAACTCCCTCAGGCAAGTAAGAGATGATTTCTTTTCTAGAGCTTTGCATGTTGATGAGACACTGAGTCAGTCTCCTACTGATGAAGAAGGGGCCTGGCCATAAGCTGTCCTTCCACCCCTTGGTTCCCTCCACACTGTCTCCCTCTCCGACCCCTCTCCTAAATATGTTTCCAATGACACAGGAGGTTAATGCTGGCTGCCCCAGGACTGAGTGAGAGACAGATTCCTTCTATGCCCAGAGGAGCCTGGCTTCAGGGTGAAGGGTGAGCAAAGTTCCTATTGAACTTGTGGCTTCTTGGAGCAGGGTTTCCAAGAATTGACACTCCAAACCAGTATCCCAGGGCCTGGTCTGCCAGGCACACAGCCAATGTGTGTTTCTTCACCAGCTGAAAAACAGCAGGCAGCAGCCACAGCTAATGTTTTTGAGCATTTCCTTCTTGCCTGTCTGTCTCCTCAAAGCCTAGCAGACAGTGTCAGGGACACGTTGTACAAAATCATGAACTGAAGCATTTTCTCAAAAGCTCCTCTCATCTAATGCATTTAGATATTGCACAAGGGAAAAGATGCAGACACCAGCCTCACACTCCCTGCTTTCTCTAACTGGGGACATCTCCTACAGGTGACATTTGAAATTCAGTCTCTCTTGGTGCCATCTCAGGATTTAACCCCAGCCTGAGTCCACCTCCCCATCCTCTCCTTTCAAAACCTGGATCACCTAGGAGGTGACCTTTCAGTTTTCTGGAATGGATCAGGGAGGTGAGCCACTGCATCAGGGGAGGGTGTTGACATGACTATGTGCCTTCTCTTTTCTGGTGGAGTCCTTTGTAGCAGAAAATAATATTTACTGTGGAAACAACATAAATGAGTTTTGGTTGAGGACTCTAGGTTTGCATTGTTAAGATAATAGGCTGAAAATCTGGCACTATTTTTTGATAGTTCTAAATATTCCAGGCATTTAATATGCATTGAAGTAAGCAGGTCACAGCCTGTGGCTTAGAAATAATAGAGCCAATTTACACTCCTACCAGCAGTGTAAAAGTGTTCCTATTTCTCCACATCCTCTCCAGCATCTGTTGTTTCCTGACTTTTTAATGATCGCCATTCTAATTGGCGTGAGATGGTATCTCATTGTGGTTTTGATTTGCATTTGTCTAATGACCAGTGATGATGAGCTTTTTTTCATATGTTTGTTGGCCACATAAATGTCTTCTTTTGAGATGTGTCTGTTCATAATATCCTTCGCCCACTTTTTGATGGGGTTGTTCATTTCTCTCCTATAAATTTGTTTAAGTTCCTTGTAGATTCTGGATATTAGCCCTTTGTCAGATGGGTAGATTGTAAAACATTTTTTCTCATTCTGTAGTTTGCCTGTTCACTCTGATGATAGTTTCTTTTGCTGTGCAAAAGCTCTTTAGTTTAATTAGATCCCATTTGTCAAACCTGCATGTTCTGCACATGTATCCCAGAACTTAAAGTATAATTAAAAAAAAAAGAAATAATAGCGCCATTCAATGACTCGTGTTGCATGGGGCCGTCATTGCTTTGGCCTCTCTGTGCAGCACTTCAGACTTTGGGAATGTGTGTCTAGCACTGATGCTGAGCGTGGATTCAATCAGAAAGACCTATGTTCAAACACTGGTGTTTGTTTGTGTGACCCAGGCAGGTTAACACTCTTAGCCCTAATTTCGTCAGCTGTAAAACAGGCAGTAATGACAGTCCCTATTGTATAGAGTTCTGAAAATTAAATATGTTCAGTGCCTGACGAAAAGTAAATCTTCAACAAATGTCAGTTCTTATTATTAATGTTTTTACCGCATCCTTGCTCAATGATTTGGAGCTTTTGTGTTATTCTCTGCAGAGGAAAATTGGCTTTGTGCTTGATTAAAACCTATCTTGGTTACCCCAATGTCCTGTTGCTGTCCAGACAGTAAATAGTCTTTCCCAGGAGCAGGTAGCTATTTAATTCTAGAGGGAAGAAAAGGAGGTTGGAGGGTTCTGAGTTTCTCCAGGGGTGTGCGGGGTTGACGGGGTGTAGGAATCATCATTGACCAGTTTGTTTTCCAAGAAGGCCCACAAAGGGCTCTACAGTTAATATTTTATCAGGGACCAATAGGGAGTCTCCTCCATTGTACATTCAATGAATACTTGCAAAGGAAATGGATGAATGAATGAATGAACAAATGAATAATTTCCTTCTTAGTTTTCTCTTGAAAGGAAATGTATAGTCATCCCTCTGTATCCAAACAGGATTGTTTCTAGGACCTCCCACCCTCAACCCTGTGGATACCAAAATCCACAGGTGTTCAAGTCCCTGTTTGCATACAGCCTATGCACATACTCCGTTATACTTTAAATCATCTCTAGACTACGTATAATACCTAACACTATGTAAATAGTTGTTGTGTTACATTGTTTAGGGAATGATGATGAGAAAAAAGTCTGTACGTGTTCCGTACAGATGCAACCATCTTTTTTTTTTTTTTTTTTTGTAATATTTCTTATTCACAGTTGGTTGAATCCAGGGATGCTGACTCCACAGATTTGGAGGGCCGACTGCACTCCATGGTTAGCACATATGCTGAGAGCTGCATGAAGCTGGGTCTAGATCTCAGCCCTGTCATTGACCTTGGGCATATTGCAGGGTCCCTTTGTACCTTCCCACCTTCATTTGTCCACCTGGCATTACCCCCAACTCACAAGAGTGGTGGGGTTAAATGAACCATTAATGCCAGGCACTCAGCACAGGGCTTGGTGTGTTCATAACAAGCATCACCAGCAGCAGCTGTGTCATCATGATCAGTTTTCTCTGCCTTACCTCTCTCCACCTGAAGCAGCTCTTGGATGGGAAAGGTAGAGATGGTGGTCAGAGCCAGCCTTGGTACCATTGTGAGTTTCAAATAGTGGTGCCCATAATTCCACATGTCTGTTGGCTGAATGTATTTAAATGAAGTATCTATTTATGCTTAAGTCTATATTTGAGTATCTGTGTGTGTCTGCCCTACAGAACCCTCATCCCCTCTGTATGGAGTCGTATGTATTTAGATCTGTTTTCTTCCTTACCATGCCCCTCACTGTTGAGTACTTTTCATGCTGGTGGAGATGGTTTAAATTCTTGAAGATTTTGAGTGAGTGAAGGGCATCCAATTGTTTTTCTCCTCTATCGCATTTCCCACTGGGGAAAGAAAGGCTGAATGAATACCTTTTTAAGCTTTCCCCAAATAAGTCATTTCTAGGCTCTAAGATAGCAGGAGAAATGTCAGCACAAATGCTAATTAAGAAATAAGTAACATCGCAGACCAAAAAAAGGAGCAGAAAACTAATCCTCCCTATTGGTGGTGGAAGTGTAGGTCCTCCCCACCAGACACCAGTCCAAGAAAAGAAATAGAGTCGAGGTGATGTGTTTATATTGTAAGGAAGCTGTGGGTCAGGCTTTTACACATCTGATATCTGTGTGCTGGTATCATAAGTTGTGGGAACGAGAGACATAACCTGTGTTCTTTCTGGTAACCAGTTGTTGTGGTCTCTGGGAGAAGGGCTCTGAGGGTGCTCTGGGAACCATCTTCCTGTCATTTTCAGAGGCTTTGAAATGGGAAATGCACTGTGTGATGTGATGCTGTTTTAACATTGCCCGGGGTTTGAATTATGAATGTTTACAAGTGCAGGAGGCTCTGCAGAAGCCTATCAGTTGTCTGGTTTATCATTGCACAGAATCTGGGTTCTTTAGAGGAAGAGGCCAGTGGAAGCCAAGGTTCTTGACTTCATCTTGGCCGATTCAATGATGTTATAAACCTGAGGCAGGGTCACATCTAGGAGATATACATCGGTCCCCAGACGTGAGTGAGTTATCAGAGAACAAAGCTTGGCAGGACTCAATTTGGCTTGAATGGAGAAGACTGGGCTGGACTTTTGGGAAGCTGCAGGATTGGCTGTGCCAGAGAGTAAAGAGAAGGATATACCGGTGGGAAATAGCTCATGAAACACACAGGGAGGGGAGGGGAGAGAGCTTGGCACCTGGCAAGTCTGCCGCAAGAGCGGCGCTGTCCAAGGGAAATGTAACGTGAGCCACATATATACCTTATTCTCCAGTGTTGTTTTTATTCCTTGTTTTCTAAGTGGAGCTTTTCTGATGTGCAGACATCCTTGGTCTAGTTTGTGCTTGACCAGCTCTTGGGGACACCTTGACCAGCTCTCATGTGTGATTTTAGGGCTTTCACCTTTGCAAAGGGCTATACCAGCTGCCCAGTCTTTCTGGAGCTCCAGAGTTATTTTAACTGATGACTTTTCAGAAATGCAAGAAGGATGTAGGTCACCTGATACTCTGGAAGCCATGTGAGGCTTGGCAATTGGATGCTTGGAGCCAATCCTTTTTCACTCACAAAGCTTTTGTGGGAATGTGGCATTATTTAATTGAGCTAACAAAGCTCATTACCAGAAAGATCTGGGGAAGGACTGGCCAGGGACAGGTAAGATGAAGCCTCACCATGAAAGAGAAGCAAGGAAATCATAACAAAATAAAACCAAAATGAAACACAGTACCTGCCTTCACTCTGAACTAACTTGTTCCTAACCTGCAGCCTAACCTGGAGCCCTGATCCCTGTGCTCTGCCAGAGGAAGCCTGTGAGCTAGGACAGAGCAGATGCTGCCTCTGATTCCAATGCCAACACCCCTGACAAGCATGGACACTGAGCAGCCTGCACACGCATGAATCCAAAATCTGGCTCTGGCCTGATGGACAGTCAAGGAAATAAAGAAGTCACAACATAATTTAGTACTCGATAAGTACAGAGATACCCTGCTTTATTGCACTTTGTAGATATTGCATTTTTTATGAAGGCTTGTTTTGTGGCAACCCTGCATCAAGCAAGTCTATTGATCAGCACCATTTTTCCAACAGCATATGCTCATTTTTCACCACACTTGGCACTTGGTAATTCTCACAATATTTCAAGCCTTTTCATTATTATATCTGTTATGGCGATCTGTAATCAGTGATCTTTGAAGTCACTGTTATAATTATTTTGGAGGCACCACAAACTGCACCCGTATAAGATGGCGAACTTAGTATACGTAGTGTGTGTTCTTTCCTTCTCCTCAGACCTCCTTATTCCCTGAGTCAAAGGAATAGTAAAACTAGGCCAATTAATAACCCTACAATGGTCTCTAAATGCTCAAATAAAAGGAAGAGTCCCACATTTCTCACTTTAAATCAAAGCTAGAAATGATTAAGCTTAGTGAGGAAGGCATGTCTAAAACTGAGATAGGCTGAAAGTGAGGCCTCTTGCACCAAATGGTTAGCTAAATTGTAAATGCAAAAAAAAAGTTGTTGAAGGAAATTTAAAGTGCTACTTCAGTGAACACACAAATGATAAGAAAATGAAACAGCCTTATTGTTGATGCGGAGAAAGGTTTAGTGACCTGGATAGAAGATCAAACAAGGCAAAATCTTCCCTTAAGCCAAAGCCTAATCCAGAGGAAGGCCCCAATTCTCTTTAATTCTGGAGTTAGAAGCCTGAAGGAGGTAAGGAAGCTGCAGAAGAAAAGTTGGAAGTTAGCAAATGTTGGTTCTTGAGGATTAAGGAAAGAAGCCATCTTCATAACATAAAAGTGCAAGGTGAAGTAGCAAGTGCTGATGTAGAAGCTGCAGCAAATTATCCAAAAGATCTAGCTAGGACTACTGATGACGGTGGCTGTTCTAGACAACAGATTTTCAATGTAGACAAAACAGCCTTCCATTGTAAGAAGATGCCATCTAGGACCTCCTTAGCTAGAGAGGAGAAGTCAATGCCTGGCTTCAAAGCTTCAAAGGACAGGCTGACTCTCTTGTTAGGGACTAGTGCAGGTGGTGACTTTAAGTTGAAGCCAATGCTCATTTACTATTTCCAAAGTCCCGGGGCCCTTAAGAACTCTGCTAAATCAACTCTGCCAGTGCTCTGTGAATGGACCAACAACACCTGGACGGCTGCATATCTGGTTTACACCATGGTTAACTGAATATTTTAAACCCACTGTTGAGACCTACTGCTCAGAAAAAAAAAAGTTCTTTCAAAATATTACCACTCATTGACAGTGAACCGAGTCACTCAAGAGCTCTCATAGAGAGTAACAAGGAGATTAATGTTTTCATGCCTGCTAATAC
This sequence comes from Hylobates moloch, assembly GCF_009828535.3. NCBI lineage: Eukaryota > Metazoa > Chordata > Mammalia > Primates > Hylobatidae > Hylobates > Hylobates moloch. The sequence goes on along the minus strand of NW_026652285.1, from coordinate 63,899,077 downwards.
AACCATGATTCTTTTTTCTTCTTTCCAGCTTTTAGGTTCAAGGGGTACATGTGCAGGTTTATTACATGGGTAAATTGCATGTCACAGGGGTTTGGTGTACAGATAATTTTGTCAACCAGGTAATCATCATAATAGCCAACAGGTAGTTTTTTAAATCTTTACCCTCCTCCCACCCTCTTCCTTTAAGTAGGCCCTGGTGTCTATTGTTCCCTTCTTTCTGTCAATGTGTGCTCAATGTTTAGCTCCCACTTATAAGTGAGAATATGTGGTATTTGGTTTTCTCTTCCTGAATTAAATTGCTTAGGATGATGGCCTCTAGCTACATCCATGTTGCTGCTAAAGACATGATTTCATTCTTTTTTATGGCTGCATAGTATTCCATGGTGTAAATGTACCACATTTTGTTTATCCATTCTAACACTGATGGGCACCTGGGTTAATGCCATGTCTTTGCTATTGTGAACAGTGCTATGATGAATGTATGTGTGCATGTGTCTTTATGGTAGAATGATTTATATTCCTTTGGGTATATACTCAGTAATGGGATTGCTGGGTTGAATGATAATTCTAAGTTATTTGAGAAATCTCCACACTGCTTTCCACAGTGGCTGAACTAATTTACATTCCCACCAACAGTGTATGTATTCCCTTTTTTCTACAACCTTGCCAGTATCTGTTAATTGTTTGACTTTTAAGAACAGCCATTCTGACTGCTATGAGATGGTATCTCATTGTGGTTTTGATTTGCATTTCCCTAATGATTAGTGATATTGGGCATTTTTTTCATATGCTTGTTAGCCATGTGTATTCTTCTTTTGAGAAGTGTCTGTTCATATCCTTTGCCCACTTTTTTTGCTTATTGATTTGTTTAAGTACCTTATAGATTCTGGATATTAGATATTTGTTGGATGCATAGTTTACAAATATGTTTTCCCCATTCTATAGTTTGCCTGTTTTCTCTGTTGATGGTTTCGTTTGCTGTGCAGAAACTCTTTAGTTTAATTAGGTCCTATTTGTTAATTTGTTGTTGTTGTTGTTGCAATTGCTCTTAGAATCTTCATCATGAAGTTTTTGTCAGGGTTGAGGACCAGAATTGTATTTAATAGGTTTTCTTGTAGAGTTTTTGTAGTTTTCAGTTTTACATTTAAGTCTTTAATCCATCATGAGTTGATTTTGGTATATAGTGAAAGGTAGGACTCCAGTTTCAATCTTCTGCATATGACTAACCAGTTATCCCAGCATCATTTATTGAGTAAAGAGTTCTTTCCCCAGTGCTTGTTGTTATCAACTTTGTCGAAGATCAGATGGTTATAAGTGTGGGGCTTTATTTCTGGGCACTCTAACCTGTTTCATTGGTCTATGTATCTGTTTCTTTACCAGTAGCATGCTGCTTTAGTTACTGCAGCCTTGTAGTATAGTTTGAAGTTGGGTAGTGTGATGCCTCCAGCTTTGCTCTTTTTGCTTAGGATCGGTCTGGCTATTTGGGCTCTTTTTTGGTTCCAAATGAATTTTAGAATAGTTTTTTCCTAATTCTGTGAAAAAAGCATCATTGGTAGTGTGATAGGAATAGAATTGAATCGGTAAATTGCTTTAGGCAATATGGCCACTTTAACAATATTGATTGTTTCTATCGATGAGCATGGAATGCTTTTCCATTTGTTTGTGTCATCTTTGATTTCTTTCAGCAGTGTTTTGTAATTCTCATTGTAGAAATCTTTCACCTCTCTGATTGGCTAGGTATCAGAAATAAAATACATAGATATTTTATTCTTTTTGTGGCCATTATAAATGGAATTGTGTCCTTGATTTAGCTCCCAGCTTGGATGTTATTGGCGTATATAAATGCTATTGGTTTTTGGACATTGCTTTTGTATCCTGAAACTTTGCTGAAGCTTTAAAATCAGATTTAGGAGCCTTTGGGCAGAGACTATGGGGTTTTCTGGGTATAGAATTATATTGTCTCCAAAGAGAGATAGTTTGACTTTCTCTCTTCCTATTTGGATGCCTTTTATTTCTTTCTCTTGTCTGATTGCTCTGGCTGGAAGTTCCAGCACTATGTTGAATAGGAGTGGTGAAAGTGGACATCTTTGTCTTGTTCCAGTTCTTGATGAAAATGTTTCCAGCTTTTGTCCATTCAGTACAGTGTTGGCTGTTATTATTTTTTATTCCATTTTGTATGTTGTCTGTTTACTCTCTTGATAGTTCCTTTTCCTGCAACATCATTCTTTCTTATAACGTTTGCCCATGTTATTTTGAGGTATGTTCCTTCAATGCCTAGTTGCAAAACCACCATTCTGCAGCCCACAGATCAAGAAATAATTTCAACTTTCAAGTCTTATTGTTTAAGAAATGCATTAGGCTGGCCGGGCGTGGTGGCTCGCGCCAGTAATCCCAGCAGTTTGGGAAGCCGAGGCGGGCGGATCATGAGGCCAGGAGATCGAGACCATCCTGGCCAACATGGTGAAACTCCATCTCTACTAAGTATACAAAAAATTAGCTGGGCATGGTGGTGGGCGACTGTAGTCCCAGCTACTCGGGAGACTGGGGCAAGAGAATGGCGTGAACCCAGGAGGCAGAGCTTGCAGTGAGCCGAGATCGCGCCACTGCGTGAACCCAGGAAGCAGAGCTTGCAGTGAGCCGAGATCGCGCCACTGCACTCCAGCCTGGGCAACAGAGTGAGACTCCGTCTCAAAAAAAAAAAAAAAAAAAGAAAAGCATTAGGTAAGGCCACAGCTGTCATAGATAGTGATTCCTCTGATGTATCTGGGCCAAGTACATTGAAAACCTTCTGGAAGGGATTAACCATTTTAGATGCCATTAAGAACATTTGCGACTCATGAAAGGCAGTCAAGATATTGACATTCTCAGAAGTTTGGAAGAAGTTAGTTCCAACCCTCACAAATGACTTTGAAAGGTTTAACACTTCAGTGGAAGAAGTCACCACACATGTGGTGGAAACAGCAAGAGAACTAAAATTAGAAGTAGAGCCTCAAGATGTGACTGAATTGCTGCAATCTCATGATCAAACTTGAATGGATGAGGAGTTGCTTCTTATGGATGAGCAAAGAAAATGGCTTCTTGAAATGGATTCTACTCCTGGTGAAGATGCTGTGAACATTGTTGAAGTGACAACAAAGGAATTAGAATATTACATAAATGTAGTTGATAAAGCAGCAGCAGGGTTTGAGAGGATTGACTCCAATTTTGAAAGAAGTTCTACTGTGGGTATAATGCGGTCAAAGAGCATCACATGCTATAGAGAAGTCTTCTGTGAAAGGAAAAGTCAATCAATGTGGCAAATTTCACTGTTGTCTTATTTTAAGAAATTGCCACAGCCACCTCAGCCTTCAACAATCATCAACATCAAAGCAAGACCCTCCATTAGCAACAAGATTATGGCTCGCTGAAGGCTCAGATGATCGTTAACATTTTTTAGAAATAAAGTATTTTTAAATTAAAGTATGTACTTTTTTAAGATATAATGCTACTGCATGCTTAATAGACTATAGCACACTGTAAACATAATGTTTGTATGCATTGGAAAACCAAAATATTAGTGTAACTAGCCATATTCTGATATTTGCTTTATTGTGGTTATCTAGAACCAAACCTGAAATATTTCTGAGCTATGTTTGCAACATTCTCAAAAAATGTAAACCTTAAACCCTGAATTTGAGTTACAGAAAGCCAGAGACACATATATACTTACACATGTACATTTATTCAGATTTATCGAAGACCGAGTTATTCTGCATAAAGTTCCAAGTGGCATTAAATTTCATTTAGAAATAAGAATTTTTGAAACGAATGTTTATAAGCCATATCATATTTTTCCTTCTCTTTTTAAAAAGCATTTTCTGAAAACAACTTGACCTTTTGCTTAATGACTTAGCATTTTTTTTCCCAGGAGTGGTGCCCCAGTCATGTGGTTCAGGGCGGGCTCTGGAAGACTCACAGAGGAGACTCCTCCGAGAAACCGAGAAGGTTTCTCTCCAAGTCGGGATCTGCTCTGCCCAGGATGCTCCTCCAACACACACACTGAAAAACTGAGCACCTAGAGAGCAACACCAAAAACCCATGGCCAATAATGGACAACCAAATCAGGTGACAAGTTATCCCCAGACCCTAAAATGCATGCGGTGGTGATAGGGCACCAACAACCACAGAGTCCCTGGAATTGACATCCGTGAGGGAGGAGATGGAGGGAAGTAATGAGGCAGAGCCCAGCCACCTAAGGCAGGAGACCCCAAATTGGCTAACCAGAGAGGGCGGCTGGTGGATTGAGAACAGCAACCGTAATATGCTGAGTGAGTCCATGACCCTGCCTGAGATGACACCAGGCGATGCATGGTTCCTACCATCAGGTCAGATCGTACTGTGTGACATGCAGGCACTTTGACCATCCTAATAGTCCAAGCGGCAGTGGAGCCATTAGAATCAGCTCAGCCTCCAGACATGCCTTCATCCCTGGGTCGGCGTGAAGGTGCGGAAGCTGTGGTTCTGCAGAGGAGATCACTTAAGAAGGCCCGGGCCTCACCTAAACTCTTTAATTGAGGGCCTCTGGGGCGGAGTCCCAGGCCTGCTGATTTCTTCATGCTCCCAGGGTAAGTCCAGAAGTAGTTAAAGTTGAGGACCACTTCAGTGAGGGAGAAAAAAAAGCATACTTTTTGAGGACTCTTCCCAAATAAGATTCCTTTTTGCTCTGATTTGTTACTATTTGTTAGCATCTGTGAGTGAAAGGGATGTGAGGGTTTGATTTGGCCTAAATTCCCCTCTAGAAAATTCCCTTTGGGAAGAAAAAAGGCTCTGATCACCAACCAAAGGCCATATATTCTAGTCTCGGCCCCCACCACTTGCTGGGGTCCTCTGGGAGCTGTGGAAAGTTCTGGCATCCTGCCCCACCTCCCAAGTCTCTGCTGTGGTCATCTTGGGTTCTAGATGCCCCTGAGGGTGGTAATGTGCAGTTAGGGTACCCTGGACTCCAGGCAGCCTCAGTAAGCCTTTGCAGGGCAGGACACTCTTGTCCCTGTGTGCAAGTCATTGCTTCATGTAATTTGCATAAATACAGGCTCTTTTCTACCCAAGGTTAATCTTTTTAATTAGTTAAGCTGCTATGTTATAGGAAACAAACATTGACCCTTAAGTACATAATTGGCACAATTGAAACAATTAAATTATTTTCCCCAGGAGAGCATTCAGCAAAGCCATTCTAGCTGTAGAAGGAACAGCACAAAAAGCTGGAAGGAAATTGTGGCACACGTGAAACATAACTTGTCAGTGTTTGTAGTCTACTGAGATCCCCGCTGCAAGAAGAGGCAGGATTTTCACTTGCTTCTCGGCCCGCCTCTGTTGTCCAGAATCCAGGACAGGTGACAAGAGAAGCGGATGTGATCTGCACAAGCTGGTGCAGCTGGGTTGGGAATTGCTCTTCCTGGACAGGCAGGGAAGGGTGCTGGAGGGGAGGGAGGAGGAGAGAGGTTTTAGGGGAGGAGTGCTGAGCAGTCAAGGACCTGTAAGGTCACATTTCTTTCAGGTATTCTTTCTAGGTGTACTGAATGGGAACATTGTCTGTCATCCCCTGCATTAAAGACCTAAACTGCTTCCGTTTATCTTTGGTTGTTGGACTGAAGTTTCTAACGCACCTGGTGACACAGAGCACAGCTCTGTGTTTTTATGGGTTGCTTAGTTCAAGATCTGGATGAAAGAAGCCTGAACCCATTTTTGTGCAAAAGCCTAAGGGTGTACAGCAGGGATGCTCAAACGTTTGTTTTTATGAGAACCCACTTTTATATTAACTAGGTTTTCTGTGTGTGAGAAGAAATGCTTGAACATGGAAATGAAAAGTTCTAACTGTAGGATGGAGTTTACAGTGAGTGTGAACCTCCCTCTGCACCTCCAATCCCAGGACCCCTTCCATCTGCACTCACACCTGTAATCCCAGCCCTTTGGGAGGCCGAGGCGGGTGGATCACTTGAGGTCAGGAGTTCATGACCAGCCTGGCCAACATGGTGAAACCCTATCTCTACCAAAAATACAAAAATTAGCCAGGCGTGGTGGCGCATGCCTGTAATCCCAGCTACCTGGGAGGCTGAGGCAGGTGAATCGCTTGAACCTGGGAGGCAGAGGTTACAGTGAGCCAAGATTGCACCACTGCACTCCAGCCTGGGCAACAGAGAGAGACTCTGTCGCAAAACAAACAAACAAACAAACTTGTGAAAGAATGAAAAGCTTTTCCAATTATCGGAAAGGAAAGACACCTACAACCCATAATATTGTCGACTCTCTACTGAAGCAGGCATTCACGGAGGTTATGAGTGGAGTATAAATTATTGCCATCTCTTTGGGGGAAGATGAGACACTATCTAAAAAAATTTAAAAGAAATATGTCACTTCTTGGAACTTATCCAACAGATCTACTTACATAGTTCTTAGGAGAAAAGCCTCATGGCATGTGGGCATCATAGTTGCATAGGCAAGGGGGCCTTCCCCAAGGCCATCTTTGTGCCCCCAGTGGCTTAGTGTGTTACCTTCCTTGTAATTTGCATTTCATAATTATTCATTCTAGCAAAATTCCTTTCACTTTGCTACTTTCTAGTTGTTTGGCCTTGGAAGATCATTGAGTTTCTCTTCGTCTCAGTTTTCTCATTGGAAAATTGGAGCGTGCACTATTTCCTGTCTAAGACTACTCCGGTTGCCATGACTCCATGATAAATTACCCAAAAATATGGTGGCATGCAACAATTGTTTTCTATGTGCATGAATTCAGTGGGTTGGGAATTCAACTGAAAGACACTGAGGCTAGGGGCTGGCATAACCTGCAGCCTCACTCATGTTAGGTGTCTGGTGATTGGAGCTAGCTGTTGGCTTGGGGGCCTCAGTTCTTCCCCATGCTGTCACTCCATGTCAGCTAGCTGGGGTTCCAGCAAGCATCCATGAGAGACAGAAAGCCAGGTGTAAACTCTATGGCTTTTCCACAACTCCTCATTTAGCTTTGGAAGTTATACAGTATCATCCCCACTGCATTCTGTTAGTTAAGATAGTTATAAAGTTCTGCCCAGGCTCAAGGGAGAGGTACAGTAGTCTGCTAGGGCTGCCATGACAAAGTACTACAGACTGGATGGCTTAAACAACAGAAATTAATTTTCTTATAGTTTTGAAAGTAGAAGTCTGAGATAAAGGTGTCAACAGGGTTGGTTTCTCCTGAGGCCTGTCTCCTTGGCTTGTAGATGCTGTCTTCTCCCTGTGTCTTCATGTGGTCATCCCTCTGTGTCTGTCTGTGTTCTAATCTCCTCTTGTAATAAGGACACTGTCATACTGGGTTAGGGCCTACCTTAAGGACCATATTTAGCCTTACTTATCTCTTTGGAGACCCTGTCTCCAAAGGCAGTCACATTCTGAGATACTGGGGGTTAGGGCTTCAACATATGAATTTTGGGGGAACACAATTCAGCTCATAACAGGAGGGAACATAGATCCCACCTCTTGAGAGAAGGTTAGCATCACACGATACAGAGAGCTTGTGGGATGGCTCATACCAACATCATTGTCCTTGGAAAATAAAATCAGCCAGCATGACCTACAATACCATCCTGATACAATTTAAATGACATAGATGAAAGTGATTAATAATGACAGCATCATACTGGTGTAATGTACAGTGCAGTAACTTACTGGCCTCAAGGATAGGCCTCTGGGTGAAGTGCCCACATGCCCGGGATATATCTCATCACCTAGGTGGATGATCTGAGCATCTACTGTGTGTAAAGATACACATGGCTGGGATTTTGAACATGAATAGACGTGACTCTTTGAATTAACCTTGAAAACAACTTGTGACTCTAATCAGGTTTTTTTGTTCCTATCTCCCATGACATAGGGCTCAACTCTAAGCTTTCAGAAAGCACCTCTTGAAAATAAAATCTTGGATGTTGTAGCAAGTGCTGTGTACGTGCTCTTCAGCTCCTAGCCCCACCCTGCTACTGTGAAAGTGCATGCCTGTAAACTGCCACCCCCCAGCATCTTTTTCTGGCCATTAGAGCCTGATTTTCCTGAAGATTCAGCAGGTTGGAATGCCAGAGAAGTAATGCCCTACCTGCACCCAGCAGTGTTCCACCAGTGGCTATGGGAGTGGCTCACACACTCCAGCTACCTCCCCTCATGGGACTGGGACCTGGAGTTCCCAAGAGGGATTAGGCTCTAGTTGTCCATGGGGCAGCTGTTTTATTGTCACCTTCCCTGTCCTGTCTCCCTTCCTGTCTCCACTCCCTACAGTGCTCCTGGAGATAACTTCCCAAATTTGCTGCCTGCCCTTGGATGTTATTTTAGGGTTGGCTTCTGAAGGAACATAAATGAAGACAGACAGATATGCTGGGTAGTTATGTGTAAGATCACGCCAGAACATAGCCAAGAACAAGGCACTCAGCCACTCCAGGTTTAAAATCAAGTTTCCTATGTTGTCTCTCTGGTGTGAATCTGTGTGAAAGCCCAGGCTCCCGCGTCACCTGGGCCACTTAAGGATCTCCCTCCAGCCTCTGGGTGCTGGAGCTCCACCCGCCCTCACCACATCACAGGAAACCGCGAGCACATCCTCCTGCCTTCTCCAGCAGTCTCTTCAGTGAGCACCTGCAGAACTGCATCTAGAGCACAGGGCCAGTATTGTCACCTTCCCTGTCATGGCTCCTTCCTGTCTCCACTCCCTACAGTGCTCCTGAGAGCCGGGAGCACTCCCTGATTCGTTTTATCTTCTGCACAACTGTTTGGCTGTAATAGGAAGCAAATGGCATGGAATTTGCATGTGAAAAGCCATTCCCACATGTGTCCTTGTGTCTGTAAGGATAGGAGGATCCAATCTTCTTATCTGGCAATTGGTCAACTGGGACTTGAGGATTAGTGGGAAACCTGTGTGCCCCTACAGGCAGGAGGGGGACGGGGTGACCCTCTCCGGTGGCTCTCAGCCTGCCAGTGTCCCTGGACTGTTTCAAGCCCAGGGTTCACCTGAGACAACTGGGCAGGGGGCTAGCGCTGGAGGCAGCCCCTTCCTGGGTGTACTGATGAATCAGGCTTCCCTGGGGCTCTGGGGAGGGTGATACCCCTTGCCCTCCCCTTCCAGAGCCTTGTGCACACCCTGCACACCCTGGAGCCGCCTCCCTCCAGTCTCCCAGGCTCAGGCTTAGCTGCCTCTCAGCAGCATTTCCCTTTGCCCACAGAGGCCTCCTCTCCTCTCCCAGCTGAGTGTTCACCACTCTTTATTTTATTTTAAACTTTGTTTGAGTTAAAGTGTTTTCTTTCCTCCCTGACCGTTTTTCTCATCTTCTGCTGCCTTTTCCTTCCAATTGCGGGTTCTTAGGTTCAGAGCCTGGGGAGGCTCAACAGTACATCTGGTGTTTGTAGATGGCCTCAGGGGACCTGACGCATGTCCACAGGCCCTTTGGAGCTGAGGGGTGGATAGGATACCTGGGGGCACACAGTCCCCCACCCCGTGCTGCTGGGACAGGACACACTGACCCGAGGCCCCTTCCGGCTTCCTGTGTGGCTCCTGGCCTGGCCATGGGCGTTATGAAATCAGAACTGGTGACTGCCACATGCCTGGGGCCTCAGTCACAGCCAAAACCTAAACCGAATGAAGTCAAATCCCTACCTTAACCCATCTGGAAACAAAAACAATCCCAAAGAAGAGAGAGACGTGAGCCATTTTGGACAGGTGTGTGATTCTGAAATTGAGGGAATGAGCAAGAAACAGAAATGCACTCACCAGACCAGTTGCATCCACTGGGCAGTCTGGAACCGTGTGTGTGTGTGTGTGTGTGTGTGTGTGTGTGTGTGTGTGTGTGACGTTGACGAAGAGTTTTGAAACACTGAACTGGCAGGGACTTGAAGGTGGAACTGTGTGACCAAATGCTTTTAAAAACGATTAAACTAACTTTACAGAATTCATCCTGAGGAGGGAGAAATGGGCCCTGCTCTAAGGCTCTGGATGTGGGAATTAAAATGCATGTACTGGCTCGGCCCGAGAGCTGAATGCACTCTTAAGGAAACTGAATCTTTGCCACAGTCGGCAAGCTCAACAGCGATGATTAAACATTTAATCAGACGCATGATACTTTGTTGTGTGTTCATTGTGGCTACAGGAAAGGGTGCTGTAACAGATCTTTAAATAGCAAACCCGCGGCTAAATTTCACTTCATCCATCAAAGGCTGCTGCTATGCAATGACCTAATTTTAGCAGCTTATCAATCCCCCAGTGCTTGTTAGTTGATGTAACTTTGATCTTCTGATGCTAGATGACTTTTGTGCTGAATATAGCTAGAATTTAATATGAATCACTTGGATGGCTGCCCAGCTGAGCTCAACTGTATGAGAGAGAGAGAGAGAAATAGAAGATTCGGGCTACTGAGGTGAATAATAATATACACACAGGCTTCCTTTTTTTTTCTGGGGCAATCAACTCCATATCGCTAGGCATGTATTTCAAGCACAATACCCTTGGGCTTTTGTTTTATTTCTTCCTCCTAAACAATGAGACTCTTCTCCCGGCAAACATACATAGGAGGTAATAATAAGCTGCTACTGCCAAGATTTAATGACAGTGTCAATAATTGCAAGACATTTTAAATGAATTTTTTCTAAGCAAATAATTGCCTTTTGCAATGAGTGTTTATTTCTACATAGGAAGAGAGGAGCTGAGATGTTACGAAGGAGCAGAGAACATCTTTAACAGCCCTCCTCCTCTCTCATTTTCTAAATTATTAGATCGTGCCTTTTCGGCTTTCCTACTGTCTGGCTTCTCATCTGAATTTTGAGATTTCCTTCCGTCCTCCTGGCTCTTTGGCAGAACCACCTGTGTCCCAGGCATCCTTCCTGGATGGGTGTGGCTGTTGCCTCACTCTTCTCCATTTGCCCTCATTGACATTATTTCTACCCATAAAATAGGGTCCTGTGGTTTATGTTCTTCATTTTCTGAACATGGCAGGTAAAGCTTCCCAGACAGGAAGCCTGGGCAGACACTGAAACACACCAGACTCCTGGATGGGCCTGGCCCCGGACAGCCTGCTGGGTGCTCGCCCACCCTGTCACTCCACCACTTTCTCATCCAAGTTGGGAGAGTCTTTTCATTTCTTCTAATTTCTCCTTCCGGGATTTAACCACTGCCTGCTTAAAACCTCCTCCACTGCAGATTGGGGGTGGGGGTGTTGGGAGGAAATACAGCTTAATCTGACTTGGCTACTGGTTAGCAGCTTGGTAGAGGAGGAAACAGGACTCCCCATCTCAGGGAAGTCTGTGGATCTCAGGGTATTTCATCTCCCTGGGATTCCTGTCCTATTATCTAGGGTGTCCTTTGAAGAAGCTGTCATGGTACAGGAGGACTTTTCAATGGATATAAGATGCCTTAAGATCCTGAGAAGAAAGATTCCTTTAAAAAGAGATAATAAGCTTCTGTAATAAAGTGTCCCAAATGAAATTTACTTAAATACACACACTGTTCAAACTAGCTTCTAGGTAGCTTGAGAAATGGCAGTGCCACAGCAGCAGTCCCCAACCTTTTTGGCACCAGGGACCGGTTTTGTGGAAAACAGTTTTTCCACGGGTGGGGGTAGGGGAAATGGTTTTGGGATGAAACTGTTTCACCTCAGATCATCAGGCATTAGTTAGATGATTCTCATAAAGAGTGCGCAACCTAGATCCCGCTCATGCTCAGTTCACAATAGGGTTTGTGCTCCTGTGAAAATCTAATGCCGCCACTGATCTGACAGGAGGCAGAGCTCAGGCAGTAATGCTCACTCACCCACCACTCCCCTCTTGCTGTGTGGCCCAGTCCCCAACAAACCATGGGCCGATAGTGGTTCATGGTCCAGGGACTGGGGACCCCTAATCAATGGGACATTGTGGCTAGAGAGGAACAGAACATTCTATTTCACACACTAACATTTCAGTAATAACAACATACTATTTCTGCAGACCAGCCCTGCCAACACCTTCATCTTGTTTCACATTTGTGAAGGTCGGGGAGGCATCTGGAGCTTCTTGACATGTCAGCCCGGAATGCTGCCTGTGGGCTGGGTCGGCTTCAGGCCTGCAGATCAAGGTAAGGGTGCATCTGTGAGTGCCTGTAGAGCCAGCTCATGTCTGAGATTCTGTCCTGGGAAAATCCTGCAGTGGGAGAGTTGGGGAGGGGCAAGGAGGGTCACTTGAGATTCACAGGAGAGGATCTCCGATGTTCATGCCATCAAATGCTCAGACTCATTGGTCATGGTTCAGCTATAACTGTAATGGGGCCAGGTGCTTTGCCTTCTACCCACCAGAACAGATAAGGTGGAACACAGTTTGAGAGGCAGATGAGAAACTCCCCACAGCTTGTATGAAATAATGATGCAAGCAGCATAATAATTCAAAGAAACACTTATAGAATGCTTACTGTACCCTCAGGTGCTCTCTAAGTGCTGTCTATAGATAATCTCATTTAATCCAATTCCCTTAGAAGGTAAGTACAGTCATCTCTCAGTATCCATGGGAGACTGGTTCCAGTACCCACTACAGATACCAAAATCCACAGACGCTCAAATCTCATATAAAGTGGTGTGATATTTGCATATGACCTATGCATAGCTTCCTGTATATGTTAAATCATCTCTAGATTACTTATGACATCTAATACAGTGTAAATGCAATATTTGTTATACTGTATTGTTTACATACATTACATACAGTGGCAAAAAAAGAAATCTGTACATGTTCAGTGCAGACTCAATCATTTATTTTTTACTCCCAAATACCTTCTATCTGAGGTTGGTTGAATTCACGGATGCAGAACCTGCAGATATGGAGGGCCAACTGTATTATTGTTTTTACTTTATAGAAGAGTAATTGGAGGCCCAGAGAGGTCAAGTACTGTACCCTGGGTCACACAGCTAGGAACTAGAAAAGTCAGGATTCAAACTTAGGTAAAGTCCAGAATGTGTGCTTTGGGACCACTAGGCTATACGGTCTCTAAATTACTAGCAATCTCCAACAAATGTTCTTTGACTCATTCAAAAATGACCTGCTACATCTCAGTGAAAGCAGCCAACGGCAGGCTCTGTGTTAAGGCCCTGGTCAGTAGTTGCTGTTGGCTATGAGGGTGGCATTGTGCTCCGGTGCCTGATGGCCCCAGATGTGTTGAAATCCAGGCTGAATCCTGGCACTGGTACAAATCAGGGGTTTCAGTCTGAAGGTGGTTTTAGTCCATGGGTTTGGGCTGAGAGTCTGTGTCTGGGCAATGCCAGCACTGATATTGACAATACTGCTGTGAGTATCTGGCTTAAGTTGGTCATCCCAGCAACATTCCTCAGGATTGGCTTGGACATGTGGGGGAAAAGGGCACCAACGGGGGAGAGGTTTTCTGCTATGTTGAAGGGTCCACAGCCTGGAATCATGTGGGAAGCACTGGAGTAATCCATCTCCAAAGCAGTATAGGCAGACCCCAGCACCACAGAGCTCAGCTCACAGAGCAGCCCAAGGCAGGGGAAGGCTCTCCAGGTTGCAGACTTCACTCTTTGGTGGTTAGCAAAGGATAATAGGACCCTTAAAAGATCCTAAAACATAGAACAGAGACGAAGAGTTCATGAACGGAAAATGATCAAGTGCCTGGAATGAAGCCTATGAAAGGAAGGAATATTGAGAACATCTCAGAGGAAGCCAAAGCAGGTGAATGCAAATTGAAAGAGAGGTCAAGGGGTGAGAGCAGAGGGAGGGAACTGCCTGTGATGTACTGAACTGTGTCCCCCCCTAAAATTCATATGGTGGACCCCCAACTCCCAGTACCTCAGAATGTGACTGTGTTTGGAGATAGGGCCTCGAAACAGGTGATTAAAGTGAAATGAGGTCATAGGGTGGCCCTAGCTCAATCTGACTGGTCTCCTTCTAAGAAGAGGAGATGAGGACACAGGCACAGAAGAAAGGCCATGTGCGGACATAGGGAGAAGATGCCATCTACAAGGCAAGGAGAGACCTCAGGAGAGACCAACCCTGATGACAACTTGATCTCAGACTTCCAGCCTCCAGAACTATGAAATGTTACATTTCTGTTGTTGAAGCCACACAGTCTGTGGTACCACAGCCACGCAGCCCCAGCTGATGAATATACCGCCCTTCTCACCTCTCCAGGGTCAGTTGGTGTCTTATGGAGCTGCCTTTAGGACTCATGGGTGTAAGCTGTGCTCCTGGAAAACTGCTGTCGCCTTTTAAAAAGAGAGACATTTGGCCCATTTCCACTCAAATGCATAAACACTGCAATCTCAAAGTGCTTGTTCATTGGTTCACTTGTTCACAAAGTTCCTCTAATGGCAACCCCAGTCCACACAATTATCTGTCCCTTGCCAGCCCTGTTCTTACGACTCAAAGGTGTGTGTTGGTGGAGTACTGGCACAGGAGGTGGGGGCGTGTGGCATCCTTTGGGACACCAGGAAGGAAATATCAGTAGCATCTGGCTAGAGTGGGCTTTTCCAGGGGGAAAGGAAGCCTGAGTGTGGTTCAGCCAGATGCAGGCTGTTTCTGAATGTTGGAGGAGGAGGTTTATGGTCACTGCTGAAAAGGAGCAGGAATTGGCCATGCCGGTCCAGCATGAGCAACTGAGCTCCCCATTCCGACTGGACACTGATCTTGTCCCGTGTGGGCCATGCATGTGACCCGGGGGCAGGGCTGTGGGGCCTGGGCTCTGCAGGCACCCATGGGCATGTGGTCATAGAGACTAGACTCCACCTCTCTGTCTCTCATTCCACATGGGATTGAGGGTGGTAGAGGGGTCAGAATTGCCATTCCGAGTCAGGGACAGAGATCCCAGACAGTTCCAGAGAGAGGGACACTGAGTATCAGCCAGCGAGCTGCAGCCATGACCCAGGGGCTCATATCTCACTGGCAGGAGTCTCAGCCCTGCAGCTGGCATAGCCAGGTGTGAAGTGGGGGGCTCCAGACAGGGCTCCCTGCCCTCTGGATTCAGGGCTGTTTCCAGCTACCTGAGCATGTCAGTTCTTTGGGCAGCCATTCCTGCCTGAAACCCAGAACTTCCTCCACAGTGAGCTGGGACCTATCCTCACCTGCTCCCCACTTGTGTGACACTCTCAAAGCTCATGAAGCAAGCATTTAAGGCAGTTTGGGTTAGAAAGGCTTACATGTCAAAAAATAATAGCTTCTCTGACACCTCGCATGGGCCCAACTATTCAGAATTCCATTTCGCTGGTTCTGTGTAGTTCTTCAAACCTTGGCATGCTTTTTCACTTGTTGGGATAGACAGATCAATAAGCTTGCTGATCCCACCACTGGGGACAGCGGCATCCACCAGGGACTGGCATATTCAGGTGAGCTCTCATGATGGGTTTTGGATATCCACTGTATGTTTTTTGGTTTGAGGTTACCATGAGGCTTGCAAATACTATCTTATCATCCATTATTTTAACCTAATAACAACTTAACACTATTTGTATAAACAAACAAACAATCAAAAAGAAAACTAATAAACACTTTACACCTTAACTTCATCCTCTCTGCCATCCCCCCACTTTTAAAATTTTTATTGTTTCAATTTTACTAACTATGTCTTGAAAAGCTATTGTAGTTATTTTTGGTTGGTTCATCTTTTAGTGGTTCCACTTAGGATATGAGTAGTTTATGCACCACAGTTACAGTGGTATAATATTTTGTGTTTTTCTGTGTATCTATTATGACCAGTGAGTTTTGTACCTTCAGGTGATTATTTATTGCTCATTAATGTTCTTTTCTTTCTGATTGAAGTACTCCCTGTAGCATTTCTTGTAGGACAGGTCTGGTGTTGATGAAATCCCTCAGCTTTTGATTGTCTAGTAATGTCTTTATTTCTCCTTCATGTTTGAAGGATATTTTTTTGCTGGATATACTATCATAGGGTAAAAGTTTTTTCCTTCTGCACTTTAAATAATGTCATGGCACTCTCTCCTGGCCTGTAAGCTTTCCACTGAAAAGTCTGCTGCCAGGCCTATTGGAGCTCCATTGTATGTTATTTGTTTCTTTTCTCTTGCTGCTTTTAGGATCCTTTCTTTATACTTGAATTTTGGGAGTTTGATTATTAAATGCCTTGAGGTAGTCTTCTTAGAAATCTGTTTGGTGTTAAATCTGCTTGGTGTTCTACAGCCTTCTTGTACTTGGATATTGATATCTTTCTCTAGATTTGGGAAGTTCTCTGTTATTATCACTTTGAATAAACTTTCTATCCCTACCTCTTTCTCTCTCCTCTGCAAGGCCAATAATCTTAGATTTTCCCTTTCCAGGCTGTTTTCTGGATCCTGTAGGTGTGCTTCATTGTTTTTTATTCTGTTTTTATTTTGTCTCCTCTGACTGTGTATTTTCAAATGGCCTGTCTTCAGGCTCCCTAGTTCTTTCTTCTGCTTGATCAGTTCTGCTATTAAAGGACTCTGAAGCATTTTTTGGTATGCCAATTGTATTTTTCAGCTCCCAAATTTCTGTTTGATTCTTTTTAATTGTTTCAATCTCTTTGTTAAATTTATCTGATATTATTCTGAATTCCTCCTCTGTTATCTTGAATTTCTTTGAGTTTTCGTCAACACAGCTATTTTGAATTCTCTGTCTGAAATATCACATATCTCTGTTTCTCCAGGATTGGTCCTTGGTGCTTTATTTAGTTCATTTAGCAAGGGCATGTTTTCCTGGATGGTGTTGATGCTAGCAGAGGTTCTTCAGTGTCTGGGCATTGAAGAGTTAGGTATTTATTGTAATCTTCACTGTCTGGGTTTATTTGTAGCTGTCCTTCTTGGGAAGGCTTTCCAGATACTTGAAAGGACTTGGGTATTGTGATCTAAGCTGTGTCTATTTTGGGGGATGCTCCAAGCCCAGTAGCACTGTGGTTCTTCCAAACCTGTAGAGGTACTGTCTTTATGGTTTTGGACAAGATCCAGGATAATTCTCTGGATTACCAGGTAATCCTTCCCTTAATTTCTTCCAAACACACAGTTTCTCTCTGTGCTCTGAGCCACCTGAAGCTGGGGGGCTAGTGACACAAGCATCTCTGTGGCCACCACTACTATGACTGTGCTGGGTCAGATCTGAAGCCAGGAAAGCACTGAGTCTCTCCCAAAGCCTGCTGTAACCACTCCCTGGCTACTGCCTATGTTCGCTCAAGGCCCTGTAGCACGAAAATCAGCAGGTGGCAAAGCCAGCCAGGCCTGTGTCCTTCCCTGCAGGGCAGCGAGGTCCCTCAGGCCCTGAGTGGGTCCAGAGGTGCTGTCTGGGAGTCAGGGAGTAGAGTCAAAAACCTTAGAAGCCTATCTAGTGTTCTTGCACCTTAGGTACCAGCACAGCCACAGGGGCGTAGAGTACCAAGTAGGCTCTTAGAGTCCTTGATTCCAGGCTTTGACTCTTAGATGGCATTTCTGGACCTGCCCTGGACCAGAAGGGAGCCTGCTGCCCTAAAGGGTGAGTCCTAGGCCAGGCAGCATTCACCACAAGCTGACTTAAGAGCCCTCGGACCTTAAGGGAACATTGGAGATAATCTGGCAGTATTTATTGTGGCCTGGAGTGGCAGGGGCTGTAGGGCGAGGGGCTCCCTAGCTATCTGGCCAGGCTGAGCTGGCACTCAAACCACCAGATGCAACCCTTCTCACTCCTCCCTCTTGTATTAGTCTGTTCTCACACTGCTAATAAAGACATATCTGAGACTGGGTAATTGTTAAAGGAAAGAATTTTAATAGACTCACAGTTCCACATGGCTGGGTAGGCCTCACAATCATGGTGGAAGGCAAAGGAGAAAAAATCATGTCTTATGTGGTGGGAGGCAAGAGAGCACGTGCAGGGTAATTGCCCTTTTATAAAACCATCAGATCTCGTGAGACTTATTCACTATCACAAGAACAGCATGGGAAAAGACCTGCCCCCATGATTCAATGATCTCCCACTGGGTCCCTCCCATGACATGTGGGAATTATGGGAGCTAAAATTCAAGATGAAATTTGAATAGGGACACAACCAAACCATATCACCTCCCCTTTACAAAGGCAGGGGAGCTGTAATTTGCTTAATGTTCCAAGAGCTGCCAACGACTGGCCAGATAGCTAGGAAACCCCTCGCCCTACAGCCCCTGCCACTCCAGGCCACAATAAATACTGCCAGATTATCTCCAGTGTTCCCTTAAGGTCCAAGGGCTCTTAAGTCAGCTTGTGGTGAATGCTGCCTGGTCTGGGACTCACCCTTTAGGGCAGCGGGCTCCCTTCTGTCCCAGGGCAGGTCCAGAAATGCCATCTAAGAGTCAAGGCCTGGAATCAAGGACTCTAAGAGCCTACTTGGTGCTCTACGCCCCTGTGGCTGTGCTGGTACCTAAGGTGCAAGAAAGACAAAGTCCCCTTTACTTTTCCTTCTGCTTTTTTCAGGCAGGAGTTTTGCTGTGTAGCCACCACAGTTGGTAATGTGCTGAGTCTCACCTGAAGCCAGCAAATCTCAGAGGCTCACCAAGGTGCTCAATATAGTGCCTGGGTATTATTGCTGGTTATTCAGGGCCCAGGGGCTCTTCAGTTAGCAGGTGATGAATGCTGCCAGGACTTCTTTTTTTTTTTTCTTCAAGGCAGTGGTCTCCCTTCTGGCCCAGGGTGTGTCTAGAAATGTCGTCTGGGAGCTAGGGCCTGGAACAGGGGCCTCACAACTCTGACTGGTGCCCTATCTTGATGTGGTTGGGATGGTATCCAAGATGCAAGACAAAGTCCCCTCTACTTTCCCCTCCTCTCCTCAAGTGGAAGGAAGGGGTCTCTTTTGGAGCCGTGAGCTGTGTATCCCGGGGCTAAAGGTTGGGTGATGCTAGTACTCCCTTGGCTGCCCCAGCTGGTATCTCAGTATGTCTCGTCCCCCCCATCCCTGTGCACTGTCCCTGGGTCTAGTTCAACACTAGGACCCACCTAAGAGTTGCAGTCCTTATGTCTACATAAGGACTTGACTTCCTTTCAAATTTACTTGGAGACACAGAGCACTGTAGCCCTTGGTGGCAGTGGTGAGGTTTGCAGGCACTTAAGTGGGGACCGTTCCCCTCTGACTAGGGCTGGTTTAAACACTCCCTTAATGGGTGGGCATCAGCTGAGTTTGATCAGGTTTTCCTTTCTCCTCTAACAGGATTGCACTGCGTTCAATGTCTCACAATTGCTGTGTTCTCTCTCCCATAGCAACTAGAGATGCTCTGTGCACCAGGCCACTGCTGCCCAGAGTAAGGGAGGGGTGGTGTCTGTGATCCAGGAATGTTTTTCCTTTCTTCTCTCTTTTTTTTTCCTTTTGAGATGGAATCTCAAGCGATTCTCCTGCCTCAGCCTCCCAAGTAGCTGGGACTACAGGCATATGCCACCATGTCTGGCCAATTTTTGTATTTTTGGCAGAGATGGAGTTTCATCGTATTGGCCAGGCTGGTCTCGAACTTGTGACCTCGTGATCTGCCCACCTCGGCCTCCCAAAGTGCTGGGATTACAGGTGTGAGCCACTGCTCCCAGCCTTTTGTTTTGTTTTGTTTTTGAGACGAAGTCTCACTCTGTCATCCAGGCTGGAGTGCAGTGGCATGATCTCAGCTCACTGCAACCTTCGCCTCCTGGGCTCAAGTGATTCTCATGCCTCATGAGCCTCCTGAGCAACTAAAATTACAGGTGTTTGCCACCATGCCCGACTAATTTTTATATTTTTAGTAGAGATGGGGTTTCACCATGTTGGCCAGGGTGGTCTCGAACTCCTGACCTCAAGTGTTCTGTCTGCCTCAGCCTCCTAAAGTGCTGGGATTACAGGAGTGAGCCACCGTGACTGGACCCTCATGGTGTGTTTTGGAACAGTAACCTCAGGATTCACCTGTCTACCTGTGTGCATGGAGGAAGGCGTGTTCACGGCCAGCCGGCATGGCAGGGCGTGTGTTTTTTGACCTCGCCTCCTCTCCAGGTGGGAATTGCAGTGTGGTTGGTGTCACTGCTATGCTGCCTTTTCTGTGTTTGCACGAAAGAGAAGGAAGGAGGAAGAGACAGGAGGTTGCTTACCTGAGCATTCTGCTCAGGGGATGAGGTCACCAGCACTTTTTCAGCAGAACTTCCTCCACCAGTTCCTCTCTCAATGACAATCCTCGCCCTGCATGGGGTTTCTAATCTGGGTAGTAAGCCAGAACTCTGCAGCTGCCCAGAGGTCCATCTAAGAACATGCACCTTGTGGTCAGCTTCTTGAAGGCTCCAGTGGGGCTTCTAAGTGGCCGCCACCTTCTCGATACCCATCAGCTTTCAGTGCCACACTGTAACTTGCTTGATGTTCTGCAGAGCTGCCAACGACTGGCCAGACAGCCAGGGAGCCCCGCAGAGTACCAGGACCCAGGTCACCAGGTCACCCCTCTGCCCTGGCTGATCATCCTTGTGATGGTCATCTAACCTGGCAACAGGTTATATGACCTGGCAACAGGGGCTATAGAAAAAATGCTCCCCACCTAGTTGATGGCGTGTTTTATACCCAGTGATGCCTGTGTTTACAAGAGCAGAATTGATGAATAAGCCTGTGCTGACCTCCATGGGGAGATGGCTGGTTTTTGAGGCTCAGGGCACCTTCTATTTGTTGTGGACACCTGGTCCCGCATGCCTCCCTGCTCTGCATTTTGTAGTAGCAGCTCGGTGTCAGCTGAGACATTAGCCCTTAAAGCATGCCCTCTTTTGGGAAATGAGCTGCTAGTTGGCTTGAAGGTAGGAGGCTGGAACAGTTGCTAATTTAAATGTCGTCAAAGTCTTAGGACACTCATGTAGCAGGGTAACATTTATGTATGTGTAACAACCGGATGGATATAGTCAGGGCAATATCTTCAGGAGGGAATGTGCAGTTTTCTTCTGGTTAAGCTCTAGAATTACTTCCACTTTATTTGTTTTGGAAGCATCAGAAAAAGGGCGACTGAAACATCGTTGGTCATCCTGTGGAGTGAGAGCTCGATGCCACTGCCTGCTGAAGTGCACCCTCTCTTGGCGAAGGCACACTCTGAAGCCAAACGCACTCTCATCTCTTTGAAGAGTCCCTTTCTCTTCTTACTAAATGTGAGCTTGGAAGGACCTCTCCCTCCTGCAGAGTGCTGGAGACAGGTTTCCCAGAAGAGCCATCTTCTTCAGCAACATTTTCTTTTCTTGTGTAATCAGAGCCCTGCAGGAGCTTAATGCAAAGGAGAGAGAATTAGACTTCGCAGCAGTAGTTCATGCATGGCTTCTGGAGCTGGGGACTGTGCAGGCCGTTTGCTCCCAAGCTGTAGTATTCTGGGGAAAGGTGTCAAAATGAGGCTCGTGGGCTTGTGCTGTCAAGGGCTAAATTGATCAAATCCCTCCAAATACTGATACATTGAAGAGGAGAAATCTTGCCTCTCTGCAAAGCTGGCCCCAAATGTCACTGTCCATTGCTGTGAGAGGGGACCTGGTAGATGCAGGGCATCCACTTAGAGGAAGGTGGCACCCCTGAGGTCCTTCAGGGGGACATTTGAATAGGGTGGTCCTGAACTTTGGCAAAAGGACTTAGGTGTGAGCTGAAGTGTGCTGCTGGGAGGACTGTCCTTGCATCTGCAAAGGCCTGTCTACTCTCAGTCGCTGCCTAGCCCTGTCTGCCTCCTGCAACAGCAGGAAGATGCCATGAAGGAGGCATGGTGCCTTCATTCACCCACCTGAGTGAGCTGGGTCTCCCAAGAGTCTCCTCTGTAGGGCAAAGGGAATTGTCCTGGCTTTAGGGGGATTCAGGACTGAGGGAGGATAGTCAGAATGAGCAATGAAGACACATGGCTTCTCTTGAGGCAGAGCTCATGGGCCGAGAGCTTCAGTAAGAAGAGCGAGAGGCCCTGTAAAGAGATGAGATTACACCACAAAAGGACATGATGAGAACAAATGCATGAGTTCTGATTTCCAAGACATTGGCAGATAAATAAAAAAGAGAATCACCTTTATTGAAACTAGAATTTCTGGTTTGAAAGACGGAATGGTACAAGTCTCTCATAAAACAGAGCCAAGACAGCAAGTCAGTGAGAAATTCTGAGTAAGAAGATGAAAGATGTCAGCACCAGAATGCCAGACAAAGATATCAGGAATCTGGTATGGAGAAGGGAACAGATGGACAAGCAATAATTAAGGCACCAGTGCAAGAAGACCACCCCACGGGGGAAAAAGACTTGACTTCTCACTCTGAGAAGTCTCTCTGAGACTGGAAGACTCAACATGAAAAAATGTTAATTGTCCCCAAACTGATCTATAGATCGAATTGTAATTCCAATCAAAATGCTGATAGGATTGTTTGTAGATATAAACAAGCTTCTTCTAAAATGTATGTGGAAAAACAAAGGAACCAGAATAGCTAAAACTATTTTGAAAACAAATAAGATGGAGGAATCACACTACTCAATTTTAAGATGTTATTTAGCCCTAATAATTAAGACAGTGTAACATTGGAAAAGGGGCAGACATACCAATGGAACAGAAGTCAGAAAGTCCAGAAGACCCACAAATACGATTGATTGACTTTTTGCCTACCTCATGTCAGGCTTAGTTTGCAAAATGTCACAATAATAGGGATTCAGGGCTTCTATTGTCACCAACCGGGGGAAAGCAGCTTAAAGTCTTAGACACGCATGTCCAATATGTATTATATGGTAAGAAAACTAAAAACTATATGATACCCCTAAATAGAAGAAATATTAAAAATATAGATATTGGACCTTCAAACAAATAAATGGATCATGGGAATTCAGTATTTCTCTTTCTCTCTCTCTCTCTCTCTCTCTCTCACACACACACACACACACGCATTTATATGTTATATATTTTACGAATCAAGACCCAATACATGGCTGGACATGTTAGCTGGCACCTATAATCCCAGTGTTTTAGGAGGCTGAAGTGGGAGGATTGCTTGAGCCCAGGAGTTCAAGACTGGCCTGGGCAACATAGTAAGATCTTGTCTCTACTACAACAAAACAGAACAAAACAAAACAAAACAAAACAAAACAAAACAAAACAACTGATAACACAGAGATACCATGCTAGTCCATATTTATGAGTAGCAATTTCAGTAACCTCTGTAAGTAAACAAGAATGGCCCTAATGATGCCTGTTAATATTGAAGATAAAACCTGTCAATTCCATGGCATTGCAGCCAGTCTCCAAGATGGTGCCAGATCATTACAACTTCCTGGTATTCACTCCCTTGTGAAGTGTTCTCCCACACTGCAGCATGCCTGGACTGTGTATGTAACAGAGTGTGGCAATTATAAAAGGCGTTACAGTTTCCAGCCTGGTCTCTCTCCTGGGTCACTTGCTCTTGGCAAAGCCACTGCCATGTTGTGAGGCACTCGAGCTGCCCTGTGCAGAGGTTCTCGTGGTGAGGAGCTGAGGCCTCTTGCCAACAGCCAGCATGAACTGGTTAGCTATGACAGTGTTTCATCTTGGAAGCAGATTGTTCACTTCCAGTCAAGCTTTCAGATAACTGCAGCCTGACTAACTCAACTCTCTTTTTCTCTCTTAAACAAGTTTACTGAGATATAATTTACTTATTGTTAAGTTCACTGATTTCAAATGCATAATTTTACAATTTCCAGTACATGTACAGAGTTGCACAACTATCACCACTATCTAATTTTAGAATATTTTCATCATGCCCTAAAGAAACTCCCTACTCATTGCAGTCATTCCCTCTCCCTACCTTCCTTATCAGGCAAGGCAGATTTGTCTTTTCTGGAAACTTAATGTGAATGGAATCATACAATCTGTATGCATTTGAGATAGGAAAAAATAAACCAAAGTGTTTTCCCTACTCTCATACATTCGATATAACACAGAACACTTCTAAGGCCAGAGGTGTGGTAGGTTTTTCCTCACAGAGCAAGCAATTCTCCTGCAGACACAGCTGGGCATCCTATAATTCAATTCTGATATGAACTGCCTTGAGATAGCATCAGATCCCACAGATCTGATGGCTCGGACCCACAAGACTGCCTCTCTTCAGACACCAATCACAGGTAGTAGGTTGTCACCTATACGTCTGGCTGATTGGCTATAAACTGGAGTTCCCATGACCCTCTCTTTGGGTTTGATTAATTGGTGAGGATGAGTCACAGAAACACTAACTTGTGTTTACTCATTTATTATAAAGAATTTACTCATTTATTATAAAGAATATTACAAAGAATATAGATGAATGGCTAGATAAAGAGATGCACAGGTATATTAGGGTTCTCTAGAGAGACAGAACTAATGGAATATATAGATATATGTATAAAGGGGAGTTTATTAAGTATTAACTCACATGATCACAAGGTCCCACAATAGGCCATCTGCAGGCTGAGGAGCAAGGAGAGCCAGTCTGAGTTCCAAAACTGAGGAACTTGGAGTCCAATGTTCAAGGGCAGGAAGCATCCAGCATGGGAGGAAGATGTAGGCTGGGAAGCTAGGCCAGTCTCTCTTTTCACATTGTTCTGCCTACTTATATTCAAGCTGCTCTGGCAGCTGATTAGATGGTGCCCACTCAGATTAAGGGTGGGTCTGCCTTTCCCAGCCCACTAACTCAAATGTTAACCTCCTTTGGCAATGCCCTCACAGACACACTCAGGATCAATACTTTGTATCCTTCAATCCAATCAAGTTGACACTCAGTATTAACCATCACAGCAGGATGAGGTATATAGGAAGGGGTGCATAGCTTCCATGCCCTCTTTGAATGTGCCACTGAAACTGTCTTTGCAGAATTATAAGTAATGTGAGAAATTGAATGTGACTGATTCCATCTTGCTTCTAACCTCACAGGCTAAATCGTTTTGTTTGATTTTTGTTTTTTGCTTTTTCTAGCCCAGAAGCCAAGAAAACTATGAGAAGAATTTAGTTTAGAGTTAAACTTTAAGTCAAGGAAAACTGATCCCCACCCCACCTTATTCAGAGATTGAAGCTGCATTCCAAAGAAAGGATTAGACTTATGATAGGGGCTTCAACTTTGCTAAAGAATAGACATAGTTAAGCAATATCCTGTCATCCTGTAGTGTGCTTTTCTGTAGTGCCTACTGTCCTGGAGTCAACTAACTTGAGGTTACAAGATTTGTAACTTCCCCAACTGCTCCTATAGATTACATCACAATTGTGAAACCTAAAGAATTGGTCTTTGAGATATTTTTCAGACAGCATTTTGGCAGACCAAATGATGACACCTGGACCTGTGACTGTCTCCCAGGAACTCAACTGCACAAAGACAGTTCTGACACCCCAGTGATTTCATCCTCAGTGCAACCAATCAGCATTCCCCATTCTGTAGTCCCTTGTCTACCAAAGTGCCCTTAAAAACCCTAGCCTCTGAATTCTCAGGGAGACAGATTTGAGAATTATCTCCCGTCCTCCTCACTTGCCTGGCCCTGTGATTATTAAACTCTTTCTTTGCTGCAACGCCTGCTGTTTTCAGTGCATTGACTTTTCTGGGCTGTGCGCAAGAAGAATCTGGTTGAGTGATTGCACTCAGGAACTGGGTTCCTGATTCACCTCAGGAACCTTCCTGGGTTCATCTATACAGAAGCTCTCCAAAACCTGTCCTTTATAGAGACTTCATTGCATAGCCATGATTGACTCAATCACTGGCCATTTGTGATCAACTCAACCTTCAACCCCTCTCCCCTCCCTGGAGGTTG
The DNA here is from genome assembly GCF_009828535.3 of Hylobates moloch. NCBI lineage: Eukaryota > Metazoa > Chordata > Mammalia > Primates > Hylobatidae > Hylobates > Hylobates moloch. Next base: position 63,873,438 of record NW_026652285.1, on the reverse strand, counting down.
GGGATGGGGCTGAAAGTCCAAATGCTCTAATCACAAGGTTGGTTCCCTCTGGAAACCAGCCCCCAACCTGAGGTTGTCCAGAAGCTTCCAGTCACCAGTCATCTCCTTGGCATACAAAAGGTACTTACCAGTTGGGAAGTTCCAAGTGTTTTAGGAGCCATATGTCACGAAAGAGAGGTGGTTGAAAACCAAATATATGTATTGCTTATTATAAGTCACACTGTCCCAGTGTGTTTTTGTGTTTGGCTTCTTTTTTTTTTTTTTTTTGAGACAGAGTTTCACTCTTGTTGCCCAGACTGGAGTGCAATGGCGCAATCTCAGCTCACCGCAACCTCCGCCTCCCGGGTTCAAGCGATTCTCCTTCCTTAGCCTCTCGAGTAGCTGGGATTACAGGCGTGGGCCACCATGCCTGGTTAATTTTGTATTTTTAGTAGAGACGAGGTTTCTCCATGTTGATCAGGCTGGTCTGAAACTCCCAACCTCAGGTTATCTGCCCGCCTTGGCCTCTCAAAGTGCTGGGATTACAGGCGTAAGCCACCGTGCCTGGCCTGGCTTCTTTTTTTTAGCATTCTGTTAACATTTAGGCCGCAACCACATGTAAGAACCTGACAAGAGCCCCCCAGGTAAGCCATACCTGCATTCCTTATTGACAAAGGCTGTGAAATTATAAACATTTACTGTTGCTTTCAGCCAATAAATTGTGGGGTAATTTTTTAGACAGCAATAAATGTAAACCAAACATAAAATCCAAGCCTTCCCCCGACTGTCTGAACAGACTCGCTCTGGGCCAAGGGGACCCCAGAGAAACCTATAAAATGGAATTCCCGATGGGAAGGGGGGTCAGACATGCCTCATTGTACACCCTCTATTCTGGAGTTCAGGCAGAACTGATCAGCATTAACATCAAAATAGAGATTAAGAGTCTGACACCTTTTGAGGTCTGAAAAGAGACATTTACCCTCTATCCTTGGCTCTTGAAACCCCCTTATCTTAACTCAGACATTTTTTTTTTCTGCTGGGTTCAACTTCTTAGACAAAGCTGAACTCTTTCAATCAATTGCAAATCAGAAAATCTTTGAACCCAACTATGACCTGTAAGTACCCCCACTCTGCCCTGACCCTCTTCACAACTTTATAGTCTGATTGAATGTAAACCTTACATGTATTGAGGCCTGTAACTTCTGTCTGCCTAAAATGTATAAAACCAAACTATAACCCAACTGCTTGGGACACACTTTCTTAGGACCTCTAGAGACTATTCCCTGGGCCATGGTTATTCATATTTGTTTAGAATAAACCTCTTTAAATATTTGACAGAATTTATTTTTTCCATTAATGTAGAGAACGAATACATATGAGCATGTGAATACTGTGAGGCAGCTAAGTCCCTTTGATATTCAATGTACCATCAAGCCCAACTCCAAAGGTGCAAAATTTGTTAAATTGCCCACTATTAAAACTTGTGGACATGAGAAATATATTACTGTTGTATTAGCATGTTTCGTTAATGGGATGAAATTTGTCCCTTTTTCTAATTTTTTAAAGAAAGCTGTATCCAGATCAAAAGACAGAATCCCCAATTTATTTTTAGGTCCATGTAACAGGTTGGATGAGTAAGAAAGAAATTAAATTGTGGACAGTGTGTCCCAGCGGGTGACCAAAGTAACTTGCCCTGTCAGTCTGGGACAAGCCTTCGTTGGTCAGACAGGACAGTTGTAATCCCTGGGAGACTCAGTCAGCCAGCCCCGACTTTGAGATACACTGTCAAGAAGCCACTGAAAGGACCCGCAACGGGCTGGGCACAGTGGCTCACACCTGTAATCCCAGCACTTTGGGAGGCCAGGGCAGGCAGATGACCTGAGGTCAGGAGTTTGAGACCAGCCTGGCCAAAGTGGTGAAACCCCGTCTCTACAAAAAATACAAAAAAATTAGCTGGGCATGGTGGCTGGCATCTATAATCCCAGCTACTCAGGAGGCTGAGGCAGGAGAATCACTTGAACCTGGGAGGCAGAGGTTGCAGTGAGTGGAGGTTGCAGTGAGCTGAGATTGTATCATTGCACTTCAGCCGGGGCGACAGAGTGAGACTCTGTCTCAAAAAAAAAAAAAAAAAAAAAAGAGAAAAGACCTACAAGGGAGAAGGGAAGGGAAAGAGGCAGATGCAGACCTCACACTCCAAAAGGAAGAAGGAAGAGGCTCACACATCACAAGTGTGTGAACATGTCAACACATCATGGAAGGCTGTAAAACAAGAGCTCTTGGTGAAATGGTTTAAATAACGTGGGACTGGCAATGCTCTTGGCAACCTGAGTATGATTTGTTGTCTGAAGACGGTTTTGGCCTGTGTTCTCCTGTAGTGAAGGCTAACAATTAAGAGATCCATCTAGAGTCCAATAGCAACAATGGTTTCAGGCTTTGAAAATATTTCTGGCCGGGCGCGGTGGCTCACCTCTGTAATCCCAGCACTTTGGGAGGCAGAGGCGGGTGGATCACGAGGTGAGGAGATTGAGACCATCCTGGCTAACATGGTGAAACCCCGTCTCTACTGAAAATACAAAAAAATTAGCCGGGCGTCATGGTGGGCGCCTGTGGTCCCAGCTACTCGGGAGGCTGAGGCAGGAGAATGGCATGAACCCGGGAGGCGGAGCTTGCAGCGAGCCGAGATCACACCACTGCACTCCAGCCTGGGCGACAGACTCCATCTCAAAAAAAAAAAAAAAAAGATATTTCTATAAGTTTTCAGGGTACATATTAAAACCTTTATGATACTTAAAAAAAAGTTTGTGACTATGAAGTCATTATTCATGAAATCTTTGTATTCTGTAATCATTTCCCCAAGTTTTCTCCTGCAACTTGCTGTGCATTATTATTCAATAAAAGATTTGCCTTTATGCACGAACATGATGTTGGCATTCCTTCAAATTTATTGTTTTTTCTGTTTTCTTTGTTCCATTTTTTAAAATTAGATGTTTTTATTTTGAGATAATTGTAGATTCACATGCAGTTGTAAGAAATAATACACAGGGATCCTGTTGTACCCTTTTCCCTAGTCTCCTCCAATGGGTAGAATTTTGCAGTGCTAAAATACAGTATCTCAACCAGTGTATGCACATTGATAGTCAGGATCAGAACATTTCCAATACCACAGGGTCCCTCCAGTCACCCTTTAATAGCCACACATGCTCCCCCACTCCACCTCCAGTCCTTAACCTCTGGCAACAACCAATCTATTCCCTATTTCTATGATTGTGTCATTTCAAGAATGCTATATAGAAATCACGTAGTGTGTAACCTTTTGCAGTTTGCTGGTGAAGACCCAGCACCATTTCCTGGAGATTCATCCAAGTTCAGTAGTTTATTCCTTTAGATTGCTGATTGATACACCTGTGTAAATCAAAAATAAAATTCTAAGCTCTCCTGCTAACTGAATGGACCCCTTGTCTTGGCCAAGGGCAGTTGAAAAAGTAAACCTGCAACATTAGTTCGGCCATGATGGAACTAGGTGGTTGGACATGTCTTATTATACCTTCCTCCCTTTGGAATTCAGGCATAGCTGACTGGCATTAACATTAAAACGAGACCTTAAGACTGACTGAGTGGACTCTTTGTAGTGGCAAGTACAAACATGACAGCGGGCCTTGAAAGAAATTGAAGTATTTTTCCCAAAAATAGATTTCTTTGACATATTTTGAGATGGTCCTGCAAAGCTGTCTCTTGTGGGGAAAATCTACATTCTGTAGAGAATCCCCTTCCCTTTCCCAGGTCATTTTTCTGATCCAGGAGAGAATTTAAGAATTTGGCACTTTTAAAGTCTGATTAGAAACATTTACAATCTCTTTTCTCCAAAGCCTGCTACCTGGAGCTTTCCTATGCGTAATAAGAACCTTGGCCTCCACAACCCTTTACCCAGACACTCCCTTCTATTGATTCCAAGTCTTTAGATAAACTCAACCAATTGCCAGTAAGAAAATCTTTGAATCCACCTGGAAGCCCCCTACTTTGAGTTTTCCAGCCTTTCTGGACCCAACCGGTGTACATCTTACATGTATTGATTGATGTCTTATATCTCCCTAAAATGTATAAAACCAAGCTGTAGCCCAGCCACCTTGGGCACATTCTCAGGCTCTCTCAGGGCTGTGTCATGGGCCACTGGTCACTCATATTTGGCTCAGGATAAATCTTCCGAAATATTTTACAGTTTGACTCTTTTCATTGACACTTGGTATAAATGTACCATGGTTTGTTTAACTATTCACTGTTGATGGATATTTGGGTTGTTTCTAGTTTTAATTACTACAAATAAACTGCTATAAACATTTGTGTACAAAGTTTTGTGTGGACCTCAGTTTTCATATCGCTGGAGTAAATGCCCAGGTGCAATGGCTGGTTTGTATGGTAATTGGATGTTTAGTTTCCCAAGCCGCTGTCAAACTGTTTTCCAGGGTGCCTGTACCATTTTCTACTCCAACCAGCAGTGTAGGAGTGACCCAGCTTCTCTGTATCCTCTCCAGAATTTGATATTGCCACTGTTTAATTTTAACCTTTCTGATAGGTTTGTACTGATTGCAGTTTTAATTTGCATGCCCATGAAGGCCAATAATATTGAACACCAATTTTCATATGCTTCTTTTCCATCTGCATGTCTTCTCTGGCAAAATGTCTCATATCTTTTGCCCATTTTCTAATTGGATTGCTTGTTTTTTCCTTATTGAGTTTTGAGGGTTCTTTACATACTGTAGGTGAATGTGTGTTGTATTTTCTCCCAGTCTCTAGCTTGTCTTATTTTCTCCCAGTCTCTAGCTTGTCTTTTCATCCTGTTATCAGGATTTTTTGCAGAGCAAAACTTTTCATATTTGTTGAAGCCTGGTTTGTCAACTTTTACTTTTATGGATTATGCTTTTGGTGTCATTTCTAAGAATTATCTCAGAGATTTTCTAAGAAAATTTTCTGAGGATTATATCTCAAATATTTTCTCTGTTTTTTTTTTAATTTCTAAATGTTTCATAGTTTTATTTATTTATTTATTTTTTATTTTTGCAAGACTGCTCTGTCGCCTAGGCTGGAGTGCAATGGCACAATCTCAGCTCACTGCAACCTCCGCCTCCCAGGTTCAAGCGATTCTCCTGCCTCAGCCTCCCAAGTAGCTGGGATTACAGGTACCCACCACCACGCCTGACTGATTTTTTTGTATTTTTAGTAGAGATGAGGGTTCACCATGTTGGCCAGGCTGGTCTTGAACTCCTGACCTCAAGTGATCCACCCGCTTCAGCCTCCCAAAGTGCTAGAATTACAGGTGTGAGCCACTGTGCTTGGCCATAGTTTTATGTTTTACATTTAAGTTCATAATCTATCTTGAGTTTAAAATTTATCGGCAGGGTAAGGTTTAGGTAATATGTAATTTGCCGAGTGAAAATATAAACCATCAAGGGATACATACTCTCTTTAATATTTTTATGCATACAATCTAATTCCTAATAACGAAAGTCATGCTGTGAGCACATGTAATGGGTTGCCTCCTCCTTTTTGTGCTGGTAATCAAGGCCCATTCTCTCTGCTTCTTTGATAATCCTTTTGCTCTGAATTGCTGCCAGGCCAGTCACTTTGTAGAACTGTAGCATATCTCACTGCAACTAAAATTTGGAATTTTAGCTTCACAGTCACTATAGTCAGACCCAGTTGCCAATTACCTCCTCTGAACTTGCATTTCTATTATCATACTGTTAGAAATGCTTGTTCTTCAGTGCCGTAAAGAAATAGCACTTGAACTTAAATTTAATTTCCTCAGCAAGGCCATTTTTACATTATGCAGAAAGGGTACACTCACCAGCAGTTTTGCCATGAGAGTACACCGAACAAAGGAGACAGGGTCATTTATAACCTGACGCATCCACCCTACTGCTGTGTCCAGTTTCCATTGGCTGAAATGGGACCTCACATTCTGTATTTGTCCCAATTAGCTAGCAACTTAGAACTTTTTAAAAGAGGCAAAGGCAGAGGAGAACAAAGGAAGGAGAAAGTAACTTCTGGAATGCTGAGAAAGGTAAAAACACCTTCAAATAAGGAAGAGGAACAGGCTATGACCTGATGCTTGCTTGGACCAGTATAAGCATGCCAGGGCAAATATTTAGGCTAAATTGTGGGAGCTAGGAATATAAAGTACATTGATTTATTATGGCTAGCAGATATTTAAGAATGTTAGCACAGGTCTTTGAATAAATTCTGCTTCTAAGAGAAGTTACTATTTATTCCTAATTAGATGGGGAGGAAAGTCTTTGAAGAGGAACCTCTGCTTTACTTTTTACAATACGTTTTTGGCTAGTCTATCTTTTGAATAATTTAAAATTGATTAGTTCACATGGAGTCAGCCATTCTAATGCAATAACTTTTGTTTGCTTCTATTCTTAATTCTTAAAGACAACAGGAATTCATAGGGAGCAGGGGATGAAAAAAATCTTCCTTGACTAGAAGCTCCTATCTGAGTATATATGTTCCACAGCAGAGGCTGAGATAAGAATGTGGGTGCAAGTTATTTACTTGGGTGGGGGGTGACCTCAGGAAGCTCAACCAAGGAAGAGGGAAAACTAAGAAGGAAGGCCAGTGAAGGGAGGTTAGTGATCGGGTTACTGATGTGGGTGACTGGGGCTCTGCCTGCTGGGCACCCCCTGATGATCCCTGCTGATGGTGCCTCAGGATTACCCCAGTGAAGGACAGGTAAGCTGGGTCTTCATCCTTTGGCCCTCATCCCTCTCTGTCTGAGCAATCCTAGTGTGTGGTTGGAGCAAGCTTCAGTGTGCAGCAGGAGGCTCTGGTTGCCCAAGAATACGGGGCAGAGCACCAATGATGTTAGCTGCGGCTCACCTCAGTGCCAGCTATGGTTGAGGTTGGAAGTGTTGTAGCATGTAAGCCCCACATGCTCACTTGCCAGGGAGCATGAAGGACACACTGCCTCTCGCAATCCTCTTTCCATTTCAAATCTGAGTTATTACTAAGATTGCAACAAATGCTCTAAGGTCCTTATTCTGACCTTTATGAAACTCTTGGATCTCCTTTGGGCTGTCTCTAAATTTATCACCCATTTCATAAATCATATAATTTCACGGGGAACCCAGGAAGGCCCACCTGACATTGCTCATATGTTGCGCCTTGTCATCTATTGGTAGGATCTAGAACAAAGGGAGAGAACTGGCTGGAATGGTTTCCAGCACCACAAAGGGCCACGCAGATTCCAGAGCCTTCAGGGAACAGAAATGCAAAAGCCTGGAACTGTTCACTAGTTCTCATCCCTGATTACCCAGTGATCCTTACAGCCTACCAAGCAGGGCAATTCTAGTTCTCTGTTGGGTAGTGTTTCTCCAACTGTAGTTGGAGGCCCATCCAGTTGGAATCAACTGGCACATTTCCGGTTCTCACTTTTAGAACCCCTGATTCAGCAGATCTAGGGGGGTACCCACAACTTAGGAAAGAACCCAAATGGTTCTCATGCACACTGGATATTGTGAACCACGCTTCTAGGGCTGCAGCATGCTGATATGTGGGACATTTATACCTTGCTGTGTTTGTCTCTTACCTTTGTCAATGAAAAGAGTCAAATTCTGTAAAATATTTAAAGAGATTTATTCTGAGTCATGTATAAGTAACCATGGCCCATGACACAGCCCCTCAGGAGGTTCTGAGAACATGTGTCCAAAGTGATCAGGGTGTAGTTTGGTTTTATACATTTTAGGGAGGCATGTGACTTCAATCAAATACATTTAAGAAATATATTGGTTTGGCTGGGTATGGTGGCTCATGCCTGTAATCCCAGTACTTTGGGAGGATGAGGTGGGAGGATCACTTGAGGTCAAGAGTTTGAGACCAGCCTGGCCAACATGATGAAACCCCATCTCTGCTGAAAATACAAAAATTAGCCAGGCATGGTGGTGTGTGCCTGTAATCCCAGCTACTCAGGAGGCTGAGGCAGGAACCCAGGAGGCGGAGGTTGCAGTGAGACAGAGCAAGACTCCTTCTCAAGGAAAAAAAAAAATACACTGGTTTGGTTCAGAAAGGTGGGACAACTTGAAGCAAGGGGGTTGGGGGTGCTTCCAGCTTATAGACAGATTTTAAAATTTTCTGGTTGACAATTGGTTGAGTTTATTCAAAGACCTGGGATCCATAGAAAGGAATGTCTGCGTTGCCATAAGAGGTGGTGGAGAGCAGAGTTTTATCACGCAGATGAAGCTTCCAGGTAGCAGGCTTCAGAGAGAATAGGCTGTAAAATGCTTCTTATCAGACTTAAAGTCTGTGTTGATGTTAATGTGGGGAGGTATAATGAGGCATGTCCGACTCCCATTTCCCTTTGGGGCCTGAATCAGTATTTCAGGTTAAATTTTAAGAGCACTGGCTGAGGAGAAAGTTCATTCAGATGATTGGGGCGCCTTAGAATTTTATTTTTGGTTTGCACCTTGCACCCCAAATCCGGTAGGACCACAGAAACATCCTGTGGTACATTGTGAATAACTCTAGCATCTCTGGCTATGGCTATAAGTTATTCACTCCCACCAGTAAAATTGGAAGCTAACTGAATGTATTCCTTTTGCTATAGAGAGAAGCACAGACAAAGGCACCACAGAGATGCACAGTGACACTCAAATAGGCAGCGAGACAGAGCTGAAGGCGTCGTGCTGTGAGAGCCATCTCCCCGCAGCATCCCCTCTCCTGGGTGTGAATTATGTCCTCCAAAGGCCTCAGCTACTGCAGCTTGAAAAGTTACGTTTATGCTATTTCCTTAAAGCCAACGAGAACACTTGACATTTCTAGGAGGCTTTGAGGAGAGAACACTGGTTGTTCTCGTTGGTTGTGTAACTCTGCCAGGAATTTAGAATATTGTTAGAATCTTTATTACATTTCAGCCTGATAAGGAGACGAAATAGCTAATGAGTCCACTAAAAGAAAACTGCCAAGTAGCAAAGTTGGAAACTTTGGCCTTTCTTTGCCGTATAATAACATGCCCCAGGCACAGAAGGTTTAGCACATTTTTCCTTACTAAAACACAAAACAACAACAGCAATAACGCAATAAGGAGTCTTCAACTCCTCCCACCCCACAGCCCTGGGCTGTTCATCTGCAAGTCATTGTGTTAATAGCTTTTGTTTGTTTGTTTGTTTTTTAGCATTTGGTCTTTTCGCTTAGAAATCCATGGATTGGGGCAAGTCATGGGGAGCAGTGCTGTGCCTTTGCCTTTGTTGTGTGGAGTGACAGTCCCCGCAGCTGCAAGTCCTCACAAACCAGAATGGGCATGTTCCCGTGGAAAGGGAAGGGTTGTCTGCCTGGAAGAACCAGTCACCTCTAGTGGCTGGGAATGTTTGTGCTTACCCACAGGGCATGGGAATGTATGTGCTTACCTAGCCCAGAAGAGCTAGAGAGAAGAGCCTAGGTATTAAGACAAGGAGACTTGTGGCAACTCCAAAGGGTCCCCTCTGGTTCTGGAGTGGAACTTACTAGAAATGAAAGGGAAGTTAATAGCTCCCTCATCAGGGATCTCAGTGTGTGTTTATGTCCAGAAAATCAAGGTTCTGGGTGCTGTGATGGCAACTGTGCTGAGTGTGGCTGTCTGAACGCACCAGGGCTCATTCGCTGAGCTTTTGTTCCACCTTCCATGTCAGTTTGGAGGTTTGTTTCTTCAAGCAATTACGTCAGGTTCATTATTTTTCTTGGGCATAGAATACACTTCCATCCCACTTGTTGTGGTTTGAATATGTACTCCAAAAAGCATGTGTGGGAAACTTAGGCCCCATGCAACAGTGTTGGGAGGTGGGGCCTAATGGGAAGTGCTCAGGCCATGAGGACTCTGCTTTCGTGAATGGAGTAATGCTGCTATTCCAAGGGAGTGAGTTCTTTACAAAAGGACAAGTTTGGGCCCCTTTTCCCACTTTCTTGTCCTCTCTTGCCCTTCCACCTTCTGCCATGGAGTGACGTAGCAAGAAGGCCTCGCTAGATGCTAGTCCCTCGACCTTGGACTTTCCAGTCTCCACAACCACAAGCCAATAAATTCCTGTTGATTATAAAATTACTCAGTCTGTGATATTCTGTTAGAGCAGCACAAAACAGACTAAGACACTATATCGTCCCTGGCTTTGAAGGGTTGCAGCTGATGTGGCTCCGCTGACAGACACAAAGGCCCTCTTCTGAGTTAACTCATCTCTTGCAGCATCTGAGCCCACTCTTTAGTGGACTCCTGGATAACATGCCCTCCTGTTTGCCTCTTGCTTTGGTCTCTCCCCACAACCCCTTCTCTCTGTTTCATCCTTACAGGCTGTGGAGCCATGAAGGGCTTAGGTCTTGGCTTCTCCAGAGACTCCTGTCCAGTTCCTTGTCCTTAAATGTCATCTTAGTGCCAATAGCTCCAGGTATGTATCTGCATACTGGCCTCTCCTTGAGCACCAAGCACATGACTAACTGCCTTCTGTTTTTTTTTTTCTTTAGAGACAGGGTCTCACTTTGTTACCCAGGCTGGAGTGTAGTGGCATGATCACAGCTCCCTGCAGCCTTGACCTCGTGGGCTCCAGGAATCCTCCCAAGTAGCTGTGACCACAGGCTTACGCCACCATGCCTGGCTAATTTTTAAACTTTTTGTAGAGAAGGAGTCTCACTATGCTGCCCAGGCTGGTCTCAAACTGCTGCACTTAAGTGATCCTCCTGCCTTGGCCTACCAATGCATTAAAATTATAGGCATGAGACCCGGCACTTGGCCCCAACTGCCATCTTGACACTGCTATTTGAAAATCCAATCAGGATCTCATATTTAATGTGGCCAAAAAGAGTCTTAATTTACCCCCAAGCTTCCAAACTTGCTCCTTCCTAGTCTTTTCCATCTCAGTAAATGACTCAAGCCCAGCAGGCAGCCCTTGCCCTTGATTCTGCTCTTTTCCTTGCCTTCCACATACAATAAACCCTCACATTGTCCTGCAGGCTTCACCTTCTATTTCAAAATACATTTTGCATCCGTCCACCAACTCAGTGAGAGGCCACTGGAGGTTCTTTGTGACCTTGACCAGCCATTCCAGGAGGGAGCAGCATGGGGATGGGGTATAGCCGTGCAGGAGCTGGAAGCATAGATAGCACAGATAGCATCTGCGGACAGCACTGTTTGGTGCATAACGGAAAATGGCAAAATAGGGCTATTGGTGGAGGAAAATGTGAGGTCAATACAAAATGAAAATTTAAAAGACCAACATAGAGCATGTTTTCTTGCTATTGGAATGGTCTGGTGGAGAGGGGACACAATGGTGCAGGAAAAGAGGCATCTCTGAGAAGATGGTGGTGGGGGATGCAGAGTTTAGCACCTGGAGAAAGGGCTGCTCTGCTTCACTGTGTCCAGAGGTGCCTGGTGCATGGAAGCCCAGAAGTCAGGGATTGGGGGCCGATGATGGACAAGACAGCCATTGCCTGCCGGCTTTAGTTTTCTCCCTGAAGGGCAGCTTGTGGGTGGTGGTGGAGGGGGCTGTGAGGCTGAGGACAGAGGCTTTGTGCAATGGTTGCTCTGGAGAGTGGGAGAACAAACTCTTTAGGAGAAGAGAGAAAACCTTCTGGGCAAGGAGAACGCTTGTTTTGGGTTTTGCAGTCTTCCATAAGTCACCAGGCACAGCATACTTGTAATTCCCAACTTGCCTGATCATCTTAGCGGTGGTGGTCCCTGGGTACTGCAGGCAGGGTGAACACGACAGGGTTGGGCGGTCCCGGGTCAGGCCCAGGACACAGTAGCAGTGGGCATGGGGGGAGGGGGAGCCGCCACGCTGGGCAGCAGCCAGAGGGGCTCATTAGGAAAAGAGGGAGAGAAGAAAGGAGGCCAGGATTAAGTAGAAAAGGGAGTAGATGTTCCTCCAGAAAAGAATGTTCCAAGTATTTTATTTATTTTTATTTTTAACATGGGCTCCCTGGTGAGAACTTCTGGTTCTAGCTGTTGTTTTCTTTGCTTCTGTCAATACGCTCTGGAGTTGAATTTGCAGATTGAACTGTTGTGCTCTGTGGGTGGGGATATGGAAGCACAAGGCTGTCTCTGACAACGGCGTCACGCTGGCCGCTGTCCCTCCTACCCGGATGGGCCCTGCGCTGGGCCGGGAATTCTGCCCCCAGGGCTGATGTGAGGACAAAGTTCTTCACTTATCTGTTATGAGTTTTCACCATCAACTACCCCCGTTCTTCTTTTGGGGTGAGAGATGGGACTTGTCTTGGAAAGAAGGCTTTGCTTTGCCCTTGGGAAGGTGGAGAGTTGAGAAAAAGAATGTGACTGGCTGGGCTTAATGGTGCGAGTTGGTTTTGTGTGCTCTAGGGTGAGAAGTCTGTTTTTCCCATGGGTTTTGTCTTTCTGGTCCAAGAACTTGAGGACCTTGCTAGAAGAGCGTTCCAGCCAGATTCTCTCTTCACCTGCTTCTGGAGTTTGGGGTTGAGCAGCCTGGAGGGCACAGAGCCTTGGCATCCATGGTTCGGGGTTCTGCAAATGGGCCAAGCCCACTCTCAGAGCTGTGCAGGTGAATCCAACAGTGCCTGTACCCTGCCTGCTCTGGAAATGAGGCCCCTGGAGAAAGGAGGCCTGGACTCTGGAGAGGGGACACCAGTCCTGGGGCCTGGCCAATAGACAAGGACACAGGGATCTTTGATAAACAGGGTTTGGCTTTCTTCTCAGAGTTGTGATTTCTTGCCTGGTTCCCATGAGCCCCTGGGAAGCTGGACCTGGAACACTGGAGCCTGGTATTCTCTGTTGTGGGGAATCCAGGGTGAAGTGTGGCCACGCCTTGGGCTATCCTGGAGAGCTACAGCGCGGGAGAAGCTCGTGGAGTTCTGTGACACAGTGACTGGCCAGGAAGCCCAGAGCAAGAGGCGACAAGACACAGCCAGATCAGGGAGAAGGCCTGCCAGCAATCCAGACATCTATGCCGTGAGCTTTCTGCAAGACCTCAGGCAGTGCTCCGGAAGGCCACCTCTGGGACGGTGGGGTCCTACAGGTGGGCAGAGCTGGGTTTACTTTTGCAAGATCATATGTTCAGAGGTAAAGCCCATGGGGGTGAAGACCTGGCAGGTGCATTCCACCAATCTGGCCATGGGAGGAAGGACACCTGTGCTTTTTCTGAGTGGCCACGTGTTTTTGTGGCTCTAGGAGTCAGGGTTAGAGCCAGATTAAGAAAAAACAGAACCCCAAATGCTGTGAATTTCAGGCTTCTTTGGCCATTCAGGTAAAAAATAACCTGTGCCAAGTGGATCAAGCTTGATGTGGGTGTGAGGGAAGCAGCATGGGGCTGTCATTTCAATCAGGGCACAAACACTGGAGAGAAAATAAATACTTTAGAAGGCACTTGACCTTTTAATGTGGAGTTCTAAAAATGGAGATTGAACACAGTGATGCTTAATAGAGGCAAAGAGAGCCAGGCTGCTATCAGATTCTTTCTGCCCAAGAGTCTGGCTCCCCTTCCTGGCATTAGCAGGGCAGCCCTGTTACCTGAGTGAGTACAAGAAGAGCTGTTACCTGGATGAACCTGAGAACAGCCCTATTACCTGGGTGAACCCAAGAACAGCCTGTTATTTGGATGAACCTGAGGATAGTTCTCTTACCAAGGTGAGCTGGGAATAGCCCTATTATATAGGTGAACCTGAGAACAGCCTGCACCTGGGTGAATCTTAGAACAGCCCTGTTACCTGGGTGAAACTGAGAACCCTGTTACTTGGGTGAACCTGTGAACAGCCCATTACCTGGGTGAACCTGAGGACAGCCTGTTACCTGGGTGAACCCGAGGACAGGCTGTTACCTGGGTGAGTCTGAGAACAGCCTGTTACCTGGGTGAACCTGAGAACCGGGTTACCTGGGTGGCAGCTCTCCTGTTGGTCAGAGGAGCTGAGGCTGGGCGGGGCACCCTCTTGTTGAGTACAGACGGTTTTGTTTCTCCTCCTTGCTTTGCTTTGTTACTATGTTAATCTCTTTCTCTGTATATTTTAGCAGCAAGTGTATTCTCCTGGTTAGAAAACAAGAATCTCTTGCCCAGCTGGGCCTTGTCCAAACCCTAACATTTTCTTTAAACTTCTTTCAAAGCGTTGGGTTGCAGTCTGTGGTGTGGGACGTCCCTCATCCCAAAGCACTCTCCTGGCCTAGGGGAAGAAAAGATGGGAAGGGCTGCTCTCCTTCTGGTCCTCCTTTCTCTGAAGTCCCTCTCACCCTGCAGGGAGAGCCGGCCATGCATGTCCTGCTGGGCTAGACCTCAGTGATTTTGTGTTTTTTTTTTTGAGACGGAGTTTCGCTCTTGTTGCCCAGGCTGGAATGCAATGAGGCAATCTCGGCTTACCGCAACCTCTGCCTCCCGGGTTCAAGCGATTCGCCTGCCTGAGCCTCCCGAGTAGCTGGGATTACAGGCATGTGCCACCAAGCCCAGCTGATTTTGTATTTTTAGTAGAGACGGGGTTTCTCCCTGTTGGTCAGGCTGGTCTTGAACTCCTGACCTCAGGTGATCCACCCTCCTTGGCCTCTCAAAGTGCTGGGATTACAGGCGTGAGCCACCAAGCCTGGCCGACCCCAGTGCTTTTTGGAGTCACGTGGGGCCTGTGCAATCAGAGGGCCTTTTGTGGGGAGTTATCTGTATACAATGGGCTTTCTTTTAGGCAAAATTTTAGCACATTTTAATGGGAAAATTCTGTCTGAAAGTATGCCAACTAAAAAAATCAGATTGTATAGAGTGGATAAAAATACCCCGGCTATTCAGCCAGATGCCAGCCCTCCTAGTCCTTATGGCTCCAGGGAGAGTCCCATTTGCTGGGCACTGCCTCCTTTCCAGCACCAGGAAAGTGGGGGGTCAAAGGCCGTATGTCCTCTGACTGCCTTTTTCTGCAGGCAAACTAAAAGTGACCTGAGTGCTCGGCCAGGGGCATGTGGAAGGGACTGGGAGTAGCCCTTGGACACCAAGGTCCAGTGGAAGGGAAGGCTGGCCACGCTGCTGCAAGGTGTCCCAGACTCAGCCTGAGTGTCAGGCCCCTCTCCTCCCTCCCTCTCTCCCTCTGCTTCCCTTCTCTCCTCCCTGCTGCGGGGGCCTTTTCCTCTCTAAGGATGCTGGGATTTTGAACTTGGGATAGAGAGGTGAGCCGCTCTTTGAGCTCTGTTGAGTTGATCTCTGCATCTGCCTATGTTCAAGACTGTTTTCATTGACTGTCTCTGTGGCACCACCAGCCATAGGATGGGATTGGCTCTTTTGTTTTCATTCAGATTTCATGACTAATTTCTGCACTATCGATCACCCCCCACAAGCTGGTGACTCACTCTCTCATCAAGGAGGCCGGACCCCACATCCCTCTGCCTTTTCTGGTCTGTTTACGCAGCACTGACAGAGGAGGTGAGAAATCCAGTGAGCATTTTTCTTTCTGAGTCAATTGTCTCACGAAGAAAGAAGCTGGGAAGCAAGTGAACATCCTTTTCTCAAAGTCTGGAAAATGACAGGAGCCTGCCGTGCTACGTTCTGTGGCCAGCCTTCCCTTCCACTGGACCTTGGTGTCCAAGGGCTACTCCCAGTCCCTTCCACATGCCCCTGGCCGAGCACTCAGGTCACTTTTAGTTTGCCTGCAGAAAAAGGCAGTCAGAGGTGAAGTGTGAGTAGAGCAGGTGTCCTCCTAGCTCATGGTAATCTCAGGCCGCTCTTGTCTGCAGAGGCCCAGGGAACTCTGAGCCAAGTATCATGTGTCTGCAGACGCATCCGCAGCAAGGGATAGCTCAGATGCCAGCAGCTTCCGGTGTGCTCAAGGGTGCTGGCCAGGGCCAGAAGGGAGGCAGCTTCCCAGTGCTGGCAGTGACTTACAATGTATAACTCTGTGAGCAAGCCATGGGGTGGTGCCCCTGTTGGGGTCCCTGCCTCTTTGTCAGGGAGAGTTTGTCACCCTCATTCCCATAAGAGGGCCTCAGGCCTGACCACAAGATGGGTGTGGCAGTGCAGAGAGCATGTTGGCAACTCAGAAATGGGAGAGAGGTCAGGGTGAAATGTGACCGCAGAGGTGTAGGCCGCCCCTATTTGCAGCTTACCCTTGACTGAGATTTTTTTTTCTTTTCTTGAGATGATGCCTAGCTCTGTTACCCAGGCTGGAGTGCACAGGCACGATCTCAGCTCACTGCAACCTCTGCCTCCCAGGTTCTAGCCATTTCCCTGCCTCAGCCTCCTGTGTAGCTGGGATTACAGGCACCCACCACCATGCCCGGCTAATTTTTGCATTTTTAGTAGAAAAAGGGTTTTGCCATGTTGACCAGGTTGGTCTTGAACTCCTGACATCAAGTGATCCTCCCGCCTTGGTCTCTCAAAGTGCTGGGATTATAGGAGTGAGCCACTGCACCCAGCCTTGACTGAAATTTTTAAAGAGAATGCAGGCCGGGTGCGGTGGCTCACGCCTGTAATCCTAGCACTTTGGGAGGCCGAGGTGGGCAGATTGCCTGAGCTCAGGAGTTTGAGACCAGCCTAGGCAACACGGTGAAACTCCGTTTCTACTAAAAAAAAAAAAAAAATTAGCCGGGCGTGATGGCCTGTGCCTGTAGTCCCAGCTACTCAGGGGGCTGAGGCAGGAGAATTGCTTGAACCTGGGAGGCGGAGGTTGCAGTGAGCTGAGATGGTGCCACTGCACTCCAGCCTGGCGACAGAGTAAGACTCCATCTCAAAAATAAATAAATAAATAAATAAATAAATAAATAAATAAATAAATAAATAAATAGAATGTGTTTGAAGTCCTTGTGATGAATTTAGGACAGTAAGCATGTTGATAGATCTGCCGGGCTACAGTTCAAATGCTGTTGAGTTACATCCAATAAACAGTTGAGCTGGTTCTCTCCAACCCTCCAGAGGAATAAAGCCATTGCTTGATGCTGGGTTCTCACTGCCTGTGCCGTGCACCCCTCTGGCAGCGTGGTGAAGCTTATGGATGCCTGATCAGAATGATGTTTCTAATATATGAAATAAATAAAATAAATGATATAGTTTGGATGTGTGCCCCCACCCACCCCCCAAATCTCATGTGGAATTGTCATCCCCAGTGTTGGAGGAGGAGCTTGGTGGAAGGTGATTGGATCATTGAGGTGGATTTCCCTCTTGCTGTTCTCATGATTTTGAGTGAGTTCTTGTGAGATCTGGTTGTTTAAAAGTGCATAGCATCTCCTTCTTCTCTCTCTCTTTTCCTCCTGCTCCGGCCATGTGACATGCCTGCTTCTTCTTTGCCTTCTGCCATGGTTATAAGTTTCCTGAGGCCTCCCCAGAAGCAGAAGCCTGTACAGCCTGCAGAACTGTAAGCCTATTAAACCTCTTTTCTTTGTAAATTACAATCTCAGGTATTTCTTTATAGCAGTGTGAGAACAGACTAATACAATAAAACACATGGGATGGGTACTTTCTAAAGATAGTGTGACAGTGTCCGCCAGGTCACATGCTTTTCTCTCATCTGAACTTGTCACTCCACCACCAAGTCCATTTCTCTACCTCCTGGAATTCAGGAAGCCCTGAGAATCCCTGGACCAATAGAATAAGAAGGGAGTGGTGGTGTAGCAGCTCTGAATGTAGCTCTTGACCGTCCCAGCACCTCTTCCCTCTTTGTGAGAAGCAGGCTTGTGTAAGAAGCATGACTGCCTAAGACCACCACACTGTGGGAAGGCCAAGGCCTGTGTAATGAGGCACCATGTTCAGAGGAAGACCAAGGAGCACCAAGGAGGCAGAAGACTGAGTGGAGAGGAATATGCAGGGGATGCTGTGTGGTCAGAATCAAGCTTCCCAGGTGAGCCTCCCTCAATCTCCTGATCCACAAAACTGTCAGCAAAAGAAAATGGTTGCTCTAGGCCATTAAGTTTGTTTTTATTTTGTTTTCTTTTTGTTTGTTTGTTTTTGGAGGGGGTGGTGGTGTCACTCAGCAATAGAAAACCAGAGCACAGGATTATCAAGGAAATGAATTCTATTAAATTACAAGAGGTGATGGTTAATTTTATGCGTCAACTTGACTTGGCAATGGGGTGCCCAGATATGTGGTCAAACATTATTTTGGTTGAGATTAACATTTGCATCAGTGGACTGAGGAAAGCAGGCTCTTCCTAATGTGGGTGGGCCTCAGCCAATCCATTCAAGGCCTGAATAAAATAAAAAGGCAGCCCTTCCCTTGAGGAAAGGAAAATTCTTCCCATCTTGTGGCCTTTGGTTTGGGATTTTTTTTTTTTTTAATTGAGAGGGAGTTTCACTCTTGTTGCCCAGGCTGGAGTGCAATGGTGTAATCTCAGCTCACTGCAACCTCCACCTCCCAGGTTCATGCAATGGCGCAATCTCGGCTCACTGCAACCTCTGCCTCCCGGGTTCAAGCAATTCTCCTGTCTCAGCCTCCCGAGTAGCTGGAATTACAGGCATGCACCACCACACCCGGTTGATGTTGTATTTTTAGTAGAGATGGGGTTTCTCTATGTTGGTTGGGCTGGTCTCGAACTCCTGACCTCAGGTGATCCGCCTGCCTTGGCATCCCAAAGTGCTGGGATTACAGGCATGAGCCACCGAGCTGGCTGGGACATTGGTTTTTTTTATTGCTTTTGGACATGAATGGAAAATTAGCTCTCCCTTGGTCTCAAGCCCTTGGCCTTCAGACAGTAACTGACACCATTGGCTGCCCCGGGGTCCAGCTTGCCCATTTGCCCCATGGGTCTTGAGGCTTGCCGGACTCTCTTTCTCTGTTTTTCCTTCTCACCACCACCCCCACCCCCACACCCTATTGGTTCTGTTTTCCTGACTAGTACACAGGTTAAACCAAGAATGCCAAAGAGAACTCTTAGAGTGTATGCACTTGATTCTCACTTATCAGCAGGCAAGAACAGTAGTCAGAAAATACAGTTGTGCATTGCTTCACAACAGAGATACGTCCTGAGAAATGCATTGTTAGGCAATTTTGTCATAGTGCAAGCATCCTGTAATACACTCACACAAACCCTGATGGTAGAACCTGCTATGCACCCAGGCTATAGGGTTCATCCCATTGCTTTTAGGCCATAAACCTGTACAGCATGAGACTGTACTGAGTACTGCAGGCAACCAGACACAGTGGTAAGTATTTGTGTATCTAAATCTATCTAAATGTAGATAAGGCAGTAAAAATATGGTATAAAAGATAAAACATGGTCCCCCTCCATAGGGCAGCTCATTAAAAACACCATTGTATATGCAGCCTGTCCTTCACTGAAATGTTGTTGCATGGTGCTTCACTGTACTTAGCACCTCAAATAGGTAGAGATGTGTGCAGGTCTTGGGACAATAACAGGAACTCTGAGACAAGATTCCTGCCCTTTAGGGAGCTTTATATCCTGCTTAGAAAACCCATACGACATGAGTTAATGATGCACATAGATGCATAGGAGAGAGGTAAAAGGCCAGCCCCCCCCCCCCCAATTCCAAGCTTCAAGAATTTTGAACCCCGGGCCAGGGTTTCAGGGCAGCTGGATCACTTTCCCTGGAAGGATGCACTGTAGCAAGCTGGAGAGGCTCCCACCACCCAGGAGAGTGACTGGTGGTCTTTTAGCAGCAGAGATGGCTTGTCTGCAAACATAGTGAAAGATGCAGGTTGTTTATGTCCCTGGGGCAACCCCTGCCAACAAAGGGACAGGTGCCAGTGGAGAAGGGTCAGCCTCCTCTAGGAGAACTCTGGGAGACTTTCTATGGGCATCCCAGGAGGCCCTCCAGGGCCATGCCTGTCTGCTCCCAGCAGTGACCTTGACCAGGCAGTTCCATAACCTTCTTTCCTGAGCACTCCCCCTGGTCCCAAGAAAACTAGCTGATGGCCGAAGAAGCTTTGCTTCCATTCTTCTGTCTGGGCTGCATTCCCATGGGCATTCTTGGAGAGAACATCCATGTCCATGTTTCAACTTTGCACGTCTCCAGCTTGCATGTTGCAGAGATTTGTAGACTCCATCTTCTACCACTGCTTTTGCTACTACTCCTGAGGGCAGCTGCTATTGTAGGCCTGCTAGGCACTGGGTGCTTCACTTACATGATCTCTAATCCGCTCTGCAGCTGAGCAAGGCAGGTGCGAGAGGTTCCATTTAACAGAGCAGCCAACTATTTAACGTACCACTGCTGATCCCCGAGCCCCGTCTGCCCCAGAGCTGGTGTTCTCTGTAGCTCTCCCTTGCTCAAGTGCTGCCTGCCATGTGCAGAGCATGGGTTCCCAGCTGGATGAGGCATCAGCCTGTACCTTTGGTATGGGTGCAGTTGGCTACACACTTGTGCTGACCACTTGCTGTGCCAGAGGGGATTTCTGATACTGCCAAGACTTAGACAGCAACATGCCGTCCCATTATTGAACAGGGATGCTTTCTTCCAGTGTCACTCAAAGAAGCAGCAAGACTCTGTCTTAACATGGCCTGCTGTTGCTATTATTTCCCTCGAAGCCATGAGACCCTGGATGAGAGCAGCAGCGGGGCATGTGAGTTAACATCGCATGCTTTCCTGACTCCACTGCCCCACTCATGGTAAGTATCCAGTATGTGTTGTCCAAGGCATGGTTGCATTTTTCATATCTTCCGTTTAACTTTCTTGTTGACTGTGGTACATCAATCCAGTTTGATTTTTCATTGCGCACAGAGGTCATAGCATAGCTTCTTGCACTTGTCCTTCTCTGAATGGAAGCCACTTGGATCCTCCAGGTGTTTCTCCAAGGGGCAGGGCTTTCAGCACAGAATCAACAGGACAAACCATCTGGAAAGCCCGGGGGCGTGTTCCACAGCATGTATGAGCAGAGCTGCAGTAAACGGTGCCTCCTTGTCTGCCCATCTTAGCTGTTCAGCTGACTTCTTGCTGTCTCCAACTGTCTTCTCTATCTCATCCTGATGACTCCTTCCCACAACTCTTTCCCTGGCTGCCGCACCGGTTCAGCTGCAGCCTGCATTCACAGTTACTTACACAGGGACTTTCTTGTTTCCGAGATGGCCAAATTGTCTTCTGAAATTTACCTCCATGACTCTGGTTATATATTTTGGTTCCTAGTGGGTGCCGACATCACAGTGGGCTGATTAGATGGTTCGCACTACTTGTTGGCAGGCCTTCGAGCCTCCTGTGCAGTTTCCCGAAAATATTCCATCTGCAGGTGGGAAGCCCAAGCCCCTGGGCAAATTATGCCATGAGTGTGTCTTGGCAGTTTTTCTGGGTTCAAATGACTTGTGCCATGGTTCAAACATTCCCTGGGGATTGTCTGGATCTGAGCTCCTGGTGGTGGGAAGCCAGCCTTTGGTGCCAGCCTGGCCCAGCACCATCCCTTGACTCCCAACCCCACCAGAGGGTGAGGACTTGGTGTGAGCAGGGACACAGCAGGTCCCAGGAAAGTCTGCTGAGTGAATGGGTGAATGAAATAGTCTCAGCCCTGTATGTTATTCCCTCCTTGCCCCTACTCAGAACTCCTCCTCACTTCCAATCAGAACTTGTGCCTCTTTGCCAGAAGGTCAGCCCTGGTGATTCCTGGAGTTCATGCCTCCTGTCGCGCCGTGGTTCTGTGGACTGCTGGCTGTTGTGGGGAGCTATCTTCCTGGTGAGCTTTGCAGGGCAGGGTCCCAGCAGGAGAGCAGAAGCAAGATGTATGGCGCGGAGGAGGGATTCTTTCCAGGGGTTAGACCCCGCGGGACCATGGGGGAGCTGGGCAGGAAAGTACAAGAGGTGTTGGAGGATCTGAGAAAAGGCATCAACCAGCCTTTCTGAATCCCTGGCCTGTGGCGAGAGAGGCAAGTCAGAGCAAGGGGCATGGGGAGGGGAGTAGGCGGAGTCTATGGAGTGCCACCACCTCTAGCATCAAGTCCAGGCTCAATGTCTGCTGCTGGGCCTGGGGCCCCTTCCGGTCAGTGGGAAGGGTCAGGCCCAGAGGAGGGAGGGCAGCTCTGTGTTTGCTTGTCACTGTAGAGGCCATGACAACCTTCAGGGTACAAACTGCTGCTTCACTTCCATTTTGCAAATCTCAGGCAGAATCCCTCTTTTGGCCAACTCTCTACATGGAAGAGGGTTCTGGAAAGATAATCCCAGTTACATCATGTGTGACCCAGGTTCATCACGTAATACTAACTGCTGTGGCTGCATCTCAGATTTCTTTGTGTGCCGTTGAGTGTTTTACCCAAGGCAGACACAAATGAGTGATGGGGAGGAAACAGGCTAAGGGGGCAAATGCAATGCTTTTGTTGACCCAGCCTTCATTATGGGTTCACTACTGATCGCCATACCAGCAAATGCTGCCTCCTGCCCCAAGGCCATGACAAGGAGAGCTTGAAAGCAGTCTGTCCATTTCCAAAATATTGTCATTTCAAGAATAATGTGTAAATGGCATCATATAGTGTGGAACCTTTTGGGATTGGATTTTTTCACTCAGCATAATTCCCTGCAGATTCATCCAAGTTTTATGTATCAACAGTCCATTCTGTCTAATGGCTGAGTGGTGTTCCACAGTCTGGGTGTGCACAAAGTGTTTAACCATTCACCTGTGAACTGAAGGACATCTAGGTTGACGATTACACATTTTTGACTACTACAAATAAAGCTGCTGTGAACATTCATGGTGCAAGTTTTTGTAAGAATGTAAGTTTTCATTTCTCCGAGATAAATGCTCAAGAACACCACTGTACGGGTGTTGCATATTTAGTTTTATGAGAAATGACTAAACTGTTTTTCAGAGTGGCTGCACCAGTTTACAGCTCACCAATACTTTATTATTCTTAAAATAAAATATTACTGAGTTAATTGTTGGGGAGGACAGTGGTGGATGTGGCCATAAAAGGTGAGCAGGAGGGATCCTTTGGGTGACGAAAATGTTCAGTATGTTCAGTATCTTGACTGTGGGGGTGAATACACCAATGTACATGTGAGAAGATTGTATAGAACTAAACACACACACGAACACACACACACACACACACGAGTCCCTGTGCATATATAACTGGGCAATCTGAACATGACACGTGGGTTGCATCAATGTCAATACCTGATGGTGAAATTGTATTCTAGTTTTGCCAAGATGTAACCACTGGGAAAACTGGGTAAAAGTAACTGCATGTGAATCTACAATTATCTAACAATTTAAAAAATTAATTAACGAGTGTCTAAAATATATGATATTTGTTAAAAGGCAAGCCTATGAAAAACATGATACATTATTAAGAGTTAGGCAAATGTTGTTGTTACTTGCTTTTCTGCTTTTGGGGGCCAAGTGCTGGTTACTAAGATTCCCAGCCTCTTCCGAAGGCCGTCCTTCCTCCACACAACTGCAAGAAGAGGCCTTTTCAGTGTAGATCCTTACTTTACCCCTCCAACCCGGGCCCATTTTAGGGAATAGAAAAGCAATTTGGAAGAATTAGACTGAGGGACCCGTGCCTCCAGCAGATGGGCCGGTGGAAGAGCAATCAGCGCTGTGGGAGATGCTGTGGGGAGGAGCGTGTCTGCGAGGAAGGACTGCTGGCTTCAGCACTTTCCGATTAGAATTTCATGATGGAATACTTGGCACACCAATGCTAAAAACCAAGTGTGAAAAAAATCACCCCAGAACCTACTAGAGTGATACTGTAGAGGATCTGTGGGCTGGACCGCCACTGCCCTGTATCTGCATGGAGAACTGATATCCCATGGCAGGGCCACTGGGTAGTGGCTGGTGCTAAGTGGGGGCGTGGGGTGCGTTCCTTGGTTCATTTTCCACTGATGTTTTGGAAATTGGGCTCCATAAGAGCACCCAGAAGTGCTTATTAAGAACCACCTGTGCTCTGCTGGTTCCTGAGGTGCCAGATTCCCTCCAGGGAAATGTTGACCTTTATGATAGACTATCTTATGACCAAAAGCTTCGCAGCATTAAAATGTGATCCATCTCATTAGGTTATCCTATGAAGCCTATAAATAACTCTAGAAATGAGATCCTGTGACAGCTATTTATTTTCACCCTTACTATTTAACATAAATATTGGCTATTTATAGTCAGGTCATCAAGGTGGCCATTGCTACCCCCATCCTATTATTTCCCTCACTCTGACTTGGGAAGTGGAGACTTGAACCTGGAAGAGGGAGAGAGGTCCAGTGGGGGTGGCCCCCCCTTCTTGGAACCTGGTCTCCTTAGGGACAGAAATTTTCCTACCCCATTTATACTCTGGTTATCTTGCTGAGAAGCCTGTTGAGACTTCTCCATCTTGGCATTCTTATATGTGCATGATGTTTTCTCTCCCAGTACCTTTGAATTTGAAAGAACCATGAAGGCTCTGAGATTTTACCCTTCTTGCAAGCTAGCAATCATTTTCACTGGTGCTGGCAGAAGACAGGAGATTCCTGGGTCAGAGACAAAGGACAGTTTGTTACTGACAGCAATAAGAGTAGCCAAGGTAGCTGCACTTTTGTGCTGGTTCCCCGAGCCCCAGTTCCCCCAGGGCAATGTGAAGAGGTTCAGGTGATGCCTGCATGTGCATCGACTGCAGGAGAGGAAGCCTGAACTCAGGGAACCCAAAGTTTCTGTAAGCAGGTGTGAAAGGAAAATAAAGACTTGGGACCCCAATTACTCTGTCAAAGGGAAAAATTAAGCTAAAAGCTGAGTCATGCAAGAAACTATCTTTCCTTTTGTTCCTAAGCAGACAGCTATAGATGAAAGGTAAAATATCTGCAATGTGTTTTTCTGAATTAACTCCTCCCTGAAATTGTGCAAGCGATGGCCTAGTCTCACCTCTACTGCTACCAAGCCATGTGGCTGTGTGTTGCAGCCATGGATAAATGACATTTGGCTCTTCCTTGAGGAAAGACATGCTGTTGGGCTGTGAGGAGCACACGTAGCTGACAGCCTCCAGCTGTGACACCTTCAAGAGCCCTTGCAGCATTTAAGCTGAGGCTGTATTTTTCTTAGGCAGTCCTCAACCAATGCCTGAAGATGACAGGGCAACAAGGCCTGGACATCTCTGCCCACTGTAGGGCTTCTCTATGTTCTCTCTGTGCTGGAGCTTCCTGTGGGCCTGGCGAAGACTTTCTCTTGGCTGCACCACCAGCTGAGGCTCTCCTACCCCACCTTTTTTCCTTCACTCTCACCTGTTAGAGGTGTCAGCCTGCACCATGGTGTGAAGGTTTTCTTTCTCTGGATATCTTGCTTTCTGTCCGCATATCTTAGGTGTTACTTCCAATAAATCTTTTGCACTTCAAACTCTGTCTTGGTGTCTGCTTTCCAAAGGACCAAACTGACACACTTGATAGAAACCACCACTCAACTGAGTGGATTAGAAGAATTATCTAATGAACGTGAGGCTGAGCGAGGTTTCCCCTAAGACTCCCTCTGAGCTCCTGTGGGGAATCTCTGAAGTATTGCCCATCTTAGGGATATTGTAACATCGACTTCCTAGTTCTTAAGTAACCTGTTCACAACCCATCAACTTCTTCCACAAACCAGGGACAGACTGTTTGAGCCCATGTCCATAGACTTCTAGAGTTGCTTTTTGCTCTTGCCGCTTAAGGGTTCAGCTCAAGGTTGCCTCCTTACCCAGGTCCCCCAATACCTTCCTCTTTCATTACTCTAGTTTGTAAATATCCACATCCTCTGTTAGATGGTAGCTTTTATGGATGTAGGATCCACATTGTTGCCAGTGGCCAGAACAATGCACACAGTGGGTGCTACATAAAAACTTGCTAAATGAATAACAAATGACAGATGCTCCAAATGACTAATTTGCTATGTCCTGAGTCTAAAAAATGATTCCAACTGGCTCCTTATACTCTTCAATTCTTTTTGCTTACTCCTCTCTCAAATGTCCTCAGGGAGTTATCCTATAAAACATTGTCATCCTTGTCTTAAAAATTAGCAGTATTACTTTGCACTCACAGTGAGTTATCAATTGTCACTCCTGCAGTGGAAGAGAATCTGAGTAACCTCCTAGTTGGTGACATTCAGGAGCTGTGGATGTCACACAACAGAATTTGTAGGCTCTGAAAAAAGGTTTATCAGTATCTATATGGGAGTCATTCCAGCCCAAACTGTGCTGAGACATGAACTTTCACGTGGTCACCTCTGGAAAAACCCACAAAGACGAGAAAGGAAGTCCTTGGCCTTAAGGACTTCCCCAGAGAAGAAACAGTTGGATTTGTTGGAACTCTATTTGTTGCTGAGACGTGAAAGTTCTTTGATCAGTCCGATGGCCATTTCTGAAACCACAGTGATCCTCCACTCCCCTGTCTTTTCCTGGAATGGGCCCTGATAATTTCAAAACATTCCTATTTTTTTCTGCAAGCCAACACCCTTCCTAAGTACACAATGTTTATGGGCAGTCAGACGGTTTGGCATATTTTTCAAACCTCTGAGGATGGCAAGTTCAAGTTGTCTGTGCTGTTATATGGCATATCTAATAATCCACACCTCAAGACTTGATTTTAAGGTTAGCAAGCCACGAGAATGCTCTTCGAATCCCCCTGCATGTTTCATCACCTCATCTCTATTTCCCTTTAACTATGGCCAGCCAAACTGTAACCTGAGATTAGGGTTGCTGTCAGAGAAAACAAAGGAAAATAAATAAATACATTGGCACAATGCCCCATACTACGATTTTGCAAGTCGTGGGTATGCTTGCTCGATGAAAAAATTCCCCATAACCAGTCATGACTCATTCCCACTTGCTGCTTGCATGGTTTGGGAACATAGTCTTTACTTATTTTTTTTCTATATTAACATGAAATAGCATCATTCAAGCTCATCATCAATACTTCGTTTCACAAACTTCCTGACAGCCACCTTCAGCCTTTTGATCGCTAATCTTGTGTTGCGTCACTACCATGATCATTACTAATGCTGAAGTGTTTGGGCTTTATTTTTCCTCTGCATTTAGTCAATTGTTTTAAATAAATAAATGATGCGATTATACTGTATGAATCGTTTAATATTCTGCCTTCTTTCCTCAGTTTTTTATTGTGAGAATTTCTCCGTTGCTGCTAAATATCTTCAACATATCACTTCTATTTTTTGTAAGATATTTATTATAGTATTATACCATGGGTCATAACTTATTTGGTCATCTCTTACGTTTTGACATTTAGAGTGTTGTTAAAATTATACTGTTATAAGTAATGCTACAATGAACCTCATGCGATATAAATCTCTGTGTAGTTGTTAGGATCATCTAGGCTTAAGGAACATCCTTTGTTGGACATCTTGTTCACATCCTTTGTAAGAGAACAAGAAATAAAGCTTTGTTGTGTTAAGCCACTGAGATTTTGGGGCTGTTTGTTATTAGCTGCATTTTGCATAGTTAGTCGGTGACCAGGCTGAAGAAGTGCCAGCTTTGCCATCCTCCCTCCAGAATTTGCACACAGATCCCAGAGTCAATGGGAACTCACAGGTGCCAGGCTTACCATGTAGGAAACTCTTTGTTTCCACCCACAGCCCACTGGCCCATGCCAGTCACCTGGCCCCATCTACCTGTGAAGGAGGGGGGTTTGTATTTTTCTATATACCCAACACAGAAGAGAACAGGATGTGCCTGGGCAATGATAACATCCTGCTTGTATGAGGGTATGGCTTTTACTTAACGTAGATGTCCTAGAATGGGAGTTATTGAGTTTTGCCAACTTATTTTTTTTCTAAGACACACCATTTTTATAGTTCCACCAGCTTGTTTTCTGCCCTTGTAAAGCCACAAATGTTACCACTTTATACTCTTTGCTGATCTAAGAGGTAAAAAATGCTATCTCATTGTTGTTTTCATTGCTCAAATTAAATCTTAAAGTTCTGTAGATGCATTATTATTTTGTAGATACATTATCATTATTATTGAGAGGAAAGATTATTTTCAGATGTCTGTTATTCATTTGCGTTTTACAAGTGTTCAGTAGAGTTATAAAACAATTACCCTGAAAATTCTCTGAGTATCTCATGCCCGTGTCACTGTTAGACCTTAAATATTTTAAAACAATCCTGGCAGCTCGGTGCGGTGGCTCATGCCTGTAATCCTAGCAATTTGAGAGGCTGAAGTGGGTGGATCACTTGAGGCCAGGAGTTCGAGACCAGCCTGGCCAACATGGTGAAACCCCGTCTCTACTAAAAATCCAAAAATTATTCGGGTGTGATGGCTTATGCCTGTAATCCCAGCTACCCAGGAGGCTGAGGCAGGAGAATTGCTGGAACCCAGGAGGCAGAGGCTGCAGTGAGCCAAGATTGTGCCACTCCATTCCAGACTGGACGACAGAGCAATAGAGGGAGACCCCATCTCAAAACAAACAAACAAACAAACAAACAAACAAACAAACAAACCCTGGCAATGGTCCTAGCACCACTCACCCTTGCTCTCCCTATGGCAGTATTGGCTCTGGAGTGCAGATCTGTCTCTGGGATCTTCCTATGTCTTGTAACTTACCTTGGGTCTCAGTTCCCTCACCTTAGCAAGGCTTTAAAAAAAAAAACTTCCAACAAAAAACCCACTCCCTATTGTTTGGGTCCTGTGAGAAGAATGGAAAGTTCAAGAATGTCCAGAACACTTCTGCAGACAATCTGGGTTGGATAGAAAGGGAATGGTGGGCCGGGCGCGGTGGCTCACGCTTGTAATCCCAGCACTTTGGGAGGCCGAGGCGGGCGGATCACGAGGTCAGGAGATCGAAACCACGGTGAAACCCCGTCTCTACTAAAAATACAAAAAAAAATTAGCCGGGCGTGGTGGCGGGCGCCTGTAGTCCCAGCTACTCAGAGAGGCTGAGGCAGGAGAATGGCGTGAACCCGGGAGGCGGAGCTTGCAGTGAGCCGAGATTGTGCCACTGCACTCCAGCCTGGGCGACAAAGCGAGACTCCGTCTCAAAAAAATTTAATACCAATAAATCCCATAAAAATTTAATTTTAGAAGACAATCTCAAAGAAACACTTGTGGATATATGTGAATCCATACTTCTCATTATAAGAATTTCAGAAACTAGAACTCTCAGATAGAGGTTAATTGCTAGTGAGCAACTCAGTGGATGAGAGAAACTACGGAATAGACACAGACTGATCTAAAGGCCAACTAAAAAATACGTGCATTATGTTCAAGCAGCAGACATGGAATATTTGTGGCAATTAACCATGTCCTAACCAGAAAACAAGTATTTATTAAACAAAAAGTTAGTAGTTACACAGACTCAATTTTTCTGATTATAATGAAATTATATTAAAAAATCACTTAGTATGTACATATGCATATATATGCATATATACATTTAGAATGGAGTGATAAAACATTATATTTTAAAACTTTGGAATTAGTTTGTTCCTGCATTGCTATAAAGAAATACCTGAGACTGGGTAATTTATAAAGAAAAAGGGTTTAATTGGCTCACAGTTCCACGGGCTGTACAGAAAGCATGATGCTGGCATCTGCCAGGCTTCTGGGGAGACCTCAGGAAACTTACAAACATGGCAGAAGGTGAGGTAAGGATCCAGCACTTCATGTGGCTGGAGCAGGAGGAAGAGAGAGACAGGAGAGGTGTTACACACTTTTAAACAACCAGACCTCACAATAACTTACTCACTATCATGAGAGCAGCACTGAGGGGATGGCACTAAACCATTCATGAAGGACCACTCCCATGATCAAATCACCTCCCACCAGGCCTCACCTCCAGCACTGGGGATTACAACTGAACATGAGATTTGGGTGGGGACACAGATCCAAACCATATCAGGAATGCAGCTAAACTAGTATTTGGAAGAAAATAAATATTTATTTCAGAGAAGAAGAAATGTTCAAACTTAATAGCAAAGCAGAAAACTCAGGAAGACATAAAATTTTAAAAACCAAGTAAAACTACAGAGTATAGAAGGATGAAGTCACAAGAAATAAGAGGAAAAATGGATGAAATAGAAAACAAGTACGAAATAGAGAGTCAACAAATCCAACAGCTGGTTCTTTAAGACAACAAATAAAATAGACAAATTTAGTCAACACAGATTGCAAGGGAGAAAAAAAAACCCAAATTGAGAAGGCATAAATAAACCACTCTAGGAATAACCAAAGGCACAGCATGAGAGACAGAGACTAAAAGTAAGACAGCAATAAGAATAACAGCAGCAACAAAAACTACAAAAACACAGAGAGAAGACAAATTACCTCCAAAAATGTAACTCAGCAAAACTAAAAAAAAAACTAACCTGAATAGATTTTAACTATTAAAGGAATGGGTTAAAAATCTGCTCTGGTTAATATCATACACAAAATGCTAGGACCAGATGTTTTCATAAGAGAATTCTACCAAACATTCAAAGAACAGTTATCCCAATATCATACAGAATGTTTCAGAGAATAGAAAGGAGGGCCTGCTCTCTGACTCATTTTCTGAGGCTACTTTATTTTTTATACAAAGCAGACAGGAAAGGGAAGGTCACCTTCTTTAGAAACCTAGGCATGAAAATCCTAATAGATACTAGCAGAGTCCAGCAGTTTGTAAACATAAATAGATCATGACAAATCTAAGTTATTTAAGGAATGTATTACTGGCTTTACATTTGAAAATTTATTAGTGTAATTCACCACATTAACAGTTTAAAATTCTACATCTATTTATAATACAAACTTATAGAAAATGGGGAAGAGAAACAAAGGGTTTTAACCTGGTAGAAAGCATCTACCAAATAAATGTATAGCCAGCAGCGTAAATGGTGAAACATTGCACAAATCTCTTTAAAGTCAAAAAAATCTGTGAATGTCTGCTATCATTCTTTTTATCCAATATTTTACTGAGCTACTGTCATAAGACATTAAAAGGAAATAAGTATAAGAATTTCCAAAGGGGAAGCAAAACTGAGATGATCTGTAGATGCTAAGATTGTTTACATAGAAAATCCAAGGGTATCTACAGACGAATGTTTAGAATCAGTGAGGATGTTTAGCCATCTCGCTGGATATGTGTAATATATATGAAAATCAATGTGTTATCTATTGCAGCAGATAACATAAAATGCAATTTAAGAAACATACCATTTATAGTGGCAACAAAAATATATGGTAACTAGGAATATAGCTAACAAAAGCCATGAAAGGTATTTATGAAGAAAATTTCAAAATGTTATTGGATTACATAAGAGGAGTACACAAAAAATAGATGAGGCAATGAAGATGTTCATGGATGAAGAGACTCACAGCACAAAGACCTCCATTTCCTCAAATTTTTCCAAGAATTCATTGAAACTTCAAACAATGTCCAACAAAAAACTTTTGGAAATGTAACAAGCTAGTCAAAAACTCACATGGAAGAAGAAATGGTAAAGAATAATCAGGACTCATCAAGGTGGGAAGATATGCTTACCACGTGTTTGGACTTCTTTAAAAAATAGATCAGAGGAACAGAATAGAGAACTTAAAAATAGACTTGTACATACATGGAAAATTAACAGGACAGAGGTGCCCTTATGAATCAATGAGAACATGACGAACAGCCTAGTCAGTACTGCTGAGGGAAGTGTTGGAAAAACAATTAGATTTCCCCCTTACACCACCACCAAACATAAGGTGGATTAAAGAACTAAAAGTGAAAAACAAAATGAAAAAAATTTGAAGTGTATATATAGGAGAAGGTATTTATAATCTAGAATTGACAAGTATTTCCCAAAACACAAAAGGCAAAATGATAAAACAAAAACTTTATTCATTTGGCTATATTAGAGGTAAAAACAAGCATAAAATGTGGAGGGCTGGGCGGGATGGCTCACACCTGTAATCTCAGCATGTCAGGAGACTGAGGTGGGAGGTCCGCTTGATCCCAGGCGTTCAAGGCTGCAGTGAGCTATGATCATGCCACTGTATTCCAGCTTGAATGTCAAAGTGAGACCCCATCTCTAAAAACAAACAAACAACCTCAGTGGAAATACAAGTTTTAGTCCAGGAGATAATATTTGCAAACATATAACTGACCAATAATTTACATTAAGATGTATAAAGAACTCTCTCAGTTTCTAAGAAAAAACCAACAATTCAATTGAAGAATGAGCAAAAGAATATAGGCAATTTACAGGAGACATATCCCCAAAGACCAACAAACATGAAAATCTGCTTGCTGTCACCGGTAATCAGGAAGATGAAAATTGAAATAACAAGTAGATTGGAAAAAGTAAAAGTTGGCAGTACTATATATGGGTGGGACATAGGGAGTCAGTAACTCTCTGACTTTGAGTGTAAGAGGGTGAATTAGAAGACCACGGTGATAGGCAATTTGGCAATATCTGGTTGGACATGCATCCCTTACTGAGAATTCCACTGCCAGGTGAAAACCTAGAGAAACTCATACAGATGCCCAGAGAGTCATGCTCTAGAATGTTCATAACAAGGTAGATTATGATAGTAGAAAATGCATAAACAATTTAAACATACATATACAGGAGAATGTGTCAATAAATTGTAATGAGGTCTATATAATGTGAACTGTTTTCCTTTTTTTATTTTTCCAAAAAAACTTTTATTTTAGGTTCAGAGGTACGTGTGCAGGTTTGTTATATAGGTAAACTTGTGTCATGGGGGTTTGTTGTACACAATATTTCATTACCCTGGTACTAAGCCTAATACCCAATAGTCATTTTTTCTGCTCCTCTCCCTCCTCCCACCTTCCATCCTCAAGTAGGCCCCTATATCTGTTGTTCCCCTCTACGTGTCCATGTGTTATCATGATTTAGCTCTCACTTACAAGTGAGAATATGCAATATTTGGTTTTCTGTTCCTGTGTTAGTTTGCTAAGAATAATGGCCTCCAGCTCCAACCGTGTTCCTGCAAAGAACACGATCTCATTCTTTTTATGGCTGCATAGTATTCTATGGTGAATATGTACCACATTTTCTTTATCCAGTCTACCATTGTTGGGCATTTAGGTTGATTCCATGTCTTTTCTATTGTAAATAGTGCTGCAATGAACATACACGTGTATGTGTCTTTATGGAACTATCTGTTTTTCTATTCAGTAAAATGAATGAATTAACATTGATAAGCCTCAAAAACGTAATGTTGACTAAAACAAATAATTTACAGAGGGATATTTACAACATGACAACATGTATAATTTTATAAGGCAAAATATTATGTATTGTTCATGGGTACATAATAAAGAGTAAACATATAAAATATGTGTGGGGCATATGAACTCCACAATTAGGGTGGCAGTTACTTTAGGGCGTGGGTAGTGGGGATGTGATTGGTGAGGAGTATTCAAGAGTCTTCTACTGCAATGTAAAACTTTATTTCTTATGCAATAAAAGACCTGTCTGAAGCAAATATGATGAAATCTTCAGCTCTTACAAAGTTTGGTAGATTATGGATTTTGTTATATTCTTTTCCTTTTTCTTGTTAAGTATGGGCACAATGCCATATAGCAAGTATCTAAAACTTACTCATTTTCTATAACTGAAACTTTATACCTCTTGAACAGCAACCCCTTCCATATCCTGCTCCCCCTGCCCCTGGCAACTACCATTCCACTCTCTGTTTCTATGAGTTTAACTCATATAAGTGGAATCATGCAGTATTTGCCCTTTCATGCCTGGCTTATCTAATTTAGCATAACATCCTCCAGGTTCATCCATGTTATCACAAATGGCAGCATCTTCTTTATTAAGGTGGGATAATATTTCTTTGTGTATATGTGTACCACATTTTCTTTATCCATTCATTTGTTGATGGACCTTTAGGTTGTTTCCAAACTGGCTGTTGTGAATAATGCTGCAACAAACCGATGGTATGGATATCTCTTTGAAATCCTGATTTCAATTCCTTTGGATATATACTCAGAAGTGGGATTGCTGAATCATGTAGTAGTTTCACTGTTAGTTTTTTGAGGAACCTCCATGCTGTTTTCCATCACAGCTGCACCAATTTACATGCCCACTAACAATGTACAAGGATGTCAATTTTTTCACACTGCCGCCAACACTTATCTTCTGTTTTTTTTTTTTTGATAAAAGTCATCAGAAAATGTGTGAGGTGTGAGGTGATATGATTGGCATTTCCCTAGTTATTCATGAGTAATGTTGAGCATCTTTTCATATACCAGTTCACTATTTGTATATTTTCTTTGGAGAAATATCTATTTAATTTTTTTGCTCATTTAAAAATTTTTTTGGGGGGTTATTGCATTGTAGGAGTTTCTTGCATATTTTGGATTTTAACCCCTTATAGATATATGGCTTGGAAATATCTTATTCTATTTCATAGTTTTTCTTTCCACTCTGCTGTGCGTCTCTTCTGCCGTGTGGAAGATCTTTAGTTTCATGTAGTCTCATTTGTCTACTTTTGCTTTTGTTGCTTGTGCTTTTGGTATCATATTAAAGTAATCACTGCCAAGACCAATGCCATGGAGTTTTTCCCGTACATTTTCTTCTAGGAGTGTTCTTCTAGGAGTCTTTAATCCATTTTGAGTTGATTTTTTGTATAATGTCAGATAAAGATTCGATTTTTTTCTTTTGCATGTGGATATCCAATTTTCTCAACACCATTTGTTGAGGAGACTATCCTTTTCCCATTGTGTATCATCAGCATTCTTGTCACAGGTCAGTTGAGTGTATGTGTGTGGGTTTATTTGTGAGCTCTCTATTCTGTTCCATTGGTCTGTATGTCTTTTTTATACTACTACCTTATCTTTTAATACTATGGCTTTGTAATATATTTCAAAATCAGGAAGTATTATGAAAGAAGATTTGTTCTTCTTTCTTAAGATTGCTTTGGCTACTCACGATTTTTCATGGATCCCACGAATTTTAGGATTGTTTTTTCTGTTTCTATAGAAAATGCTGTTGGGATTTTGATAGATTGCATTAAATCTGTAGACCACTTTGAGTCATATATTATTAATAGGAAAATTTTAACAATAGTAAGCCTTCCTATCCATGAACATAGGTTGTATTTCCATTTATTTGTGTCTTCTTTAATTTCTTTCATCAACATTTTGTAGTTTTTAGTGCATAAGTCTTTCCCCTTATTGCTTAAATCTATTTCTAAGTATGTTATTCTTTTTTATGATGTTGTAAATGGATATTTTTTCCTTAATTTTTTGGGGATAGTTTGGGGGAGAGTTGTTGTTAGGGGATACTAGCTGTATATGAAAAGACAACTAGTGTTTGTAGGTAGATTTAATATCCTGCAACTTTACTGAATTCATTTATTAGTTTTAGCCTGTGTGTGTGTGTGTGTGTGTGTGTGTGTGTGTGTGTGTGTGTGTGTGTAGTCTTTAGGTTTCTCTACATATATCATGTCAACTGTAAACATGTAAATTTACTTCTTTCTTTTCAATTTGGACATTTTTTTCTTCTTCTTTAGCAATTGTTCTGACTAGAACTTCTGGTAATATGTTGAATAGAAGTGGTAAGAGTGGGCATCCTTGCCTTGTTCCTAATCTCAGAGGAAAAGCTTTCAGTTTTTCAAGATTGAGTATGATGTTAGTGATGGGCTTTTCATATGTGGCCTTTATTATGTTGTGGTAAATTTCTTCTATACCTAGGTTTTCGAGAAGTTTTATCATGAAAAAGTGTTAACTTTTTCAAATGGCTTTTCTATTTCTGTTGAGATAATCATGTGATTTTTATCCTTTATTCTGGTAGTATGATGTATCACATTTATTGATTTGCATGTGTTGAATCATCCTTGAATTCCAGGGATAAATCCCACTTGATCATAATGTATGATCCTTTTAATGGGCTGCTGAATTCAATTTGCTAGTATTTTATTGAGGGTTTTTGCATCTATGTTAATCAGGAATGAATGTAAAAATACAGGATCTGTAGTTTTCTTGCAGTATCTTTGTCTGGCTTTGGTATTAAGCTAATTATAGCTTCTTAAAATAAGTTTGAAAATATTTCCTTTTCTTCATTTTTTGGGGAAGAGTTTAAGAAGAATGGGTCCTAACTATTTAAATATTTTGTAGAATTCACCAGTGAAGTCGTGTGGTCCTGGGATTTTGTTTTGGGAAGGTTTTTGATTACTGATTCAATCTTCTTAACTTACTATTAGTCTGTTTAGATTTTCTAATTCTTCATGATTCAGTATTAGTAGGTTGCATGCTTCTAGGAATTTGTCCCTTTTTTCTGGGTTATCCAATTTATTGGCATATATTTATTCCTAATAATGTCTTATAATTCTTTTTATTTCTATGGTATCAGTTGTAATGTCTCCTTTTTTATTTCTGATTTTATTTAATTGAGTCTTCTCTCTTTCTTTCTTAGTCTAACTAAGGGGTTGCCAATTTTATTTATCTTCCCCAAAACCAAACACTTGATACTAAAAATGTTTTAGTATGTGGATAAGGGAAAAATGTTTCGTTGATACTAAAAATGTTTTTCTGTTCTCTATTTTGTTTACTTCTGCTGTAATAATTATTATTTCCTTTCCTTTGCTCACTTTGGCTCAGTTTGTTCTAGCTCCTAGAGCTCTAAAGTTAGGTTGTTGATTTGAGATCTTTCTTTTTTAATGTAGGCATTTATTGCTATAAACTTTCCCTTATAACTGCTTTTGCTGCATCCCATAAGTTTTGGTTTGTTGTGTTTTCATTTTCATTTGTCTTGAGATATTTTCTTATTTTCCTTTCGATTCCTTCTTTTACTCAATGGTTATTCAATATTGTGTTGTTTAGTTTCTACGTATTTGTGAATTTTCCAGTTTTCCTTCTGCTACTGATTTCTAGTTTTATCCCATTGTGGTTTAAAAAGAAACTTGGCATGATTTCAATCTTCTTAAATTTGTTAAGGCTTATTTTTGTGCCCTAACATGTGATCTATCCTGGAGAATGTTCCATCTGAGCTTGAGAAGAATGTGTATTCTGCTGCTATTGGATGAAATATTCTGCACATGTTTATTAGGTTCATTTCGCATGTAGTATTGTTAAAGCCCACTGTTTTCTTATTGATTTTCTGTGTGGATGTTCTATTTATCATAGAAAGTGGGATATTGAAGTCTCCTACTATTATTATATTGCTGTCAATTTCTCTCTTCAGACCTGTCAACGTTATCTATTTAGGTGCTCTGATGTTGTGTGCATACAGTGTGTATTTACACTTGTTATATCTTCCTGATGAATAGACCTTTTTATCATTATACACTGACCTTCTTTGTCTCTTTGGACAGTTTTACCTTAAAGCATATTTTGTTTGTTATAAATACAGCCACTCCCACACTCTTTTGGTTTCCATGTGCGTGGAATGTTTTTTTTCCATCCCTTTACTTTCAGCCTGTGTATGTCCTTAAATCTAAAGTTAGTCTCTTCTAGATAGCACACAGTTAAATCTCTAATCCGTTGTTGTTTAAAATCCATTCAGCTATTTCATACCTTTTGATTAAGAAGTTTAATCCATTTTTATTTAAAGAAATTATTGATAGTCAAGGACAATTGTCATTTTATTTGCTTTATTTGTTTTGTAGTTCTTTTGTCCCTTTTTTGTTTTTTCACTGTCTTCTTTTGTGATTTGATGATTTCTTTGTAGTGATATGTTTTGCTTCCTTTCTCTTTTTATTTTGTGTATCTACCATAGGTAATTTCTTTGTGGTTATCATAAAGCTTACTTATGTAAATCATCTTATTTCAAGCTTTCAATCATATACAAAAACTATACTCTTACTCTCCCCACATTCCACTTTATGTAAATGATAGCACAATTTATATCTTTTATATTGTGTATCCATTAACACATTTTGGTAATTATAGCTATTCTTTTTTTTTTTTTTTTTTGAGATGGAGTTTTGCTCTTGTTGCCCAGGCTGAGTGCAATGGCGCGATCTTGGCTCACCGCAACCTCCACCTCCCGGGTTCAAGCGATTCTCCTGCCTCAGCCTCCCAAGTAGCTGAGATTACAGGCATGCGCCACCACGCCCAGCTAATTTTGTATTTTTAGTAGGGATGAGGTTTCTCCATGTTGGTCAGGCTGATCTCAAACTCCCCACTTCAGGTGATCCGCCTGCCTCGGCCTCCCAAAGTGCTGGGATTACAGGCATGAGCCGCAGAGCCTGGCCTAATTATAGCTATTCTTAATACTTTTGTCTTTTAACTTCTATACTAGAGTTAAAAGAGATTTACAAGCTTTTATTACAGTATTACAGTATTATGTATTTGTTTCCATATTTGTGTTTACCAAATTTACATTTGCATATGCTTTCATGTTATTGTTTAGCACCCTTGCATTTCACCTTGAAGAATTGCCTTCAGCATTTCCTGTGGGGCAGGTCTTGTAGTGATGAGCTCCTTCAGCTTTTGTTTATTGCCTCTAATAGATTACTTTGTGAAGTACTTAAAATCCTTTATATACAAAGTCGTATCATCTGTGAATATAGTTTTACTTCTTGTTTCTCTTTTATTTCTTGTTCTTGCCTAGTTGTGCCAAAAGAACATCTTTGTCTTTTTAAAAGACACATACTCTAGGGTAAAACAAGGGTAGCTGGTGCCTCTTTGACTCAGAATTGAAAGGAGTCTTAGAAATCATTTACTCACTCATTCCTTTATTTGTCAAATATGTACTCAGTGGTCACAAAGGGCTAGATGCTGGAAGGACAGCAGAGAGAGGACCCCTGTCCTCATGGGATTGACAGTCAGAGGGCAGGGATGTGCATCCTCCCTTTGTCCAGCACCTCCCTTCCTCCTGCCCATTAGTTGCTTAGCGGCTGGCTGGGTAATTGGATCAGTTGTCATGGTATTACAGGGCTTGTGTACAAGAAACCCTTATTTTATTTAATCATGGCCCCAAAGGGCAAGAGTGGTGATGCTGGCAATTCACATATGCCAAAGAAAGCCTTAAAGTGCTTCCTTTAAGTGAAAAGATGAAAGTTCCAATAGTAAGCCAAGTAAAGCATCGTATGCTGAAGTTGCTAAGATCTGTTTAAGAACAAATCTTCGCCCTGTGAAATTGTGAAGAGGGAAAAACAAAGTCATGCTGCTTTTGCTGTTGCATCTCCAACTGCAAAAGTTATGGCCACAGTGCAGATGAGCACTTTATGTAGAGGTTGGTACTATCTGCTGTTTCAGGCACCTACCGAAGGTCTTGGAACGTGTCCCCTGTGGATAAGGGAAGACCACTGCAGTTATTACTGTCCCCAGTATAGAGATGGGGATTCTGAGGCTTAGAGAGGTTAAATAAATTGCTTATAAATGCAGCCAGGAAGGGATGTCACAGAGAACACGTGTCTCCTGTTAGTAAGAAACTTTAGAACCCAGAAAAAGTTTTTGGCATTTCCATCAGAAACTCCATTGGATAACCTTTCACACAGTGACAGACTGGAAATGCCAATGGGACAACTCACACTTGCTTATGCTCTTAAAGTGGAAAAAAAAGTACAACAAAACACAACTCCTGCTGTAAGGCAGACCTCAGGCACTGAGAGAAGCCTGCCATCATCCTGTCTCTCTGATGACTCAAGTGTAGAAACGTACTAGATTTTTGGATATGTGGGTTTGATTTGTGACAAGTTGCTGATGTTCTTTGGCAACATGTCTACTCATTCCACTCAATTAGACAGCTAGAAATTACTGATCAAGCATGGAGGGATTTTTGTGAAGTTTTTAAAGAGACTCAAAACTGAAATTTAAGTATGGCAGTAGGTTGCAAAAAAAAAAAAAAAAAAAAGAAGAAGAAAACTAGCATATCATTTCCTTCTTTTGATGAATTAGATTTGAACTTTAAAGTAAAGGAAACCAATCTGGTTTCTTTCTTCTGAAGTCTTTCTTATCCATATGTAATCTTCATGGTGTAGAAAGTGAAAGCCCCAGGCTAATGGTGGAGTCAATTGTGCAGTGGTTTGAAGCAAAACTCTGGGCTGTGCCACGTGGACTTGAAACTCTGCCACTCACCTGCTGAGTGGCGTTGGAGATGTTACTTAAGCAACTTGTGCCTCAGTGTCCTCATCTGTCACTTTTATAATAACCCTCCCAGAGTTATTGTAAAAGTGAAATAAAGAAAAATATGTAAAGTGCTCAGATCGGAGCCTATCATAGAGGAGCACTTTATAAATGTGTGTGATTGTAATTTCATCCTCAGTTGGAGCACACTGGCTGATTTAAACTCCAAATGTATTATTGCTGATACTGTGAGTAGGTGAGATATTTTATAACATTATCTTTTAAAAGAGGCACTTTAATTGGGTGAAACAGGATACTGGGATCCTTCCATACTTGTCACCTTAAAACTCGAAGACTGTGTCACTAACTGAGGGGTGGTTATCCTTACCTACAGGTGGTCTCTCCACTGCTGGACCTGGAGGAATGCCTAAAGGTACATGAGGAAAAGAACCCTCAAGGATAGAGAAGTTTTTACCTGCCTCTGGGAATAATTTGAAATAGCAATCTTGGGATTTCTTTTCTTTTCTTTTCTTTCTTTCAGACAAGATCTCACTCTGTCACTGAGGCTGGAGTGCAGCGGCTTAATCTCGGCTCACTGCAACCTCTGCTTCCTGGGTTTAAGTGATTCTCCTGCCTCAGCCTCCTGAGTAACTGAGATTACAGGTGCGTGCCACCACGCCCAGCTAATTTTTATATTTTTACTAGAGACAGGGTTTCCCCATGTTGGCCAGGCTGGTCTCGAACTCCTGACCTCAAGTGATCCTTTCACTTTAGACTCTCAAAGTGCTGGGACTACAGGCGTGAGCCACTGTGCCTGGCCAATCCTGGGATTTCTGTAATTTCTCAGAGCTATTCATTAAAAAATTGAGCATCTACTTCTAATATGTTCCAGACACGGTGCTAAGTGCCAGAAACCATCTGAAGGCTCCTAACATTTAAAAATATGTTTGTGATTATGTTTGTAACTCAAGGATCCTGGAGGTCAGAAACCTGGTTTTTTGTTTTGTTTTGTTTTTTTAAGATGGTGTCTTACTCTGTCACCAGGCTGGAGTGCAGTGGCACCATCTCGGCTCACTGCAACCTCTGCCTCCTGGGTTCAAGCGATTCTCCTGCCTCAACCTCCCGAGTAGCTGGGACTACAGGTGTGCACCACCATGCCCAGCTAAATTTTTGTATTTTTAGTAGAGACGGGGTTTCACCATGTTGGTCAGGATGGTCTTGATCTCTTGACCTTGTGATCCGCCAGCCTCAGCCTCCCAAAGTGATGGGATTACAGGTGTGAGCCTGTAATATATTTGTCCAAAGGAAGTAATTAACTTTTGGGTAAGTCTATATGCCTATCTCTTCTTCCCATCTATAACTTCCTCCTCTTACCTGTGGTCCGTCCCCTGGCCATCACTGACTTGCCCTAGGGATGGATTTGTACCCAAGCAGAGATCATCAGATTCTCTCTGCCAGGAAATGGCAATAGAAACTTGGAAAGGGAGAATCAGTTGGGCACCATGGGCGTTTGAATGGAGGGGCCATGCAGAGCCTTCTTGGCTGGTCTGTAGGGGTCCAGGCAGGTCAGGGGGAGCAGAGAAGCCACCAGTCAGAGAAGGAAGTTGTTTGCAGAGAGAAGCACATTGGGAAACCTAGAAGCCCCACACAAGACCTCAGGAGTACCCCCGGGACTGGGTTTGGACTGTTTCGCTCTCCAGGGGGCCTTGGAGACCCTTGAGACTGACTCTAAATCCTTGCAACGATCTTCCTCCATAGCTGGGCAGCCCAAATACCTTGTCTAGGGCAGAACATGCTTCCAAAAGATTATCTTGTACTTTCAGGGAAGAAGAAACAAATACATCTTGTTTCCTTGTTATTGTTGATGTTCTATTTGTTTTTCTCTTGCTTTTGGAGAAAGAGAATGTCAGCTGCCCCATAGAGCCTACCCAAGCAGTAGAAGCTCCTTGCAGATAGGTTGAAAATGAAAATAAACAAAATATACAAATCTTTCCTAATTTTACTTGCCAGCCCTCCCACCATAGAGATGGCCACAATTGTAGTCTATATATTCATAACTCATGATGACATATACAGCTAATTCTAGACTTCTCATGCTCTCCTCAGCTCACGAATGGGCTGAATTTTTAGGTGCTCATGGATTCTGGTCCAGCAAATCTGCATTCCTGGCAGCTGCAGGGCATGTTGGAGCCTCTGTGAGTAGAAGGCTCCAGGCATAGGCAATCCTTGAACAGCTGTGGTCTACCTGAGGGGGCTGATGCATTCTGATTATTGTCCCCTGCTCCCAGGAAGACCAATCCAACTTAAGAATATCATATCAGCTACACAACACTTAGAGTAACCTGTTGACTTCAGTGATGGCATAGACTGTGTAGAGGAATGCATAAGAACACTATTCAGAGAGATGAGTGTTCTGCTCCCAGCTCTGGTTCCTGTGAGCACAGGAATGTCATTGACCTTGAGGGAGGGAGAGAGGGGGAGAAAGAGGAGAAGAGAAGGAGAACGGGGCAAAGCATTAACAACTACAACTCTAGGATCTAGTGAAGGGCACATGGGGGTTCATGTTGCCATTGAAACTTTGCTGTATGACATTTTTCAAAATAAAAAGCAGAAACAAACAAAAATGGGCCGATAACCTAGTGGGGAGCCCACATATGAAGACACGGCTGCAATCACGGTTGCCAGACTTAGCAGATGAAAACACAGGTGGCTCAGTACATTGGAATTTCAGATGAGCGTGGAGTCACCTTTAGTAGAAGTGTGTCCCAAACACTGCAAATCATTCTTTCCAAACATTTAAGGTGGGAAGCACTGCAACGCAGAACCCTGGAGCTCAAGGGGAGAAACTGGGAAGGGGATGCACGCTGCTGGCTTAGGGAGAGTTTGCTGAGGGCTCTGCTGAGGGATTTGCATTTTCATCCTAAGGTAGGCTGCGAAAGAAAAGGCTTTGTTCCTGTTAAAAGAACTTGCTGTACAAATAACTTAAAGTTGCAGACTGAGGAGGGTGGGTTTGCAGGAGGCAGGATTGGGGTTCCCCACTCACACCACAAAGGTCATTGCCTTCTCCTTCTTGGCCTGGCCCAGGGGCTCTGCCCAGCATCTCTGGCTCCCCTTCAGAGTGATGCCATGGCTCACTCTGACAGCCTTGCTTGGCGTTTCCATTGTGGACCTTGGGCATCCCTGGCTCAGCTGACGTCACTGGAGTGGCACAGAGTGGGAGGATGTATGGTGGTTAACAGCACAGTCCTGGAGGCAGAGACAGCAAAGTTTCAATGGCAACATGAACCCCCGTGTGCCCTTCACTAGATCCTAGAGTTGTAGTTGTTAATGCTTTGCCCCGTTCTCCTTCTCTTCTCCTCTTTCTCCCCCTCTCTCCCTCCCTCAAGGTCAATGACATTCCTGTGCTCACAGGAACCAGAGCTGGGAGCAGAACACTCATCTCTCTGAATAGTGTTCTTATGCATTCCTCTACACACTCTACGCCATCACTGAAGTCAACAGGTTACTCTAAGTGTTGTGTAGCTGATATGATATTCTTAACTGGTCCTAGGGTGCAGCTCATGCTGTGATACATGGTATATGGGACATGAGCATGCGCTATGCTGGTGTCCATCTAAAGAAAGAGACTCAAGCCAAATTAATTTAAAGAGTTTATTTGGGCCACGGTTGAGGACAGTAGCCTGGGACACACTTCCAAGTTGCCTTGGGGACTGCACCAGAAAACAAAGGAAAGGCTCAAGTACGTGTGTGTGTGTGTGTGTGTATGTGTGTGTGTGTTTTAAAAGACAGTGAATCAGGAGGGGGACCATTACAAAGTTGTTCCTGAGGAATTCTCATAGGTTTATAGAAGTAACATTGGTGATTGGTTGTACATGGTTGAGCTCTAGGGTATGAGTTATTGTGTCCAACGTAAGGCATTTTATGGCTCCTTGGCGTCGGTCTGGAGCGCACACTGCAAGAGGCTTCAAGAAGTAATTACTTAGCTCAAGGGGTGAGTGAGGCGTGACGGCCGTCACACACGGACATATTTCAGTGCCTCTCTGGGCCTGATAATTAAAGGGGGCTCGCATTCCACAGACTAAAAGTTTCTTTCCTTTCTCACTGGTCACTGAGCCTGTTTCCTCTCCTGCAAAAAGGAGGCTGGTGGTGAGGACTAGGTGGGGGCATGCACATGAGGGCCTGAGCTCAGCCTGATCCTTCCTGTGTGCAGGGAGTGTGAGTTGTTACAGTACTTGGCCTCCTCTTGCTCTCCAGCCTTCTAAGGAAAGTTTGGGTTTGCCTGCTTAGGTCCCAGGCCCTGTAAGGGGCTGCTGCAGCCTGATTGGAGAATGGTGAGATGGAAGCAGTGAAAGTGATTGGCATTAGGAATGACCAGGGGCATGGCTGGAAGGGAGGAAGGTGCACTGGGAGTGGAGCCACAGAGAAGGGTAGGCAGGAGGGGTTCTGAGCAGCCACTGTGGGACTCGGTGTGGGAGGGTGCGGAAGGCTGGTGTCATGTCTCTGCAGGGGCAGCAGCTCTTGCAGCTTATGGGGGGCTCTGGAAAACACCCACGTGCTTTTCCCAGGTGTTTGCAGATGGCTGTGCAGTCCTGCCACAGGAGTCGGGAGTGGTTTGGCCGCATACCCCCCTCTCCCATGTGGAGCCCCTTTGGCAGTCAGGCACACTTGGCTTCCAGATTTTAATTCCTCTTTTATTGTTCCCATAACTGCAGAGCATGGATGGAGAGGATGTAGAACAGAACGTTCTCAGAGAAACCATGGGAGGACAAAATGTCCCAGCAGCTGCCTGCTGGCG
The DNA here is from genome assembly GCF_009828535.3 of Hylobates moloch. Classification (NCBI taxonomy): domain Eukaryota; kingdom Metazoa; phylum Chordata; class Mammalia; order Primates; family Hylobatidae; genus Hylobates; species Hylobates moloch. The sequence goes on along the minus strand of NW_026652285.1, from coordinate 63,828,909 downwards.
TGTTTTCTTTCTTTCTACCCGAGTACATATTGGGCTTTAATCCTGGGGTCCCAGAAGCCCGAACCTGCTGAGGGGAGGCAGCCTCAGGGCTAGCTAGCTCCTCACTGAGGAGACTTCTCTTTTTCATTTGTACCTAGTGCATTGTTTCTGCATTTCAAGAAAGGAAAGTGGGCAGGAGAGAATTGCAAGGGAGCTGCCACATCCTTGGACATGACGGAAAGCAGAACTGGAAGGGATGAGTGAGGGATTGTTCCAGCCATGGCCTTCAACACCCCCTCCCACCACTGTAGGCAACAGGGAGCCCACCCCCTCCCCTTAAATCCAGGCTGGCCGGGGCCTTGCCTTGACCGATCAGCTCGGGCATTCGGGTGAGATGAGCGAGGCACTTGCCTTGGGAGTCAAGTTTAATGGAGGGATGGGGGAGTGCAAGAAACTCAGTCATCAAGGTCAATAGTATTTCAATGCAATCGTTTAAAAATCAAAATTAAGGCAAATACACTCCATGATGGTTAAATAGAGACAAACTCAGTGGTGGGGCCATGAAGGAAAAGGAAATGAGGCCGTGGGGGACATGAAGTAGTGGGGCCATGGAGGAAAAGGAAACTGGCTGAAGCAAAAGGAAAAATGAGCAAAACCAACCCTCTCTCTGCTCCACAATCTCATCTACTCAGGAAAATCATCGGATAAACACACAAAGGGACAAGCTACAAAATACCTGCCCAGTTCTCTTCCAGAGTCAAGGGCACAGCAGCTAAGGACAGGCTCAGGAACAGTTCAGGAGAAGGAGGCCAAGGAGAGGGTGACTGCAGGCCCTCTGGTCACAGAGCAGCATGGGACACCGCTGTGACAACCTGAGGTTTGGGTAAGGTCTGGAGTTTGGCTCATAGTACTTTACCAAAGTTAGTTTCTTGGTTTTGATCATTGCCCCATGGTATGGAAGATGCCGACGGTAGGGGAAGTTGGTTGAAGGTTATGCAGGAAATCTCTCTACTATTTTTGTAATTTTCTGTAAGTCTAAAGCTGTTTCAAAATAAAAAAAGTAAACACAGACACAGTAGTCCCCCCTTATCCATGGGGGATAGGTTCTAAGACCCCAAAGGGGATGCCTGAAACTACAGATAGTACTGAACCCTGTCTGTACTACATTTTTTTCCTATATGTATGCACCTATGGAGGTGTTTAATTTATAAATCAGGTACAGTAAGAGGTTAACAACAATAACTAATGATAGGATAGAACAATTATAACAATAAGCTAGTATCACTACTTTGCACTTTGAGGCCATTATTTAGTCAAGTATGAGTTACCTGGGCCGGGCGCGGTGGCTTATGCCTGTAATGCCAGCACTTTGGGAGGCTGAGGCGGGCTGATCACCTGAGATCAGGAGTTCGAGACTAGCCTTGTCAACATGGTGAAATCTTGTCTCTACTAAAAAATACAAAAATTAGCCAGGCGTGGTGGTGGGTGCCTATAATCCCAGCTACTTTGGAGGCTGAGGCAGGAGAATCGCTTGAACCTGGGAGGCGGAGGTTGCAGTGACCCGAGATCATGCCATTGCACTCCAGCCTGGGCAACAAGAGCAAAACTCCGTCTCAGAAGAAAAAAAAAAATAGAGTTACTTAACACAAGTGCTGTGATGACACAACAGTCAATCTGATAACCCAGACGGCAACTAGGTGACTCACGGGCAGGGGCGTCTCCAGCTGTAGATGCTGGACAAAGGGAAGTGGGGTACAGAGGGACTGCCTGAGAATTCACCAGGCCACTCAGAATGGCACGCAATTTAAAACTTACGGATTGTTTATCTCTAGAATTCTCCAGATTTATTATTTCTAGACCACAGTTGAATGTGAATAACTGAAACCAGAAAATGAAACTTTGGATAAGGGAGCACTACTATAAGTCACCTGACCTGGCAGGGCGCAGTGGTTTACGCCTGCTATCCCAGCACTTTGGGATGCCGAGGCAGGCGGATCACTTGAGTTCAGAAGTTCGAGACCAGCCTGACCAATGTGGGGAAACCCCGTTTCTACCAAAAAATATACAAACATAAAGGAAATTAGCCAGGCATGGTGGTGCAAACCTGTAGTCTCAGCTACTCGGGAGGCTGAGGAAGGAGAATCGCTTGAACCTGGGAGGCCCAAGTTGCAGTGAGCTGAGATCACGCCACTGCACTCTAGCCTGGGTGACAGAGGGAGACTTGGTCTCAAACAAACAAACAAAATATCACCTGACCTGGCCAAAAAAGAAGAAGGAGGAGGAGGAAAGGGACATCTTGCACTCATGGAAATCATGAGTTTGACCTTGGGTGTGGGTGGCGTGAGGACATGTTTGACATCCAGAGGAGGCTTTGAGGAGATCCTTGGGCACGTGAGTATGAGGCTCAAGGGAATGGTCTGCCTGGAGTTGCGCTGTGGGCCATTGCTGGCCTGGAGTCCCCTTCAAGCCGGGAGCCTGGCTGAGGGCACCAGAGAGCAAGCGTAGACAGGGAAGTCAGTGGGTGAAACTTGAACAGCAGCTTTCAGAGGGCAGGCTCTTAGATCTTGTTTCTGGGTGAAGAAGCAAAATGAGGCATGATTAGAGTAACTCAGTGCTGATTCAGTCTACGGAAGACGGCAGTGGGAGGCCAACGTGATGATGTTTGAATATGCAGGATCGCTCTGTGGTGAAACTCCGTGCCGGCAAAAAAGACCTCTCGGTCTTCCAGTTGGCATTACAAGTATGTTGTTTTCATGATAAAGATAAAACTGTTTAATTTTAAGTGATCGTGCATTCATAGCAGCACAAACTCTGGCCTACCGGTATTCTGAGGGGTCTGAGTGAAATTTTCAGGCTGGTGCTTAGCCCAGTGCTCGCTGCATCTTGCTTTGTGACAAGCCTCAGGCAGGAGCTCATCACAGGGGAGGGGCGGCTTTGAGGTGCGCTTGCCATGGATGAGGTGGAATGTTCAAGAAGCCCTGATATTTCTGAGCAGGGACCCCCACCTCCATCTGTTCTGACTGGGAGCAGCTTCCCAAGCATGGCTGCGTTGGGGCAGGCACTGCCACAGCACCTGGGGAGTGGGCAGAGCGGATGCTTCTTTGGTCCTGAGGAGAAGAAATGGGGCCAGGAAATGGCTGTGTGCAAGCTGACACCACAGGCAGGAAGCCCCCATGGGGAGGGGTGGGGTGTGTGACCCCAGCAGCCTTGTCCCTTCTCTTGGGGGCGGTGGTGCCCTGAGCAGTGGCAGCCTGTCCTTATAGGCACCAGGATGCCAATGGGTGGCCCAGTCTAGAGTTCCTGAAGATAGTGGCGGAGGCACCTTGTAAATTAGCAAGTAGAAGATCAGGGGCCGGGGTCTGTCCCCTCCTCTGACAGCAAGGCTAGGCATGAGATGACGTGGAAGGCCTTGGAGTTGGGAGGTGTGGGACTGGGATGGTCTTGCTGAGGACTGGAATGTGTATGTTGTGAATGCATGCATGTGTGTGTGTTGTGAATGCATGCATGTTTGTGTGTGTCATGATGTATGTATGCGTGTGTGTGTGCATGAGTGTCTGTGAGCAATGGCATGAAACACCTGGCCTGCGCTGGGGCCTGTAACAGGACCGAGTAGCCCGTGGCCCCTGCCACTGCACTGGGAAGGCCCCATCCTTTTATTATCCCAGCTTGTCTCCAATTCTTAGGCTCACCGCATCCCTCCAGCATGGCCAGTGGAGCTGAGGTCATCTGCCCAAAGGGTCACAGCTCAGAGCTGGGGCCCCCACTGACCAGGAGTGCTGAGACTCTGGCAGACAGAGGTTGGAAGCAAAGGAGGCAGAAAGCCTCTCCGCCAAGTGAGGCCACCTGGCTTCAGCAGCAGAGGCAGCCCCTCTCCTCCACTGGTCCGTCTGGCCACACTGTGCATGAGGATTGGACTTGCAGCATCTGTTTTTCAGCAAAACATGAAACCAGTCTGAACTTCCCAGGCAGAGACAGGGCTTCACAAGCCTTGCTCCAGCAATGCGTGTCTGTCTCTGTGTGCATCCTTATGTGCACGTACACACATCCTTTCCTTAGGTGCTTTCGACATTCCCCTCATAAATAAATCCACTTCAAATGATACTTTCTTCAGTTAAAGATGACTTTTTGTGACCCTAACCCTCAGGAGCCCCCGGGTGTGGGTCTGTTGTCCTAAGTGTATGTGCACAAAGGCATGTGTGTGTGCACACATGCCCCAAACCCACCACCCATGCACACACACACACCACTCACAGGCACACACGTACATATGCAGCCACTCACACACCATGCACACAAACACTATGCATGCACTCACAGGCACACAAGCACACTCACACCCACTCACACACCATGCGCACACACCACACATGCACACTCATATGCACTAGCACACATGAACACAGTCACACACCACACACACGTGTATGCACATATTGCACATACCACATATGCACCCACCATACACGTGCACATGAAAACATTCACACGTCCTTTCTGTCTTTCATTTGGACATGAATCTGAAAATAGTTCGTGATCATGGCGAAGAAACTCTGAACAGTCTCAGAGGGACTCTGGTTTCTCTTCCACACAACCAGCTTTGCCTTCTGAAGGTGGACCCTGCACTAAGAATCATACCAGGTTGCCTGGTGACTCAAGCCGAACACCTTCAGTGGTGCTTCTGCCTTCAGAAGAGCAGGTCACTTGCAAACGTGCAGCACAGGTGCTGTGCCATTTCTTGTGCCAGTCCTGAGTCCCTGGCTCTGTAGACGGTTCCTCTTCTCGGAGTTTCCAGAAAGTCCCAGCCTGGGTCAGCCTCTTGGACTTTAACAGCCGTTCTTGTGGAATCCGTCCATCACCCCTTTGTTTTTGAAAGTCCTGGCTGCCAGGCCAGCTCGGCACATGTGAGTCATCCTGCAGCCTTTGAACTTTGGCTCATTTATTTATTAGTCAGCCTCCATTTCCTCTAACTTGCCATTTTGTAAGCAAATTTTCTCTGTTTATTAATGTTTCAGTCCAAAGGTATTGCAATACTGCCTTGAGGTATTGTTTCCAGTTAATTAAAATGCTGTAGTGAGAAGGACGAAGAATCCTAAGCTCTAATGAGCACTGCTTCAATGTCTGCTGCTGCCTGGAGGAGGTTTACCCCAGTGCTGTAGGCCTTCAATTTCATTTGCTTAAAGCCCAATCATCTTATAACACAGAAGCCGTACACTTTTCCTTTGCTGAGCTAGGAAGTATTCTTGGAAGCATATCAAGGGTTATTAAGGGAATGAGAGGAATGACAAAGAAATAAAGCTGTGTGTGCATGTGTGTGTGTGTTGGGGGGGGGTAGGCGGTGGGCGGGGGTGTTTCCCTAAATCCACTGTCTGTGACTTTGCTCTCTCAGCTCTCGGGGCCAAGGAAAGGCTGTGATTTGTGCACCCTGCCACCTGGGAGCTGCAGAGATTCTCTCCCGCTGCCCGGTGCGTGGCCCAGGGCCATGCTGGTGTGCAGGCTGCAGCACCCCATGGCCGATGGCCTTGTTTGCTTTATAGTCAGTGTTGCCACAGAGCGTCCTGGAACCATCAGAGAAGGAAGCTGTTCTCCGCTGAGCGGGAGCTGGAGCAGAGGATGGAGTTGTGTGGTGTCAGATGACTGCCCCCCAGTGTCCTGGTATGAGAGAGGAGTGCAAAGGGGTGTGCAGGATGCAGCCGCTGCAGCGGGAGGGGAGCCCTGGGGCGGAGGGAATTGTGTGAACAGAGGATACAGGAGGGTGGTTTTTTCAGAAGCAAAACGCCCCAGCGGCAGTTCTGGAGCGCTGCCAGGTGTCAGCTGTTTGCAGCGCCCTCCGTGGTACAAATGCTGTCACGTGGCATGTGTTCTCTGGGCGCCTGGGTACCCCAATGGTGGTCGCGGGGTCCATGCTGCATCTTGGTGCCGTGTTCTACCTCGTGGGAGCTGTGTCCGGAAGGACAAATGTCTGACCCTTGCTGGCTCCCGGGGCCTCCTGCTGGCCCACATCGCACATGTATATAAACCACTCAAAGGCCGCTTCCCAGGAGACTTCCCCTCTGCTGGACACAGCCGGGCATCGTGGGCTGTGAGCCGAGCCTGGTGAGCCAAGCCCTGTGGCTGTGCAAAAACGGAGCTGCCTCCATGGAATCCCTGCAGTACCCCCTCCACGGACTCTTCATCCACACTAACTGGTGGTGGATGTGATCCTCAAACAATTTAAACGTGGTTTGAATTTTGCCCCACTCTTATTCAGAGGGCTGTGCTGGCACTTCTGGGAATAGGGTGAGTGAGGTGGGCGAGGGGGCTGGCCTACACTGTCATGGGCAGGCGGCTGAGCATGGTGCTCTGAAGGGCGTCTTCCTGAGCCTGGGTGGCTAGGGGTGACGGGGCAGGAGGAGGAGGGCTTGGGATTGTGGCTGGTGGTCCCTATAGTCTCACAGGTGCCTTCAGTGGAAGGGAATGTTGGCCCACGTGTCTGAGACATGGCGAATCGGGGAGCGGTGGCTGGTCTGCTGGACAAGCAGGTGCTGCCAGGATGTGATGGCATCAAGAAGTCCAGGGTTCATTTGCTCCTGTGGGACCTGAGGCATCCAAAGCTGCCCTGAACTGCCCACCTCCTGCATTGCTCTAACAACTCTCGCCTGGCCCCCAGGAGGGGAGGGCAGAAGGCAGCCCTGCTCTGAAACAGGGTAGGGGATAGTGGGGGCAACGGTAACAGGAGACTATCCCGAGGAATTAGTTTCCGAGTAAAAAGAAAAATAGAATATGTATTCTCTCTCTCCCGCCCACACCTGTCTTTGCTCAGGACAGAAAACAGGTAGAACCTGTCATTTTGGAGCCTGTACCTCACCGTAAACAAATACATTAGCATTACGTTTTTTTGCCTCGTCTCTTGTGATGGGCAGGGGGACCTGGGCCCATCTGCTGTTGGCCATATGGGACAGACTCCATCCTCCAGGCCTGGGGGCCACAACCTGCTGGACTATGGCCGTGCCTCCCTCGGGGCCAGCTGGAAGTGGCTTTGGGGCAACTACGGTTCTACATGCCAGAGAGCCCTTGTGCATATTTGATGGCCAAACCTTTCAGGTTTTTCTTGTGCGTTTGTGACGTTGGGGTGGGTTTAGGGGTAGATTATACAGCAGGCAGGAGGAAGTTATTTTTTACAGTCAGCGGAGGCCGAAAACTGTTTTGTTTTGCAAAAAACCCCAGGCGCTATTTTGGTTGAGGAAAGATGGTTTCAAAAGTAAAATTGTGAGACAAGAAGCTAACTTCTTCCACTTGTGGAATATCCTGTGTCAGGCATGAGAAAGGCAAGAGGGGCCCACGAGCTGAAGAGGTGGCCCAGCATGTTTCCGTGGCCAGGCAGCGGCGGAGGGCGTTTAGGGACAGGTGCCTGCTGGCCAACTCTTAGTGTGGCTGGGACATGCAGGGTGCTGTCCTGTGGCTTCCAGATGTTCTGCAAAAGTCTGGGACATGTGACTGTCCTTGTGGGAGGACGCCCGGAGGAGTTTTGTTTAGTGGGTGGCATGCCATATTTGGGTTGCCAATTTGAAGATAGAAGAAGACAGCCCTGGGAGATGGGAGGCTTGAGAGCCTGAGAGGCACCTGTCCTTGGGCTTCTGCCCCTCAGGAGGACAGCACAGGGCTGTTAACTGTCACAGAGGCCCGAGTCTCCCAGGTGCTGGGCTGTACTTTCACAGCACCCAGCAAGAAAGTGTCAGTGGCTGGCTGGGCGTGGTGGCTCATGCCTGTAATCCTAGCACTTTGGGAGCCCTAGGCAGGCAGATAACCTGAGGTCAGGAGTTCAAGACTAGTCTGGCCAACATGGCGAAACCCCATCTCTATGAAAAATACAAACATTAGCCAGGTATGGTAGTGTGCACCCATAGACCCAGCTACTTGGGAGGCTGAGGCACGAGCGTTGCTTGAACCTGGGAGGTGGAGGTTGCAGTGAGCTGAGATCACGCCGCTGCACTCCAGTCTGGGTGACAGAGTGAGACTCCATCTCAAAAAAAATTAATAATAATAAAAAAGAAAATGTCAGCGGCTGCTTTTTGCAGAGGAGAAAACTGAGAATGTGGGAGGCTCCCTGAGTCACTTGACCACCTGGGCAGGTAGGAGGATCGGATTCAGGATCGGAGGAAGCCTGGTTTAATGTTTCAGTAGCTTATTTTGCTTCTGGACGTGATCATGTGCATGCAGTCTGTGATAAACACTGGGTCCTTGGTGAGTGAGGAAGAAGGAAGGACGCCTGCTTGTGACTGAACCATGAGTGGCCTGCATGTCTGCGGTGCTAACCCAAGCTGGTGGGAAAGCTGAAGCTGCTCCTGTGTCCCCAGGCAACTGCATCTGTCCAGCACTGGCAAGGCTGGGGAGTGGAGGCCGGGGAAGAGGAACGACGGAGGTTCTCAGCGCACTTCCCCAGATGCTCCCACCAGCATCTGGGTCTGCAGCAAGGAAAGATGGTTCTCCAGGGCCCACTGCAAAGTCCCTGTAAATCTCTCTCTCTCTCTTTTTTTTTTTTTGAGATGGAGTCTCGCTCTGTCACCCAGGCTGGAGTGCAGTGGCACGAGCTTGGCTCACTGCAACCTCCTCCACCCAGGTTCAAGTCATTCTCCTGCCTCAGCTTCCCAAGTAGCTGGGACTACGGGTGTGCGCCATCATGCCCAGCTAATTTTTGTATTTTTAGTAGATACGAGGTTTCGCCCTGTTGGCCAGGCTGGTTCTGAATTCCTGACCTCAAGTGATCTACCCGCCTTGTCCTCCCAAAGTGTTGGGATTATAGGCATGAGCCACCACACCCGGTCAAAGGCTTTGTAAATCTCAAGAGCCTCTGGAGGCCCCGCTGCCTCTCAGCCAACAGCACTGAAGGGGTGGTTACTGAGGAACTCACTTGGAAGGCCCTGGACCCATATCTGCTCACACCTGCCTGCAAACCACCTCCAGATAATAATGGCCTCTCTTTGCTCACATCTTTAGGCTGGACCAGCAGCACCTCCTGTTGGTGGGCACTAGCTTGGCACATATGAAGAGGGCCAGGAGAGGCAGTGGGGCCACTGCAGGGTATTGGCCATGCCCAGTTTATAACAGATGAGGCAGAGATGGAGCAGTTCAGCTGCCCTGGGCCTCCTTTGTAGTGGTGTCAGGACAATCTGCCCTTCCCAGGGACACATTCATGCTGTAGACCAGGGGTCGGCAAATCTTTTTTATAAAGGGCCAGATAGAAAATAGTTGTCTTTGCCAGCCAGCTGACCAGATAGTCCCTGTCGCATATTCCTTAAAAAAAAATTTAAAAAGTTGTAACAACCATTCTTGGCTGACTGGCCACAAACACTCAGGCCAAGGGTTGGATTTAGCCAGTGGCTGTTGTTTGCCGCCTCCTGATTTGGGCCTTTATCCTGGTTGTGGTTCAGGTTGGCCAGCCCGGGAGCCCTTCCATCTGCTTCTCTCTGCTCTGCCATGCTGAGGCCAGAGAGGATGCACATTTGTCTTTCCTCACTAGCTTCTTGTGGGCATCTTGAGGCCAGGGCCTCTGGGATGTGCATGTAACTCCAGGGATAACCTTTCGCACCTCCTGGAGTGTGCAGTGCTCCCGTGACGGCTGCACCCAGATGCCCTACTCAGTTGCCTCCACGGCACCCAGTTGCCCTACTCATCTGTACCCAGATGCCCTACTCATCTGCACCCAGATGCCCTACTCAGTTGTCCTCCATGGACAGGCAGTGGTCTTTTCTACTTTTACAGTCAAAACTTAAAAAGTGAGTATTAGTTTTAGAGATGGAACTAAGTGAGTGCTGCTAAAAAAGAAGGTCATTTTCCTTTTATCTTTGCAAGTAAGTCCATTCAAATTGCAAGTAAATGCATGCTTGTGGGTGAACAAGAGTGAATTTGGAGTCCATTATGACAATCTGTGAAGGGATCATAAAAAGAATAATTAGAATGTCAGCTCATAGGGGGCCCCCTGTTTCCCAGCCTTTTGAGACTTAGTAATGCAATAATTGTATTGTAGGCCTGGGCATGGTGGCTCATGCCTGTAAGCCCAGCATTTTTGGAGGCCAAGGCGGGCGGATGACTTGAGGTCAAGAATTTGAGACCAGACTGGCCAATATGGTGAAACCCCGTCTCTATTAAAAATAGAAAAATTAGCTGGGCGTCGTGGTGCCTGCCTGTAGTCCCAGCTACTTGGGAGGCTGAGGCAGGAGAATGACTTGAACCTGGGAGGTGGAGGTTGCAGTGAGCCAAGATCGCACCACTGCACTCCAGCCTGGGCAACAGAGTGAAATCTCATCTCAATTAAAAAACAAAATTGTACTGTGTATCCACTCCAGGCTGGCCCTGGGGTAGGGGTTGGGGAACCCACCATATAGAGATATTAGAGCTCCTATACTCCAGACAGTAAAAACCATCTTGAGAAAAGGCAGCTAATGACCCCAGGCTGCAAGTGACCACAGCCCCAGGTGAGCAGGCATGAGAGTGAACAACCTGAACACTGCTCCATGAAGAGGGATCCCCTTCAGGGTTACATCAATTATGAGGCTCCAGGAAAGTATAGACCTGGAGAAGCCACAGACTGCAGCACATTCTCAAGCCTGGAACTGCTCCAGGAAGAATCTGCCACTGGTTGTCCAGCAAGATGTAATGCTAACACCGAAGCTGTGTCGGGCTGTGCTTCCCTTCAGCAGAAGGACAGCTTTCTCTTTCCCTCCCAACTTGCTGACATCTTTTAAGTACCTCTAGTGATGTGATTGAGGACTGGGCTGCAGTCATCGGTATCAAGGACTCCTAGGTGTTTGCCTGAGCTGCCCCACGCAGCCTCCTCTGCTTGTTGGCTCTCCTGATTCTCTAAGGAGAAGTGGCTGCTGTCCTGGCATGAGCCACCGCTGGCTATAATGCAGGCGGAGTCTCACCAGCTTGGTGAAAGCGACCACAGGGAGTTGGTACTTCAGTCATCTTGGCTACAGGGCAAATAGAGAAGGAAAGGAAAGAAAATGTGTGAACCTGGGTTGGTTACTTAACTTCTTGGATTGTGTGTCTCATCTGCAACATGGGTAAATAAAACCTAGTCTAGAGGGTAGGTAATGCATGAAAGTGCTGAGCATGGGGCCTGGGTGGTGACCACCACCAGGCTATGCAGTCCTGCGTGCATACAAAAGCTGCAAGTGGTCAAGAGTCTGGTTCCCGTGGTGTGGATGGAGCAAATGCTACTGCTCCACATCAGGCTGAGCCGCGGGGAGCCTCTGGGGCCTGCAGGTGTAGGGTGGGAGGCTGCGGGCTGGCAGAATCCTCCAAGCACTGAGGTAAGTTAAGAGGAGTTGGGAAAACCCAGCAGTGAACTGGGAGCCAAAGGACACCTGGAAAGGGAAGTCTTAGGTTGGTGTAAAAGTAATCGCAGTTGTCCATTACTTTTCTAAAAAATGGCAAAAACTGCATTACTTTTGTACCAACCTAATAGTACTTTGTGAGAATCTGTCAAATATTGGCTTTATCCTCATCTTGCATATCATCGGTACCCCCAGGGTGGTGTGGCAAAGAGACATCACAGAGGCAAAGAAGAGTGAGAATGTGTGCACTATCTCCATAGCTCTGGCAGTGCCGGGTGACATTCCCATGTGGAGAAGCAGCCCACGGGTGTGTCTGCTGAGAGCACGTGTGTGCTTCTGCATATTCACCCAATACACAAATGTCCACACACAGTCTTAGTCCACTTGTGTTGCTACAAAGGCATATCTGAGGTTGGGCAATTGATTAAGAGGCAAACTCCACACACAGTCTTAGTCCACTTGTATTGCTACAAAGGCATACCTGAGGCTGAGCAATGGATAAAGAAAAGAGGTTTGTGTGGCTTGTGGTTCTGCAAGCTGTATGAGAAGTATGGTGCTGACATCTGCTTCGGAGGAGGACCTCAGGCTGCTTCCACGCATGGTGGAAGCGGAAGGGAAGCTGGTGTGTGCAGAGATCACGTGGCTAGGGAGGAAGCCAAAGAGGGGACGGCGGTGGCAGGCTTTTTTTCTTAAAACACCCAGCTTTCTCTGGAACTAATACAGCAAGAAGTCACTCACCTCCAATGCAGAGCATTAATCTACTCACGAGGAGTCAGACTCCCTGACCCAAACACCTCCCACTGGGCTCCACCTCCAACATTGGGGATCAAATTTCAACATGAGCTTGATTTATCTTATTTGTTTATTTATCTATTTAAGACAGAGTCTCACTCGATTGCCAGGCTGGAGTGCAGTGGCGTGATCTCGGCTCACTGCAACCTCTGTCTCCTGGGTTCAAAAAATTCTCCTACCTCAGCCTTCCAAGTAGCTGGGACTATAGGCACCTGCTACGATGCCCAGTTAATGTTTTTTGTATTCTTAGTGGAGATGGGGTTTCACCATGTTGGCCAGGCTGGTCTTGAACTCCTGACCTCAAGTTATCTGCACGCTTTGGCCTCCCAAAGTGCTGGAATTACAGGTGAGAACTACCCTGCCTGGCCTAACATGAGCTTTAGAGGGCACGGATACCCAAACTGCAGCACATACATGTGGCTTTCCACTGAGGTCTGCGACTAGATGGTGCTTGGGGTTTTTAGCTGCCTGAGGTTCCTCTTTATTTTAATGTCCAAACAAAATAACTTGAATGTGTGTTTTAAAAATGACCTAAGCCAGCTTAGTCTTTCAAAGTTATTTGTGTTTTTTTCATTGTTAGTATCAATAGCTGGAGCTTGGTAAGGCTTACAGTACCTCCTGACATCCTCACAACTGGTTATGAAGCAAGTCTCAGTCCGGATTCTGTCCCACAAGCACACCATCTACAGAGCATGGAAAGTTCATCCAAGACAAACAGGACTGGAATCATTTAATGGGGTCAGACAACCCTGGACGCTCCAGACCAGGGCCTGGGAGTCACCCGGGACATTCATGGGCATTCAGGCCACTGGAGTCACAGCACTCTTACGTTCTATGCATGCAAATGACAGACTGCTGCCATCGCATTTCTAGCCAATTTACATCTCTTAAATACAATTTTGCATGTCTGACCTCATGCATGAAAATGATGTGCTTACATCTATTTTGCTAATCTCAAAGCCACCAGTGTGGATCTGCCACAGGGAGAGCTGAGGCCCTCACTCAAGCTGCCTCTGGAGGGAGCAGAGGCTGTTGCTCTCCCAATAGGACAGCGGTGGCCCCCGGGGCTGGAAGTATTTAGAGTGTGTTCCAGACGAGGCGACAGTCCTATCCCATAAGACGGAAAGTCCTGCCCTTGCCCCAGTGTGCCTGAGGATTTGGGGAGAGTCTGCATACCTTGAAACTGTTTTCCTGCTCTCGCCCGAGACACAGCCGACATCCTGGCTGTTCACCTCTTTCTCCTGCAGCTGCTCTTCAGGCTGCTAAGCTCTCTGAGAAATGATCTTTCAGGTATGATGTGGTCTGTCTGTTGATTCCCCAAAGCCTCAAACTCAAGAAGTGGGGGTTTACTTGATGCTATTGAACATTTGTATCAAGGAAAATTTCAGTGTAAACAAACAAACAACAAAAGCAAATATAAAATGGAGCTCAGCTCTCCATCTTGGTAAGGTCCACTGGACGTGTGCCAGCACACAGAGCCTTTAGGGGCCTGGGCCTCCTCTGCTCTCCTCCTAGTCCTGGCCAGCACAGACCAGCTCAGCATGTTTACACACCCTTCCTCCAAACCCTCTTTTCCTCAAGTTCCAGCTTCTTCCAGTGGAGAGAACTGAAAATCCATTGACATGAAAAAGTTCGCCCCTCAAAGCTGGACTCACCTCTAAGGACACAGCCTTGTATTTTTCCACAGAATAATTACAGTGTTCCATCTTGAATTTGAGTTGATCCTCCCATGGTGGGGCAGCCCTCTCTGGGTGATACATGGTCACATTGAATCCTCCCTGGGTCTCCAAATGCCTCTCTAAGAAGGACAATGTTGATATCTACCCTCAAGACCACAGGAAGGAAAGTTCTGGTAATTTTAGAGTGACCATTTTGACTTAGAGTCAACCTCCAATGTTCAGAAACATTGAGGCTCAGTCTCAAAATAAATAAGACACATTCAGTTAGAGCCATGCGGCATCATGCCCCACAATGCCGGGAGTCCCTTTGTGGTTGACTTCTCTTCTGGGCCCAGCTGCCCATTCTCAAATGAGAGAAGAGGAAGCATCTTCTCATGATGGGGATGGTGGGCAATAGGAGGGCTGCTCTAGTGATGCTAGAGCTGCTGTGCAGCGAGAACTATGGATCTTAGTGCCTTATCTCTCGTGGTCTCTGCTGGGCAGGAATTTGGGAAGGGCTCAGCTGGGTGGTCTGACTCAGGGCCTTCCAAGTGGTTCCAGCTGGAGCTGTATGAGAGTGGGATGGAGCAGCTAGGGGCCAGCCAGGCATCTCTACATATAGCCTCAAGGCCGCTCAGTGTGGTCTTTCCACATGGACGCATTTGGGCTTCCTCTCAGCATGGTGGCTTCAGGGAAGCCAGAAAGCTACTAACAGCCAGGCAGAAGCCATGTTGGCCTCAATGACTGGCCTCAGAAGTCCACAGCAGGCTTCACCAGAGCCACCAGCCATCTCTTTAAGGCAGAAGTATCAAAATCACATTGTCAAAAGAGCATGAGGGAGATGTTGTGGCCGGGTGGGAAAATTCCATTTGCCTTAGTGGGGAAACGGCAGGCAGCCCTTCCCAAGAGGTGGGGAGGATGGGGAGTCCCTGTATTCTTGGTATTTTGGCCTAATGTCCCCAGAGCAGTTTGATAAAGTAGGCATCAACTAGTCAATATGTTTCCAGAATTTTGGCTCCATCTTTGATGTCTCAGAACTGTCCCCACTACCTCCAAGTGGCACTGCACCACCTCCAGGCTTGCGTCAGATTCAGCTCAAGCTTCTTCAGAACCCCCAGGTGTTAACTGTCCCTGCTCACCCCAAATATTTCATCCACTTTGCTACAACACCGGCTCATATTACATCACTGAGGTTTCTGGAACACACTTATTGTACAATGGAGGGTTTTCCTGAATTTTTTTTTTTTTTTTTTTTTGACAGTCTCCCTCTGTCGCCCAGGCTGGAGTGCAGTGGTGTGATCTCGGCTCACTGCAACCTCTGCCGCCCGAGTTCAAGCAATTCTCCTGCCTCAGCCTCCCGAGTAACTGGGACTACAGGTGCACACTGCCACGCCCAGCTAAGTTTTTTTGTATTTTAGTAGAGATGGGGTTTCACCGTGTTGCCCAGGCTGGTCGCAAACTCCTGAGCTCAGGCAATCTGCCCGCCTTGGCCTCCCAAAGTGAAGTCTGGTTTTTTAGAGCGCTTATAGTTTATACTCTTACATTGTCTCAACAAAGTCATAGAAAGATAAATAAAAAACAACCTGTTATCTGTGCATCTATTTTCAATTAGTGGATGCACAGACCTTTTCTTGATGCCTTTAATGAGAAAAATGAAAAAAACATTAAATAAAAAGTTGGGGTTTTATTAAATCAGAGATATTATCCATATAGGCATTGTGAAATGCTTTGCTAATTGATCAAGTAATATCAGGTTTCTATTGAAATAACTATGTATGAGCACTCAGACTAGACAATCAGTTATGCACTTATTGGTACAAAGTGTAAATATACAATGTAAACATAGTGCATTTAGTTCTTCATTTCATGCAACACAAAAAAGATGCAAGTGCTGGGTTCAAGGATCATAGGGGCCAGGGAGGAAAATTGGACCACTCAGGGATGGTGCACAAACTGACTGGCTAGTTGTGAAAGTCTGAAGATCAATACTTCAGTACATGTCTGCAGCAGCAATACTAAATGAGCCCATGCAAGTTTTGCCTGACCCCATGCTTCTTCCCGTCGGTGGTCATCAGTTTGGACTAGCTGATAAGTTTGCATGTGAGCAGCATGCCTACTGTCAGAGCATTGTCAGAGGGTCTTTTCCATGCTAGCCCCTGCTCTCCTGACCCTTCTACTCCCTCTTTTCTTTTTCTGTCATAGCTGATTAGAACCACTATACTCTCTCCTTAGGATTGCCAGTCTCAAGGCATAGGGATGAATTATCATTTGGTCATCGAACTGCAATTGCAATTACACCTAATTGGCAAGCTCAGAGAGGAGCCAAAGAAGGAGGTGGGTGAACAGAAAGTCATGGCAGGTCGATGGCCACTTTGAACCCTGTGCAAGCTTATGCATCCAGGTGGAATAGCCAGAGGGAGTAGATGCTTGGAAAGAAGCAGGGGAGAAGGAGAAAATGTAACCCCTGAGACATGGAAGGCATGACCCCAATTCCCAATGACTTTATAGTTCTATTCTGGCTCAATTCTGCAGCATTTTTGGTTCTTAGAGTACCAGTACCTCCGACTCCCTAGCCCGCACCTCCCTTAAGTTCTTCTGGTTCTTGCAATCCAAAGATATTGACTAGAACCAAATGCTGATGCAGCATTTCCCCTCTGACTTTTCTGGGTGTAATTGTCTCATCTCAACTTCATCGTGCTTGGATCAGTCAGTGGGAGCAGCTGGGTAAGTGGTCCACACACACGAGGTATCCAGGCCCTGATGGCCCTAAGTCTTTCAGCCACACAGTGGGCTCCACTGGCGCTGATTCCACAGGCTGTGAAACATCGTGATGATGCTTCTCGGTCCAGGGATTTTCCCCCATCGTGCTGGGTGTTCTACAGTCCCTTTCAATCTGGAGATTCATCTCTCATTACAAGAAATGTTCTTACGTCAGTTCTTTCCTCCTTTTCTATTTCTTTGCACCACATAGGGTTTACTTTTCTCCCACAGATGATTGCAGTGTGAGGTCCTGAGGGGCAGTGGCCACTGTGTCACCAGCGTCTCAGCTCTCTTCTATCCTTTGTCTTCTCTTCTGCCTTCCCCCCATGGTCTCTTATGATCAAAAGATGACCTCTGCATCCCAGCCCAATTCCTGTGTCAGGGAAGCAAAAGGAAGAGGCAAGGAGTAAATATAATAGAACCTCTGGTAGACTTTGATAGAAGTCTCATTGGCTAACACTGTGGGGCAGGGCCACCTGGGGTCTGCAAGGGAGGTTGGGAAATGTAGTTCTGTAGTTAAGAATAGCGCTGCCCTCTAAGAAAGAAGGAACTTACTTGTTAAAGAAGAAGAGGCCAGGTGCGGTGGCTCACGCCTGTAATCCCAGCACTTTGGAAGGCTGAGGCGGGTGGATCACGAGGTCAGGAGTTCGAGACTAGCATGGCCAAGATGGTGAAACTCCGTCTCTACTAAAAATACAAAAATTAGCTGCGTATGGTGGGGGGGCGCCTGTAATCCCAGCTGTTCGGGAGACTGAGGCAGAGACTCACTTGAACCCGGGAGAGAGAAGTTGCAGTGAGCCAAGATCGCGCCACTGCATTCCAGCCTGGGCGAAAGAACGAGGCTCCATCTCAAAAAAAAAAAAAAAAAAGAAAAGAAAAGAAAGGGAGAATGAATATTGGGGAGACAGCAGGGAGTGTCTGCTCCAGTCTCGTCTTGTTCATCTTGAAGAATGATGCTACCTCCTTATTTTCCCAACAGGACACCTAATATGGAAGGCCACTTATTAAATGCCTATTATAAATCAGAAAGTTCGTCAGATCCTTCATATTCACTTTTTCCTTCAATCTTTGCAATAACCCTGAAGGCAGAGTATTACCATCCGCATTTTACAGATAAAGACATGGAGGCTGAGACATGTGTCTTGTCCAAGGCTTCACACAGGCACTAGGTGACTAGGTCTAAATTGTAATCCTGATCCCTCTGTCCCTAAAATATAACTTTCTGCTATAACTCAATATATGTCTTGATTATTCCCTCAGAGGAAGGGCTGATGCGAAGAGATTGTCACATTAAAGATTCCTTTTCCAAATCCAGCATCCATTGTAATCTGCTTATGTTCCTCCGCTTCTTTGTTTCACGAGTCAACTCATTGATATAAACAATCTGGTACCCAGTCTCAGATGGCCATCTGCTTTATTTTTTATTCTGAAAACAGTTTTGTAGCAAGAGTCCTATAAACACAAGTGCTGGAAAGTTCACTTTTCTTTCTTGGGGTCCAGGGAAGCCTGAATTTTAAGGAAATGGATCACTCAAGATTCTTAGTTCCAAGCAAGATGAATGGGGCTGAGTTCTCCTTTATGTGATTTTTCTCAGCCTCCCAAGTAGCTCTCTTCACACCAGTGTTGGGACCCAGCCCTTCATGAACCTTCGACTAAGGCCAAGCCCTGGTGCTTTTCAGCTCAGATGAAGAGATAAATAGGGTGAGGGATGGGGGAAGGGACGCGGAGCTTCCATGCCCTGCCTGGACGCCCCACCCTCCACAAACCTCAGCTGTTCGCAAGCTCTTCTTTTTTCTCTGTTCTTTCTTCCTGAAGCTCTTATTAATGACATGTTGGGCCCGCATGACTGGTTCTCTTGTTTTTTTTTTTCCCTCTTACTTGGCCTACGTTTGGTTACTGTTCTGTAGACATATCCTTTGGTCTACTTTCTGGTAGTTGTCCACGATTTTTATCTTTCAGTGTTTCTATTGAAATGTTTTTTTCAGCAGTCATAATTTGAATTTTCAGCAGCTCTTTTCAATTTCTAATTGTTCTCTTTTATACCACTGTTTCTTGACTTACCGATGTAGCATCTCCTATTTCTCTGAAGATGTTAATGACAATTTTTCTGAGGTAGTGTTTTGTTTCTTTTCTTGTTTCTGTTTTCTCTGGTTTGTTCTGCCTGCTTTCCCTTCCCCGGCCTTTCTTTCAACTTTCTCTTTCCTCTTTCATATTGGAAGACTTCCTTAAATGTTTGAGAAATACTTACCTATTCATGTTAAAGAGAGAGTGTCCCAAAAGCTGACTTTTTACAACTGTTGTTAACAAGAAGGGGCAGGTTATGCCACCTGGGGCTGCACTGCACAGAGATGGCATGGCAGGCTAGTTTTCTGTACATATGTGCAGGTAGAAACCCATATGCCACTCTTGTTGCACAAAGCTGAATATGCCAATAGCTAGCCAGGGACAAGCCTTACTGTTTCCACTCATGGAGCAGAGTAGAGGGTAGTGGGGGGCGGATCCTACAGCAAAGGGCCGGGAGGGGTCAGGGAGTCAGGCTGCCAGGATGGAGAAGGGCCCTGGTGCTTTGTCTAATACTGTGATCTAGCGCCCTTCCATTAAGCCTTCCAAGAGCCTTTGTGCTTCAGATTTCTGAAGCTTTCTGGTGTTTTGTGGTGCATTTGACTCACCTTAAAAAATAATTATTTTTAATTGACATAATAATTGTACGTATTTATGGAGTAAAGTATGACTTTTTTCATTAGTTTTACTTAGTATTTATTTATCATGGTCTTTTATCCCTCACACCCCACCCTTTCCCCTGAGTCCTCAAAGTCCATTGTGTCATTCTTAATGCCTTTGCAACCTTGTAGCTTAGCTCCCACTTATGAGTGAGAATAGACGATGTTTGGTTTTCCATTCCTGAGTTACTTCACTTAGAATAATGGTCTCCAATTCTACCCATGTTGCTGCAAATGCCATTATTTGATTCCTTTTTATGGCTGAGTAGTATTCCATGGTGTATATATACACCACATTTTCTTTATTCACTGGTTGACTGATGGGCATTTGGGCTGGTTCCATATTTTTGCAATGCGAATTGTGCTGCTATAAACGTGTGTGCAAGTATCTTTTTTGTATAATGAATTATTTTCCTCTAGATACCCAGGAGTGGGATTGCTGGATCAAATGATAGATCAACTTTTAGCTCTTTAAGGAATCTCCACACTGTTTTCCATAGTGGTTGTACTTGTTTACATTCCCGCCAACAGTGTAAAATTGTTCCCTTTTCACCACATCCATGCCAACATCTAGTATTTTTTTTATTATGGCCATTCTTGCAGGAGTAAGGTGGTGTTGCATTGTGGCTCTGATTTGCATTTCCCTGATCATTAGTCATGTTGAGCATTTTTTCATATGTTTGTTGGCCATTTGTAAATCTTCTTTTGAGAATTGTCTATTCATGTCCTTAGCCCACTTTTTGATGAAATTGTTTGTTTTTTTCTTGCGGATTTGTTTGAGTTCCTTGTAGATTCTGGATATTAGTCCTTTGTCAGATGTATAGATTGTGAAGATTTTCTCCCACTCTGTGAGTTGTCTGTTTACTCTGCTGATTATTTCTTTTGCTGTGCAGAAGCTTTTTAGTTTTATTAAGTCCTGTCAATTTATCTTTGCTTTTGTTGCATTTGCTTTTGGGTTCTTGGTCATGGATTCTTTGCCTAAGCCAATGTCTAGAAGGGTTTTTCCATTGTTATCTTCTATAATTTTTATGGTGTCTTCTATAATTTTTATGGTGTCTTCTATAATTTTTAAGTCTTTGATCCATCTTGAGTCGATTTTTGTATAAGGTGAGAGATGAGGATCCAGTTCTATTCTTCTACATGTGGTTTGCCAATTATCCCAGCACCATTTGGTGTATAGGGTGTCCTTTTTCCACTTTATGTTTTTGTTTGCTTTATTGAAGATCAATTGGCTGTAAGTATTTGGCTTTATTTCTGGGTCTTCTATTCTGTTCCATTGGTCTATATGCCAGTTTTTACACCAGTACCATGCTGTTTGGTGACTGTGGCCTTATAGTAGATTTTAAAGTCAGGCAATGTGACGCCCTTAGATTTGTTCTTTTTGCTTAGTCTTGCTTTGGCTATGCAGCCTCTCTTTTGGTTCCATATGAATTTTAGTATGTGTTTTTTCTAGTTCTGTAAAGAATGACGGTGGCATTTTGATGGGAATTGCATGGAATTTGTAGATTGCTTTTGGCAGTATGGTCATTTTTACAATATTGATTCTACCCATCTGTGAGCATGGGATGTGTTTACATTTGTTTGTGTCAGCCAAAATTTCTTTCAGCAGTGTTTTGTAGTTTCCCTTGTAGAAGTCTGTCACCTCCTTGGTCAAGTATATTCTTAGTATTTTATTTTATTTTATTTTTTGCAGCTATTGTAAAAGAGGTTGAGTTCTTGATTTGGTTATCAGCTTGGTTGCTGTTGGTATAGCAGGGCTACTGACTTGTGTACATTAATTTTGTGTCCTGAAACTGCTGAATTTATTTAGCAGTTCTAGGAACTTTCTGGATGAGTCTTTAGGGTTTCCTAGGTATATGCTTATGCCATCAGCAAACAGTGACAGTTTGACTTCCTCTTTACCAATTTGGATACCCTTTATTTCTTTCTCTTGTCTGATTGATTGCTCTGGCTAGGACTTCCAGTACTATGTTGAATAGAAGTGGTGAAAGTGGGCATCCTTGTCTTGTTCCAGTTCTCAGGGGGAATGCTTTCAACTTTTCCTCATTCAGTATAATATTGGCTGTGGGTTTGTCACAGATGGCTTTTATTATCTTAAGGTATGTCCCTTCTATACCAGTTTTGCTGATGGTTTTAATCAGAAAGGAATGCTGGATTTTGTCAAAAGTTTTTTCTGTGTCTGTTGAGATGATCATGTAATTTTTGGTCTTAATTCTGTTTATGTGGTGTATCACATTTATTGACTTAGGTATGTGAAATCATCCTTGCATCCCTGGTGTAAAATCCATTTGATCATGGTGGATTATCTTTTTGATATGCTGTTGGGTTCAGTAAGGTAGTGTTTTGCTGAGGATTTTTGCATCTATGTTCATCAGGGATATTGGTCTATAGTTTTCTTTTTTTTGTTATGTCCTTCCTTGGTTTTGGTATTAGGGTGATACTGGCTTCATAGAATGATTTAGGGAGGATTCCTTCTTCCTCTATCTTGTGAAATAATGTCAAAAGAATTGGTGCCAATTCTTCTTTGAATATCTGATATAATTTAGCTGTGAATCTTTCTGGTCTTGGACTTTTTTTTTTTGTTGGCACTTTTTAAATGTACCATTTCAATCTCACTGCTTGTTATTGATCAATTCAGAGTTTTTATTTTTTTCCTGATTTAGTCTAGGAGGCTTGTATATTTCCAGGAATTTATCCATCTCCTCTAGATTTTCTAGTTTGCGTGCATAAAGGTGTTCATTGCAGCTTTGAATTATCTTTTGTATTTCTGTGATATTGGTTGTAATATCTTCCATTTCATTTCTTATTGAGCTTATTTCAATTTTCTCTCTTCTTGGTTAATCTCACTAATGGTCTATCAATTTTGTTTATCTTTTCAAAGAACCAGCTTTTTGTTTCATTTATCTTTTGTATTTCAATTTCATTTAGTTCTGCTCTGATGTTGATTATTCTTTTTCTGCTTCTGGGTTTGGGTTTGGTTTGTTCTTGTTTCTCTAGTTCCTTGAGGTGTGACTTTAGATTCTTTATTTGTACTCTTTCAGACTTTTTTTTTTTTTTTTGAGACTGAGTTTCACTCTTGTTGCCCAGGCTGGAGTGCAATGGCACGATCTCGGCTAACCGCAACCTCTGCCTCCCAGGTTCAAACAATTCTCCTGCCTCAGTCTCTCGAATAGCTGGGATTACAGGCATGCACCACCATGCCTGGCTAATTTTTTTTTTTTTTGCATTTTTAGTAGAGACAGGGTTTCTCCATGTTGAGGCTGGTCTCAAACTCCTGACCTCAGGTGATCCGCCCACCTCGGCCTCCCAAAGTGCTGGGATTATAGGCGTGAGCCACTGCGCCCAGTCTCTTTCAGACTTTTTGATGTAGGCATTTAATGCCATGAACTTTCCTCTTAGCACCACATTTGCTGTATCCCAGAGGTTTTGATAGGTTGTGTCACTATCATCGTTCTGTACAAAGAATCTTTAAATTTCCATCTTGATGTCATTGTTGACCCGATGATCATTCATGAGCAGGTTATTTAATTTCCATTATTTGCATGGTTTTGAGAGTTACTTTTGGAGTTTATTTTCAATTTTATTCCACTGTGGTCTGGGAGAGCACTTGCTATAGTTCTGGTTTTCTTAAATTTGTTGAGACTTGTTTTGTGGCCTATCTTATGGTCTATCTTGGAGAATGTTCCATGTCCTGATGAATAGAATGTATGTTCTGCAGTTGCTGGGTAGAATGTTCTGTAAATACCTGTTAAGTCCATTTGTTCTATGGTATGGTTTAAGTCCATTGTTTCTTTGTCAACTTTCTGTCTTGATCACCTGTTTAGTGCTGTCAGTGCAGTATTAAAATCCCCCACTATTATTGTGTTGCTGTCTATCTCATTTCTTAGGTCTAGAAGTAATTGTTTTATAAATTTGGGAGCTCCAGTGTTAGGTGCATATATATTTAGGATTGTGATATTTTCCTGTTGGACTAGTCCTTTTATCATTATATAATGTCCCTGTTTGTGTTTTTTAACTGCTGTTGCTTTAAAGGTCATTTTGCCTGATGTAAGAATAGTTACTCCTGCTCTGTTTTGGTGTCCATCATGGAATATCTTGTTCCACCCCTTTACCTTAAGTTTATGTGAGTCCTTATGTGTCAGGTGAGTCTCTTGAAGACAGCAGATACCTGGTTGGTGAATTCTTATCTATTCTGCCATTCTGTATCTTTTAAATGGAGCATTTAGGCCATTTACATCCAATGTTAGTATTGAGATGTGAGGTACTGTTCTATTCATTCTGTTATTTGTTGCCTGAATACCTTAGTTTTTTCTTTTTTCATTGTGTTGTTGTTTTATAGGTTCTGTGAGATGTATGCTTTCAGAAGATTCTATTTTGGTGTATTTGGAGGATTTGTTTCAAGAGTGAGGGCTCTTTTAGCAGTTCTTGTAGTGCTGGCTAGGTAGTGGCAAATTCTTTCACTATTTGTCTGAAAAAGACTGTATCCTCCCTTCATTTAGGAAGCTTGGTTTCGCTGGATACACAATTCTTGGCTGATGATTGTTCTGTTTAAGGAGGCTAAAGATAGGACCCCAATCCCTTCTAGTTTGTAGGATTTCTTCAAGAAATCTACTGTTAATCTGATAGGTTTTCTTTTATAGGTTGCCTGATGTTTTTGCCTCACAGCTCTTGAGATTCTTTCCTTTGTCTTGACTTTGGATAGCCTGATGACTATGTGCCTAGGCAATGATATTTTTGTGATGAATTTCCCCGGTGTTTTTTCAGCTCCTTCTATTTGGATGTCTGGATCTCTAGCAAGGCCAGGGAAGTTTTCCTTGATTTTTCCCTAAAATATGTTTTCCAAACTTTTAGATTTCTCTTCTTGCTTAGGAACACCAATTATTCTTAGGTGTGGTCATTTAACGTAATCTCAAACTTCTTGGTGGCTTTGTTCATTTTTTAAAATTAGTTTTTCTTTGTCTTTATTGGATTGGGTTAATTCAAAATCCTTGTTTTCAAACTCTGAAATTCTTTCTTCTACTTGTTTGATTCTATTGCTGAGACTTTCCAGTGCTTTTGCAATTCTCTAAGTGTATCCTTCATTTCTAGAAGTTGGGATTGTTTTTTATTTAGGCTATTTCACTAGAGATCTTTCCATTCATATCCTGTATCATTTCTTTTTTTTTTTTTCGATTTCTCAAAGTTGGACTTTACATTTTTCTGGTACCTCCTTGATTGGCTTAATAGTTGGCCTTCTGAATTCTTTTTCTGGCAATTGAGATTTCATCTTGGTTTGGATCCACTGCTGGTGAGCTAGTGTGATTTTTTTGGGGTGTTAAAGAACCTTGTTTTGTCATATTACTGGACTTGTTTTTCTGGTTCCTTCTAATTTGGGTAGATTGTGTCAGAGGGAATATCTGGGCCTCAAGGCCTGCTGTTCAGATTCTTCTGTCCCACAGGGTGCTCCTTTGATGTGGTGCACTCCCCTTTCCCCTAGGCATGGGGCTTCCTGAGAGCCTAATTGCAGTCATTGTTATTTCTCTTCTGGATCTAGCTACCCAGTGGAGCTACTGGGCTCTGGGCTGGTACTGGGTAGTGTCTGCAAAGAGTCCTGTGATGTGATCCATCTTCAGGTCTCTGTCATGGATACCAGCACTTGCTCTGGTGGAAGCAGCAGGGGAGTGAAGTGGACTGTGTAAGGGTCCTTGATTGTATTTTAGTTAAGTGTGCTGGTTTTGTGTTGGTTGGCCTTCAGCCAAGAGATGATGCTTTCAAGAGCACGTCAGCTGCTGTCGTATAGGGAGGATCAGGTGGTGGGCAGGGCCATAGAGCTCCAAAGAGATTAATGTCCTTTGCCTTTGACTACCAGGGTGGGTGGAGAACTATCAGGTGGAGGCAGGATTAGGTGGGTCTGAGCTCAGACTCTGCTTGGGTGGGGCTTGCTGAGGCTGCTGTGGGGATGGGAGTGTGGTTCTCAAAAGATAAGTGTGTGAGGTAATATGTATGTTAATTAGCTTGATCTAGGCATTCAATGTCTACATATTTCAAAACATCATATTGTACTTTATACATAGGTACAATTTTTATTTGTCAAGTTTTAAAAAGCCAAAAATCCCGGGGTGGGGGTGGTGGTGGTTATAGCTGTTATACATGTTGCTATGGGAACATGGGAAGTAGGGGAAAGCTGGCAGCCACAGGCCTTACCAAGCTCCCAAAAGGCTGGTCTCACTCTCACTGTGCCGCTCCAACAACACTGAGTTTATTTCCAGGCACCCAGTGAGCAGGGCTGAGAACTTGCCCCAGGCTACAAGACTCCTAGCTGAGAAAGCAAGCAGACTTACACTTCCTCGGCTGTCCCGCGGAGCCTGAAGCAGCAATCCGCCTCCTTCAAAGGGTTTGTGGATTCTCTTGGCTTTCTTGGTATGTTCCTGCAGTAGTTCTTGGAGCAAAAGTTTACGATGTGGTTCTCCACACACTGCCCTGTCCAGCCAAGTAGGAGCTGCAAGTTAGTCCTGCCTCCTATCTGCTATTTTTTTTCTACTCCAGTGTGATATTTTCATACATGAATACAATGTGCAATGATCAAATCGGGGTAATTAGCATGTCCATCAAACCTTTATTTTTTGAGTGTGTGTTGAAAACATTCTGCTCACCTAGCTATTTGAAAATGTGCATAAGCTGCTGTTTATTGTAGTCACCCCACAGTGCTGTAGAACCCTAGAACTTGTTCCTCCTCCCTAGCTGTGCTTTTAGATCCATTAATCAGCCTCTTCATTTGGCTCACTTCTTCAGAGTCCTCTGCAGGATTATGGCTTGTGACTTCATCTAACTTGCTAGTCAGTTACTACGTTTGCTTTAATTTTTTAAAAATAGCTTTATTGAGATATAATTGATATATAATGATGTACATACTTAAAGGGTACAATCTGATAAATTTTGACATAGATAAACCATAAAACCATCAGCACAATCAAGCTCTCTCATTTGCTAACTGTATCCTGCTAAGTGACTGAAGACCTCTTCTTGGCACCTGTAAAATGGAAATGATGATAGCAATCTCTATAGCATACGGGTTTTACAAGGTCCAAAGTCCAAAGAGATCATATATATGCAGTACTTAGCACAGTGTCAAGCACACATTAGGTGCTCAGTAAATAGAAACCTTATTGCTAAATAAAAAATTAGAATTGAAAATAGAACTACCTCATGATCCAGCAATCCCATTGCTGGGTACATATGCAAAGGAGATGAGCTTGGCATGTCAAAGAAATATCTGCACTCCCATGCTCAGTGCAGCATTATGCACAATAGCCAAGATGCGAATTAACCTAAATGTTCATCACTGGATGAAATAATAAAGAAAATGTGGTATACACTCACAACGCAATATTGTGTACTCAACCATAAGAAGAAGGAAATTCTGTCATTCACAACAGCATAGGTGAACCTGGAGAATGTTACACTAGGTGAAATAACCGAAGTACAGAAAGACAAATACCTCAGGATCTCTCTTATATGTGGAATCTAAAAAAGTTGAAATCACTAGAAGCAGAAAGTAGAATGGTGGTTACCAGAGACTGGAGGCAGGGAGACTGGGGAGATCCTGGTCAAAGGATATAACATTTCAATTAGACGGAAGGAATAAATTCAAGAGATCTGTTGTACAACATGGTGACTATGGTTGATAGCAATGTATTGTATACTTAAAAATTGCTAAGAGTAGATTTTAAGTGTTTTTACCACAAATAAAGATAAGTGCGTGAGGTAATATGTAGGTTAATTAGCTTGATGTAGGCATTCAATGTTTACATATTTCAAAACATCCTATTGTACATTATACATAGGTATAATTTTTATTTGTCAAATTTAAAAAGCCAAAAATGCTACTAGATGTATAATGCTGTGGTATCCAGGAATCTGCATTTTTATAAATATTTTAGTTAATTACAATGCAGTTATTCCTCAGAACACACTTGGAGAAATACAGATATGACTTCTAAAATGTAAAAATGTCCATTGTACAGCACAATTGCCAGCAATGGGTACTCCTGTATTTTTTTTATAGTTTAATGAAACAAATTATATATTGAGACAGTTTAAGAATCAAAGAGGGCTTTTCATGTTAGGGAACATGCTAAACTTTTCTTCTTAACATGCTAGCAAAATTTGCATTCCAGGGTTCTTTTAGTGCTAAGGGTATCACTTATGAGAACCCATGTCATGTCTTATTAAAGTTGGTCAAAAAGTTCGATTTTGCAGCTAGCAGGCTTAAAATACCAAGGCTTCCTGTGGAAACAGAGAAGGAGACTCTCCACATTCCAACTTCAAGGGCCATCCAGGAATCATGTATTTTGGAGTTTTCAGAGTGAAACGATTCACAAAGGCTCTATAAAATTAATTGCCTTTTACCACTCCTAAAGCTGGTAGACCTACAGACATATAAAAACCCACTGAATATTTAAAAGTTTCCTTCCAGCTCTAAAATGTTTTTTTTTAGAATTAAATTCAAAATTATCTAGGGCAAAATGCAAAATCCAGTAAAAATAACATCAGATCAAGTAGTAAACCGGCTAGGCCCGTTTTTGTATGCTTCACACTTACTGACTCGTGTCCTCCTTACTTAATCCCTGTGAAGTCGGTGTTACTATTAATTTCATTTTACTGATGAGAAAACTGAGCCAGAGAGAGACTAAGTAACTTGTCCAAGGTCACAGAGGGAGTACTAGAAAATCCAGGATTGGAACCAGAGCAATGGGATCCTGGTGCCATGCTCTTGACCTCTCTTTGATAACATGCTCGTTCATATTTTAACCTCTTTGCTTGCTCCTAGCTCTGTCAAATGTGCATATCAGAATATTAAAGTATCAGTGATGGGACAGGGTGCAGTGAGAATTTATAAAACTAAATTATCATAGAGTCTATTGTGTTTTACTTTTTAATGAAAAAGGTAGTTGCTATATAACAGGCTAAAACTTAGCTTGAACCATGTAACATTGCCAAGAGTTACCTACTGTTGTCAGTTTTGACCTACATTGATAATTTTTTAGTTAACTCTTGGCTACTTTGTATGGTTCAATCAAATATATAATTCACCGTTGAATGGTGATGTACAGTTTATGAGAATACTACCCCACTCTTCTGTTTGCTCCTCACAGTCTTGGGAAGTGGAGAGAACTCTTATTACCCCTGCTTCACAGAGGAAGAAGTGGAGGTCATATTGAAGAGACCTGCCCCAAATGGTGCAAGGCTGGGTAGTGACCAGAACAATCCTTCACCCACTGCTCGGTTCCTCCTGTCACCCTCTTGTCCTGGTTGCAGCCAATGGCTGCTTTTCAGTGGCCAATATGAAGGGGTTTTAGGCATTCACTTTGGACAGGCATATTGAATTCATCAAATGCAACTTGGTAGGAAATTGAGCAGAAGATATAAAAGGAGGGTGCCTACCAGCCAACAGCAGGGGCTGAGACAGGAGCCAGGGCAGTGCACATCATATGGATTCCAGAGCTATTGGCAGAGAGGGAATGTCCTCCCTCCTCCTAATTTTGATTCCTCCACGCTCCTTCCTGTCTCTGCATCTGATGACTGAAGGCTAGTCTCTCCTGGATCGCCCGCAAGCTGCCTCACTACAGGGAGAACCAGGTATGAGGCAACCTGTCTCTGGTTTCCCGTGGGGGTCCCCCTGCTTCTCTGTGGTGTCTGGAGATGCCCCTGCTTGGTTCCTATGTGAAGTGAAGTGAAACAACCTCCTCTCAATAAGGTGTATAAGACCCGGCTATCCCATACATGACATGATACATACACACAGGCTGTTGTTGATGACCATTCAGGGCTTCCTTAGGGGACATGTGCCCTGACCACAGGCTCTGCCCCATCTTCTTCCTCTGGGGAAGAGAGGTGAAGGAGCCAGACTCCTGATGCCAGCCCCCTGATTGCTGAGAGGGACAGGGTAAGAGCAAACATGTGGAGGAGGGTCTCAGGCAACCTGCTGGACCACAGCTGAATGCACATGGACCCAGCATGGCTGATGGCAGCCCATGGGGGACACAGTATCACTGTCTCTGTGGCTGTTTGTGTTGTTTTGTTGAATTGGAGGCATCCACTGAGGATGATGTCATTTAGATGAAAAAATACTAAGGTGGGAGCCAGCAATTCTGGATCCTAATCAGGGTTCTGTCTATGAGAAGCTGTGTAGTTTCCCACTGGCCTTAGGTAATCCCTGCCAGGCTGTGCTACCCTCCACAGATTCATATCTAGCCACTTTCCCCTTGAATCAAAACTGTCTAGCCATTCCAGGCCATGTCAGCTCCTAGGCTGAACCCTTTCTTTCCTTCTTGAAGGCCTCCACAGGTTCCCTTACCCTCTGACTTAAATGCTACTGCTCCAGTCATGGCCAGGTGAACAGCTATTCAGAGTTTCCTAACTCCTCCTCCCCTCCCTAAGTAGGTTTGCATGCTCTGCTATTTCATAGCAACTTTTTTTTTGGTCTGTATTCATACCTGTTTCAAGCATCTGTTGATGCATAACAAACCATGTCACATGTAGTGGTTTTAAAACAACAATTTATCATTTTTCATGATTCTTTCCAGGTGAAGCATCTGGTTCATCTACTTGGCTGGGGCCCTGGGATGTCCCATTTCAAAGTGCCTGAGTCTCATGGCTGGTGGTTGGTGTTAGCTATGGCTAAGACTCAGCTGAGGCTGTTGGCTGGGGCCTTCAGTAGTTTCCCTTGTGATCTTTTCCATCTGGGTACTTGGGCTTCCTCACAATATGGCAGCTGGGTTCTGAGGGGGAATGTTACATGAAGTGAGGCAGAGGTTGCCTGACTCCTGAGGCCCAGCCTCACAACTGCCCAGCATCACTTCTGTCACATCTGTTATTGCCTGAAACAGATCACAGGGACAAGGAAGAAGATTCTATATCTTGATGGGAAAAGAAAAATTTACATTAGAAAAGAAAACAGGAAGTGCGAGAAAAGTGGCAATCTTTGAAAACTTGGTCTATTTCAGTACCATGAATCACACGATCATCTTTTGATCTTTATGTTATTCCCTGAGCTGCAAATGTT
Source organism: Hylobates moloch (assembly GCF_009828535.3). Classification (NCBI taxonomy): domain Eukaryota; kingdom Metazoa; phylum Chordata; class Mammalia; order Primates; family Hylobatidae; genus Hylobates; species Hylobates moloch. The sequence continues at coordinate 63,798,641 of NW_026652285.1, read as the reverse complement.
TTGAGACCAAGGACCATTTATATTTGCTCACCACTGTTTCCTCAACCTCTTGCACCATGTTTTATATACTTGCAGAATAAATGGAAGGTACATTTATTGTGCCTTGTACAAATCACTTCACCTCGATAACCAACTTACATTCTATAAGACAATAGAGCTAGATCACATGATTATATGTAAGGCTTCAAGTTTTACTCATAAAATTATATGACTTTTACTCAACTGGGATAGCTTAGCAATATGCTTATGGATCCTTTAATAATTGGTATACAGCTGGGCAACTATCATCTAATTTTAGCCTGAGAGCTCTCTGGAAAAGCCTACTGTTTTTCTGGCACACGGTACCTATTGAATAATTCCATTTTGTAGCAGAGCCAAAAATAATAATCACTTTTCATAGTTGAAGGCTTTGCAAACCACATCATAAATGGCCATACTCTTTGGTCACCCCAGAGATAGGTCATTTTTAAATTGGTAGTCTTGACAATAATGGTGATCAGACAAAGAACGTAGCTTCCTTTGAAACACCCTGAAGCATTATCATGGAAATCTTTTTATCTTCACTGTATCCTTGTAAAGTAGGAAACGGATGAGTAATTTTTTTGTGTCAAATGACCATTTCCTCAGGTTCAGTGGATTGGGCTATTCTTGTGCATTTCAATGGTACAATTTCCATTTTACCGCTACTCTTGTCGTGATGATGAACTTCGTGGATCCTTGATAAGTACATTTTCCACTGCCTCAAAAGTACATATTTATTTGTTTCAATGAAGCCATTTAAGAATACCTTTTTTTGAATAATATTGATTTGAAAATATAATTTGAGCATGAAATATGATGTGATGTTTACAAGAATTGGAATTCGTTCTCTAAATTTGGACTTTCTCCCCAGATGTTAAAATTCTGGGGCCTGTGTTTTTATTATTATTACTTTTTTACAGAAGAAGCTTCTTCAAAGAAGCTGTTTATTCAGGCAAGAAAACACTTTTGTGGTACTATATGCATTAGGAAGCATATCATGATAGAGCATTGAGAACATGTCTCAATTAATAAAATGTAATTTTCATGTTGCTCAAACTGTGGCAGATCACAGGAAAAGAAGAAAATTTCTCATTTATTTTATATTTCACTCATTATAATTTTAATACAAAAATCTGACTTTATTTATTGATCTTTATTTCCTTCTTTTTTATTTATTATTATTATTTTTTACTATACCTTGACTTTGTATAGAATAAAATCTGATTTAAAAAATAACAAAGTAAAAGGAAAAATAATGAATCAATTCCATTTGGGAATATAGACACGAAACCAAAAAACTGTAAAATATTAGTGAATCAAATTCAGCAGTAAATTAGAAAATGAATCCTGCTTGACCAAGCAGGGCTTGTTCCAGAAATGAAAAAGAGGTTTAACATGCTTAGCGTACTCATTATATGAACACAGTAAAGAAACATATAATTAAACCAACAGATTTGAAAATCACATTTGAGTAATTTTTAGTTATTTATTGCAAAAGCTGTAAATAAAATAGAACTAAGAGGAAGCTACTGAGAGATAATGAAGGTGGTTCATAAAAAAACTACATATTGTGAAATATTAAACAACTGAAATGTGGAACATGACTGCAATGTCCCAATCACCATTATTAAACAACATTATTTTTGAGTCTAGCTAATGTAATAAAATACAAAATAAGTAAGTCATACCAAGGTTAGAATAGAAAGATCAAAATTATCTTTATTTGTAGGCAATAGGATTGCAGGCTTGGAAAATACAATAGGCCAGATTTTAAAAATTGTTGCATTCAAAAGGTATTTTGTACATAAAATAAAACATAAAATTAATATCTTTAAAGATAACATCAATAGATAGAAATTAAATGAAAAACTGCCAATGTATAATAACAATAAAAGCTATCAAGTAAATGAAAATGAATTTAATGAGACACGTTTAGACATAAGGGAAGGCTGTTACTCAGTTTTAAGGAGGATGGAACCGTAGAGGTGCAGGCCTTCAGAACGGGGTGTCTGATGGCTCTGCCTCCAGTCCCAGAGTCTCTCAGCGGTGCCTCTTCTGTGCCAGTCCCTCCTGCATAGGCAGGCAGATGCTATAGCACCCCCAGGCCTCACACCCACTCAGGGCTCCTTCCTTGAGGAAGAGAGATGATAGCATGTCACGTGGACCCAGAAGAGCAAGAGAGAACCTTCCCCAAATCCCCCAGCACAACACTCCTCACATCTTTTCCGCCAGAACTGGTTCACGTGCCCACTTTTGAGCCAGTCGCTGGAAAGAGCTATGAGCTTAGACAACCTAATGTAATCTCTGGATTAGGATTATATTCCTCTGAAGAATATGGCAGAGAGCTTATATCCTGAACAAGTTTGAGATTTCATTAGTAAGGAGGAGGTGGAAATGAATTAATTCTAAGTAAACAACAATCAGTCACTTGAAAGAAAATAAAGGTAGACTCCTACCTTGTTCTGCGTACAAAAAATCCAAGTTTAAATAACATGCTAGTTCATTTTTGCATGGCTCTAAAGAAATACCCCGAGACTGGGTCTCATGGTTCTGTAGGCTGCACAAGAAGCATAGTTGGGGAGGCCTCAGGAAACCTACAATCATGGTGGAAAGCAAAGGGAGAGTAGGCATGTCTTACACGACAGGAGCAGGAGCAAGAGAGATAGCAGGGAGGTGCCACACACTTTTAAACAAGCAGATCTCATGAGAACTCTATCATGAGACAGCACCGAGGGGATGATGCTTAACCATGAGAAGCCATCCCTGTGATCCAATT